>NC_090938.1:502674893-502977924 GCF_040938575.1 Ambystoma mexicanum
AAAGCGACCGTCGCCCTCTCCTTAAATGTCCTCAAAGTCAAAGGGCTGCATAAGAGATCTGGTTGTTCTCATTGCCATTGCAATGCTTTCCCTTCTCACTGTATTATTTTTCTTTTGGTATCAAAGCGTTTGGTCACATACTATTTTCGAGCCAATTCAAACAACCAAGTCACTCGCTATTTGCATCTGGTTTTATTTGTATAGAGTTATAGGCCAAAGCGCTTTCCCAAGAGAAAAAACGGTACAAATCAAGTGAAAACAAATGTATCAACCAAATCAGCAAGCAAGCAAATGAATCAGCAAGCAAGCAAATGAATCAGCAAGCAAGAAGGAAGACGGTACCAATGTGCCTTTTTCCTTTACTTATCAAACTTGCATGTTACTATGTAATTAACTTTCTACAAATGGTCAAATTTGATGTATTCACACCGGGTGCCTGACATACATTTGGGTGGGACCAAGCCTGATTTGCATATGGTCTTTCCTCTTCTGTAATGGCTTGGCAGATGAAGAACGATGGTCTGGGGAGTTTCCCAGAGCAATGCCAGAAGTTAGGATTAATTCCAAACCTTCCAGCCACCACCTCTTGTTTTGCCCAAGTCACCCCCAGTGTGGCAGACGTGCCTCCTGAGCCTAGAAACCCAAACTACTCCTCACTGATGATGCCCAACTAGGCCGAAACATGTTTGGGGATGCTTTTGGTCTCGTGCAGAAGGGATGTGACCAAGCAGTTTGGGCCGGACTGACCCTTTTGGGGTGGGCCCAAGCCTGATTGACATATGGGGCCTCATTACGAGTCTGGCGGTAGCCGTGCCGGAAAAACCAGCAGGCTGCCACCGGACCTGTAATACCATTCCACCTCCGTGATTGCCGGAATCACCGGGGCATTACAACCCCAGTGACCCAGTAATTCCGGAGGCGAAATTCTGTAAATCCCCATTGTTAGGAAAGATTTCATAATTGTAGGTCATTTTCCTTCCATGTGGCAACCCCCAAACGTTTTGCTGTTGTTTTACACCCTGATCTAGACTTTGCCGGAGAAGCGCAGCCTTCCGCCATACTCCTCTGGGCTTTCGCTCCATTCTTACGGGGAAACTGACATGCCCTTAAGACAGTCAGTACCGGGAGACTTCGTTTCCCTTAGTCCTTTCCTCATGTTGCAGCTTTTGAGCAACATGAAACAAGAGTGCACCCTAACTTACATTTCCGCGCTCTTGGGTCTCTAGTCATCCCAAGGCCCTAGAAACTCTCGCTGGACTTATCATGAAATTTGCAAGTGTGTCACGGACGGGACTGGTGGCAGGTATCGTTTCTTTGCATTTTTAACCCCTTTTTGCCATGTTAACCGCGCTTCCCGCATTTGGCCCAAATGGGTGGCCTGGCCTCCAAAATGGCCATGCCACGAGGTTCTTTGTCCTGTCCGCTGACCGTCTTGCCCCTTCAACTTCCCCCAGGTCGAGCCGACCAGGGGCAGTCCTTATTTGGCCATGCACTTTCCCGCGAAACACAACGCTTTCGCGGGCTTCTGCATGCCTTGTGTGTGCCTCCAGGATGTGGGCTGGGATGTCTGTTCCCAATACACATCCTGGGTGACAGAGTCTAGAGTGTCTTGAATGCCTGGGACCACCGTGGTCCGTGATAGGTCCACGTATGGTGTGAGTGTTTTGTGAGCAGATCTCCCATTGGGTCCTCTCCGTTTTGGCGCGAAGGGAACTCTGGATAAGAGGAGGCTGGAAACAGCACTACCATGTCGATCTCCTGAGTTCTCACGAACAAAGGATAAGGAGCCAAGTATCCTGCAACTAAGAAGCTGAGTCGAGGAATCGCTGGTGACCCGCTGAAGGTTTGGCACCCTGCACTGCTGTCATCCTGTGAGACCCTCTGCCTCCGATCGAACGAGAAGGCCTGTACTGGCGCTTCGACCCTTTAGAATAGTGGGAACTATTCTCGGCATCTTCACCAAATCCTGTACGTAAGCCTTCAGAAGAGTCCCTGGCCCATCCAGTGGACTGACCAGCCTACACAGGAACCTTGCTCTGTCACCGCCGTCTGGTTACTGCTAATCCCGTGTCCTCGGCACTCTCACATGATTCGTACACTTGGCGTTCCCAGGTCTGAAGTGAGACGTGTGCTTTGGGACCGGAATACCTGCGGTTGCCGAGTTGCCCTGCTGTGGTAACAAACCTGTGCGTGTTCGCTGCATTTGGGACACCCTCGACCCTGACTCCTGCTGTCGCGGAATCTACACAGCGTCGAGACATCCTGCTGATCGCATCTGAACTTGCCAGTACCGAAACGGAACCGGAGAAGCCTGGGTCTGCCTGCATCGGGGATCAGTGAGTAGTCAATACCCTAACTGGTCGCCCTCCCGCAGGAGCCTGTGGCTCTCCATCGCTGTCGTAAACAGCAACCCTTTTCCGCACTTGCACCCTGCTTCTGCCCACAAGTGGAGGCCGCGCTTGAGTAGCGGGGAACTGTTCATCATCGTTTTGTTCACCTCTCTGAACTGTGATCTCCCTGAAGAGACTCTCCTTTGCCCGTTGGCACCCGCATGTGCAGGTACTTTTGAGCACAAGGCTCCACTCTTCGTAGGGCTCGGACTTCCTTCTCATTAGGTGGCCTCTGATGTCGAACTGGGTCTAACGATTACTTGCACTGCCTGTTTTCCTCCCCATCTGCATATTTTGTGCTTCTAACTCTTTAGACCCCTTGGTCTTGTATATATATATTTTATTGCTTGTGATGTGTTGGTTTATTGGAGTTTTACCGTGATTCTTTACTATGGTCGATGTTACAAAGGCCTTGTAATAAATGTGTCTATATGTTTAATATAACACCTATCTGGAGTAATTTGTAAGTGTCCTTGCATTGTGTGCTCATTGAGGGCTTTCAGTCACCCTCACCCCTCTTGAGACCTAGTCTTGACCGCCGCCATCGCTACCCTGAGTGGTCTGGCTTGTCCAGAGGTTACCCTGTTCCAAGAAACTAGGCTGGCCTTCTGAACCTCTGCCCCTCCAGGACAGAGTTCAGAAATCTATCTTAACACCCATTCCCATGGAGTCCGATACGACTCCATGGGGATGGGGAACATGGAAACACTGGTTCCATCTATGACAGAGCTGGAGTTTCCATGTCCGCCTGCAGGCAGGTGGATTTAATCCCGCCAGGTCAGACCTGGCGGGAGCGACACCTCCCGCCTGCAGGACTCTGACTCAGCCGTTCCAGAAACAATGGTGGCGGCGGTTTTATCGCCACCGTTGTTTCCGGGCCGGCAGGGTCATAATGAGGCCCATGGTCTTTCCCCTTCTGTAATGGCTTGGCAATGATGGTTTGGGAGTTGCCCAGAGCAACGCTGAGATTAGGATTAATTCCAAACCTTCCAGCCATCACCTCTTTTGTTTTGCATAGGTCACCTCCCTACAAAGGGACAATGGGTCTCAGTTGCACAAAAACGGTCGTAAGAAGTTCTCTTTGTTTCCACACCCCGAAAAAAGTTTAAAAAACGAAGTATTTGACAACCTACGACAGGGCTACGTTTTTGATGTCAGAGAAAGAATAGATGTAAGACCCACCAGCTTTGAACTGTCTATGGCCCTGAGGGCACAGTTCTTCTCTTTCAACAATCCTACTGTATGGCTAGGGGAAACCACCCCCCCCCACCACCACCACCACCACCACCACCACCACCACTCGCCGCTCAGCACTTGTATGGGGTCTTGTGACACAATGAGTGCACTACAAAACATCTCAATAAACGAGTGATTGAATGTATGCATGTAATAAATAGGGGAGTGTGTTAAGCAAGGCTGGATCGCTGTAAATCGAGTGGGCATCATTAGCCAGGGAGGAGGGCAGCCAGTGAGCAAAGGGCATGCACTGGAGTACATGAGGGGTACCAGGGATACAAATAAGGATTTGATGATCGAGATCTAAAAGCATCTCCTGGGTATCAGCCTCCACCCAGGTAGCAGGAGCTAGCCCTAGGGAGTGAGGGGCTCGTACACAGCGTGCCGGGAACCTAATTCCACGCGCGATGCACCCTGTAATCATACGTCCATTATACCCGACACATTGTGCTTTAAATGTTGTCTAGATGTGTCCTAATGCTCGTTTCTACGCATATTCCAAACACTGACTTAATGTCACGTACGTATGTGCGTATGACGCCTTGTGCCAGAAATGTTTCACAGTACTGCGCTACTGTTAAAAGGTGACATCCCAAATGCGGGCTACCCACACTCTGTATAGTGCTCCGCGGCTCTCGAGCTAGGTCCGTGCTTTAAACAATAATTTAAAAAAAATAGTTCCTTGTAGCAGCAGGGTGGAGGTAATCAGGCTCTTGGGCTGCTGGCTTGCCCTCGCTCCCCACAAACCTCATCACCATGCCCCCTCCCACGTGCCATACAAACCATCAAACACACGCGCCTGCTGTTTAAGGGAGAGCACTGGTTTAAGGGAGTGCACTGAAGTGCAACTTTCAACTTCTTCCTACAGTTTTATTTTAAAACGAAACCATTCCAGAACGGTTTCTTTTTCAAATAAAAGGATACGAACAAAAAACGTAATAAAAGAAAACTCCCAACCGCTCCCGCCCACTTCTCCTGGGTCAATTTAACCGCTCGCACCTAAATAGCTCTCAATTACTTCAATCTGATTTACACAGGATCACAGATTATATATTTAAGTAAATAGCATCTCTGCCATTTCCCACAAGGCACCCTTACTTAGGCTGTGGCTCAACTCTTACCCACTTTGCAAGTTTGAGTATTTTTTTGTTTGTTTTCTCATCAGCCAATATTTATTCATTTTATACAAGAACGTGAGATGGCTGAAAGTGGTGACATGAATAGTGCGTGTATGTGTGAGTGGGAGGGGAGGGGGCAAATTGACATCAAATGAAAGCAAGGCCTTGAAGCCACTGCGGTTGGAGGAAGGTCGAATTTCATCAGCGCGGCTCCTTTCAGAAGCAGGTTACAATGGATTCCTGTCTGGGAGGATGCCCCTGAGGCGGCGCCCCAACACCCGCAGGTAGTGACGTCATGCAAAGAGATGGACGATAAAGTGGCAGGACGAAAGCTCACACCTTCCAGCATCAGGCAGGAGGAAATATGGGCAGCGTGGGCCAGACGATCGAACAGCTTTTGTCTCTGCATCGAAGAGGGTTAACAGATTGGGCCCCGGTATGTCTTCTGTGAGGGTGGGAAGGGGGTGGCACAGCAGAGACATGAGAAGTGGTGGCCGGCCACTGTGGGCAGTGGGTCACCTGTGTGCTTTATTTGCACGGGGGGACTGTGCTCCCTACCTCTGACCCGGGGCATGTCCCCCACTATGCATGTTTTGTAGGCAAAGCTGTTTGGGTTCCCCAACAAATGTAGCTCATAATAATGGGAGGTGGTGGGGCACGAAAGTCTGGCCCCACTGCCTCACTTTATTGCGCTAACTATGCAGACATGCTGACTGACGGGACAGTCAGTGTTTTCCCGTTGTGGGTAGAGGAGGGCTATCCTGTGGTCCGTGGCGGCATAGCGTATGATGAGGGTGCAAGCAAATAGGTTTTTTAGGTTATGTTTGTATGTATGTATGTATGTATGTATGCATGCAAGGAGTTATTGGACATATATCTGACACTTGAATGTAGGACAGTCTAGCCATGTTATAACACTAATTATGGTTTATTTACCCTTTATGCATAGTAAAAACAAAACATAAGTGTTATTACGTGGGTAGACTGTCAGGCCCGTCTATCCACATAACACTCAACATGTTTGCTTTTCCCTTGATGCACAGTAAATTTTACTGTGCATCAAGGGAAAAGCAAACAATTACGCCCCTCCAGTTAAACAATTCACCAGTCACCACTGGGAATGGTGTATATATTCAACACAAGACCAATGGCGGCAGTCACAAGGATCCCGTGGTCCTTTTGAGAAGGTAGCCTGCTGCCTAATGTCAGTCTTTTCACCTCGGTGGGCACCAGGAAATGGAGTTACAGATATTATACTGGGTCACGACAGGAAGTCCCGCATAAGCAGCAGGAACTTTAACCCAATGATTACAGTACTGCTCAGAATCAATATTTGAGATTTCTCACAGCTGTCTATTGTGCAAAACAACATAAAAAGGCATGGGAACATTATAGTGAGGTGGGCCGAAACACATGAATTTTTGTTACGAAGCATGGGTTCTAATTATAGGTGTCATCAAAGGGCACGAAAACATCTAGTATAGCCAAAGTAATCGAAAGGAGTAACTCAAGGTCAAGGGTCAATCACACTTCTAGAAATGCGACTAAAGAAAAGAATGTTCCATGCACTACAAGATAAAACCGACTCCAAAGGAGGTTCGAGGGGGATTTTATGTACGGGTTTAAGTTGGTCAGAGGGGGAATTGCTGGAACCCTTCTGAACAGACCTGTTTAACTTCCCACTGGGAGGGCCTGAAGTGAATGACATCCTTGCTTTGAGCAGGGACGGAATTTCACAGACAGGCCTAGAGAATCTTCTAGATCGCACCAACGTGAGGTGGGATTTCCAGCTTTCCATACATGGCCTCAAGGAAGTCTTCAGGTGAAGGGATGCTTGGAGTAGGGGGACATTAGCAAAAAGGCTAGCAAGAATTGTGCAGGATGAAAGAGGGGGTGGGGACGGCCCCATAAAATCCTGGCCCGCATTATGTTTTTCTAGAAGAACGGTTGCAAAACAAGAGTGATTTAACAGTATTGCTAAAATGACCACTATACATAGCAAGACCTACGGCAGGTAGAGTGCTGTAGAAAGCTTAAGGTAGCCGTGCCATACCCTACCCTGGATACATGGCATGGTATGAAATGCTTTTATGTTGCCCACCCTTAACTGAAGAAGGGTTGGTGCCAACAAGTGACTGGAGAAGGGGGCAGTAAAAGATGCCAGCTGAATTGGAGGGTCAGAAAAACGTGGCACCCTTCTTAGGACATCAGAAGGCAGCTTCCACTATAGAAGAATAATCACTAGTCAATCCGCAGCAGAGCCCCACCAATGAGAAGTGGCTTGCAGTAAAAAAGCAAAAGATACTATTTTTAAAGAAACGATTGCAAAAATTGGTGAAAGACCCAGAGTAACGCCGGGTAGCAGAAAAGAGACCACTTTTTACACAGCTACCAAGAAGTTTTAAATGATGAAGAGCTGGTTACACAGTAATTGCTGCGAGGTTCTAGCTGAACACTTTGCAGGAAAAGAAAATGGCATGGTGATGAGGAGGAGGAATGTGGCCGACTTGGAATACTCACGGCTTGGGTCTGCCTTAGCGGCGGCAGCGCCCTGAGCATTGAAATAAAAGTTTGGTGCCCCCACCCTGCGTGCCCCTGGTCAATGCAGGGGTGTCAAAATACTTTTTAAACTCCCTGCTCCCGCACTGGAGCAGGGAGGTAATCACTGGAGTAGGGCGCTGATGCTAATGCATCAGCGCCCTATTCCAATGAAAAGCTATTGTTATTAAATGCACCCTGCTCCCGCATTGGAAAGCCTGGCACCTGCACAAGAGCGGGTTGCATTTAATTTCAATAGGGTGCCTTCCGTGCTTGCGCCCACCACGGTGGCTCGGGGGATCCCTTGAAAGACTCCCCTGAGCTGGCGTGGCGGGGGGCTAATGGCATGCCAGACGGTCGTCAGGGCAGCCCTGCCCCAAGGCTGTCCCCTGCTCACAACTCAGCAATTTCCCAGGAGATTTTTCTAACCACGACATGCCTGCTCACCACCGGGGAGGGGATACCGAGAAATCGCACTATCCTCTCTGATGTAATTCAACGCAATGCTGGGGACACCACCGCCCTCGCAGAATAATATGTGCCGGTACCAGGAAACCAGCAAAGCATTTCCTCCAGGGGCTGAGTTCCAAAAGCACAGTGCAGCCAGATGTGAACTGGCACGCCCCCCTAAGGGTTGCCTGGGAAAATTCCCCACAATGAAATATTTCCAATAGTTCATATTAATGAAATTGCAGCCATAGACGAGCCGTGGATGCCACCCGAAGGCTCTTGTGTACAACCAGCCTCTGGAAAAAGCGACTCCAGGGACGACAGTCCTAACCGCCGGCCAGGAGGGCCCTGGGGGCCCAGAGATGCAGTCTCGGCATCCCAGTGACTCTGCCACACAGATGAGGCACGACCTAACTTTCAATTATTCATGCCAACAAACACGCCCAGCCTCAGCTGAGCTGCAGAACAACAATTTCTGGAAGCCCCTGGTCTATGCCCACAAACCCTCAACCGTACAGTAATGCTGCAACCACAAGAAACGATGCCAACATTAGCCATGTTCAAATGTCCTGCAAATTTTATAAATAGCAGGTTAAAAAGTGGACCTTTTGCCTATTTGGCCCTCATTTTAAAATTAGTCTGAAACAAAGCACGAGTGTTCTGATACCATACGACATGGGTCGGCAGTAGGTTTGGCAGGTCGGATATTTTGGACTGCGCTTCCCATAATTCCTCACCATTGACTGTGCTCGCTAGGGCTTGTGGGACTTGCAGTCCAAAACATCTGCGAAGCCAAAGGTTGCAGAGCCTTGGAATGCAACCACAGAACCCGGGCAAATTACTGGTTTACATGCTATGTTCAGTGGTGTAACACAAGATCTGGGGGCCCCCCTGCAAGCCATGCTGAGCCCCCACCCCCCAGCTCGGCAACAAATCATGGGTCGCGCCACACACTGGGCCGGCCTAGATTACCACACTTGCGCAATACGCACAAACGTGCTGCTGAAGGTGTATGCCGTACACTGCACTAGGTGAAAGATATAAATATGTGTTTAATGCAATATACAGCACACTTTCTGAGAAAAATTGGCTAAAAAGCCACAGTGTTTGCTATTGGTTTGTAGGGTAAGACCAATCCAATACATGCAAGTCACCAACAGTGCACATGAACATTAATGCTTTGCTATTAAAAATGCCATGTCACAATGAAAACATGTCCGACTGGCTGCACAATGTTGACCAACGTAGACACGTAAAAACATTACAGTAAAGCATGCCAGGCCACATTTAGACATACCTAGACTGGTTGCACCAAAATGCCAGTCGAAGCAATAAGATACATCAAGAAGAGCACACATTCAAGCTTGAGTCTCTGCAGCCTCTAACAACACGCCAAACTCTTTAAAATTTGCAAGGAACTGGCCAATCCTGTTGCGGTCTCTACCTCTCCTGTTCCCTCAACAGGCCCTCTGTATGGCTTTGGCCTCTTGCTTCTCCGCTAAAACTCAGGAAATCCTGTCCACCATCTCCTATTCCTCTCTCGGCCCCCTTTGGCCATCTCTCCCTCTCCTCCTCCTTTCTCTCTAATACCTGACAAGGTTTCTATACAAGTCCCATCTGTGGAAGTGTCGTCGAAACAGGTGCTCACATGCTCCTCCAGAACCATCAAGGACCATATTGACACCCTCGCTCCAGCCTTAGCCAATTTCTGTAATCATTCTTTTGCCACTGGAACTTTGCCCCGTCCCATACTCTTGGAAAAGCTGGCCATCTCCCAGCTTTCTCTCCACACTGAATCTGTTGGTGTCTCCATGACCATCAGTCTGGCTTAAGAGCTGCCAGAGGCACAGAAACTGCTCTACTGAACACATATGAAGGTCTGATCTCTTACCTTGATTCCAGCATTTCTTCCTCCTTGAACTTTCCTCTGCTTTCGACACGGTCAACCATGCCATCCTGATCAATCGACTCCGTGAGAACCTGGGCATCATGGATCAGGCCCTGGAGTGGGTGACCTCCTTCCTCTTGGTCCAGCCCTCCCAGGTCCAACTTGGTCCCTTCCACTCCGCCATCTCACTCTACATGTGGCGTTCCACAGGGCTCTAGCGTCTCACCCTGGTTTATCAACCTCTACTTGGTTCCTTTGGCCCACCTGATCTCTAACTTCTCCTCTAACTTTCAGTGTTATGCAGATGACACTCAGCTTTCCTTCAAGCTCCCCTCAGCCTACTCTCCTCCCTCGCTCATTTCTGGTGTCATCTTCAACTCCACTCTCTCTATCCTCACATCTCGGACGTCGCCAAGAAGTCCCACTACCAGCTGCACATCCTCAAAGGGACTGTTCCCTTTTTCACTTTCCCCCAGAAGCTCACTGTCTCCAGAGCCCTATTTCTCTCTAGGCTGGACTACTGCAACAGCCACTTTTGCAATCTGCCTTCCTCTACTCTCCACCCTCTGCAACTAATCCAGATCCGGACTGCGAGACTTATCCTTAGCCTCAAGCCCACGGACCGTATCTCTCCAGCCATGAAATCTCTCCACTGGTTCGTGTGGCTGTAAGGATCAAGTTCAAGACCCTTTGCATTGTGCAAAAAGCTTTCTGGGTCTGGGATCTGCACTACATCCAATGCTCTCTTCCAAAATACCTTCCTTCTCGAGCCCTAAGAGTTAGATGCTTCTCCGGGCAGAGCGTGGGGGGGGGGGGTAGATCTTTCTCCTCTGCAGGTGCCTCCCTCTGGAATGGCCAAACTTGAGCCGGACCACCTGAAGTTCCAGAAGCAGCTCAACATATCCCTCTTCTACTCTGCTTTCTCTCTCTCCCTCCCCTGCTTACCTACCTGACATTCCTGTCTGCTGTACCAACTGGCTGCTTGGCTACCCTCAGTCTCACTGAGTCCAGGTTCTTTCTTGATCAGTCACCCTTGCACTGCCTTCGGGCCTACCACGCAGTTATGGGCTGTAACTGTAACCCTACAGTCCCTTGTTCTCCTTGCACTACTTAGAGCCGCGCTGCCCTGACTGCACTTACTCAGAGCATTGCTGCCCTGTTTTCCACTTCCCTCTCCCTTGCACTCCCCCCCTTTCTCCTTGCACTTCTCGTTCTCGCACTGCATGATCTGAATGACACAAGGCTTAGTAAGATCATTTGTCTTGTCCTCCCTCTATTTTCCTTCCCTTGTCTTGTCGCGCCTAAAACACTTGTGTACAGGCCCGTTCTATGTGACTTATCATATCATATCATATAATTATATCACAGATGCCCAGAAAAATTACAGTTCTGCAGTAAGAAACGGCTAGACTGGCAGAACCCAAATGCCATTCTAGCCAGGTAATTACACTTAGCAGGACTGCTTTATCAGAAATGCCCAGTTAAAAAAAGTCATACCAGCTGAGGAATGACCAGATTGGCTGCACCAAAATGCTTCTCTAGCCACTATTACCATATATCATGCCTGCTTAGAATGGACATGGACGACCCTTATGATTTATTGCACAATCCCACACCCCCACACATCCCCTCTCCCTCCCATCCCCCACCCCAACATCCAAAATCAGCTCAGTGGCCCAGAATTACCTCCATGTTCCGCTTCCCTGTCCCAGTGCTTATGTATGAGGCTCCTTGCGTCATAGGTAAGTACTGGGATGAGGAAGAGTGGGACTAGGAGTAATGAAGATTTCAGGTAGCCAAGTCAGGCATTACCTTCATTGACCTCTACCTCATTCCAGTCGTTGGGTATGAGGCATAATGCCTCATACACAAGTACTGCCACATACACAAGTAATGTGATGGGGAAGAAAAGGGCTAGGAGTAATGAACATTACCTATAAGTAACCAATGCATTACACACAAGTAGCAGTGCAGCAGCATTGAGCTGACTGGGCTTCAACACTCCCCACTCCCCCCCCTTGAAATTGTGGTCTATGTTGACTTGACCTGGCTGACCTACAGAGCAGTTGTCGGACAGAAAAGGACACAGATGTTAAACGGCACCTGTGTTTCGCTGTTAACAAGGGCCCGGGCCAGCAATTACTAATGTACAGCATTTCACTGTTAGTACCTACATTCAAATGCCAAATGTTTTAGGCAATTGAAATTGTGTTGTGGGTTTAGTACTTGCATGCCAGGTGAGTGATTGGAAGGGTAGAGAGGGAACAGGAGACCAGTCAATCTCACAGCAGTCCATAAGTGGGTGCTTTCAGACTTAAAGGAGAGAGTTATCTGCTTGTAACATTGAAGTGGAAATAGAATAGTCTAATTAAAATGCGCAAAGAAGTTAGATGCCACCACACAAATAAGTTTGCTCCTCCCTACCACACGTGAAGTTAGCGCCTCTCCCAAAATTTGAAAGGTTAGCCCCCCTGAAATGTAGGTTTTGTAGCGCCCCTGAACACAAGCACACACACCATTCACCATGTATACACACACGCACACCCAGCCAGCCATACATTTAAGTGTGCACCCTTTCACCATACAGGCACATACACCCAGGCACACACCCATACATTTAAGTGTGCACCCTTTCACCATACAGGCACACCCAGGCAGCCACCCATACATTTAAGTGTGCACCCTTTCACCATACAGGCACATACACCCAGGCACACACCCATACATTTACGTGTGCACCCTTTCACCATACAGGCACACCCAGGCAGCCACCCATACATTTAAGTGTGCATCCTTTCACCGTACATGCACTACCAGCCACCCATGCATTTGTGTGCACCCTTTCACCATACACACAGGCAGCCACCCATACATTTAAGTGTGCATCCGTTCACCACACAGGCACACCCAGGCAGCCACCCATACATTTAAGTGTGCACCCTTTCACCATACACGCACACACACATACCCAGCCACCCATACATTTGTGTGCGCTCTTTCACCATACACTCACACACTCACACGTATACGTCATAGGGTTGAGGGGAGCCATAATACTTCAAAAATAGATTGTTTCTTTTTGAAGTCATAGGGCTTCCCCCACCCCATCTGATGGGGGCCTCCAGCCTAGGGTCTTCATGTCAAGGGGTGGGGGTAGCGCCCGGACTTCAAAAAGAAAGTTTCTTTTTGTATTCACTCTGCCTTCATAAACAATAAAAAAAAATATTAATTTTTTTACTCCAAGTGGGGCCCCCTCCCAGGACATGTGGTTGCGGGTCCCCCCCGCACCGCAGGGGCTGCAGGGTCCCCTGTTACACCAGTGGTTATGTTAAAGGTTCTTGTACCGTGCACTGTCGCCACTTGCATGATCTCTTGGCGCTCTGGTGGATCTGCAATGTGTGGGGATTTTTTTAGCGGGATTGAGCGGGAGAAGAGCAAGCGAGCTTTGATGTGCTGCCGACACCTTCAGTTCGGAGAAACCAGTCACTGAGCGTTGGTGTGTTTTCGGCCAGTAGCCGTCATGTGGTGTTGAGGTCTGGGAGTGCATGGTTTGGTTTCATTTTGGGTGTTGTGAAGTGCACGCGGTAGAGGTCTGGTTGTGTTTTAGTTAGATGGAACAGCTCATCATGGAAGGACTAAAAGTGGCGCCATGATTCTGCAAGTGTAATGGTGCTCAGTGAATATATGGATTGCAAAACTAAGACTGCAGCAGAAATGGGATCAAAGTATCAACATACCACCATGTAAAAAATAAATAAAACATAGATTGCGTTTTTTGGTGATGGAGGGAGTAACTCATATGTTGTGGAAAGAGGGGGTGTCTCAACCCATTGCATAGGGTGGCGCACAGGTAGGCTTGTAGAGGGGTTCTTCATGAGGGCTAGTGCCTATAGGCGAGGGATGCCAGACTAGCGGGGGACACCATGCACATCTGGCACAGGCAGAACATCAGGGTGGCCTTCGGCCGGTAGTGGAAGTGGGCGCGATGTGAGGCATTGTGGGGTAGCAGGTTTGGTCAGGGGGTGCCTTTAATAAGTGCCAGGCTATTATGCAAGTCTATGGAAAAAAAACGAGCATACCCGTCCCTGGCACTTTAAAGTTGAGGTGTGCTACTGCATGGGCCTCTTTGCCGCCTGCCTACTGCCCTGCACCTGACCATGCTCTGGCACCTCCTCCTCCTCGCTGGCGTCCTCCATTTTTACCATTGTTCCACCCTGTGGTCAAAGTACAGAGTGGCAGGATGGTTAAGAGGGGTACCAGATAGGGTAGATACCCCTAAAAAGAATAAGGGAGCTAGAGGAATAGAAGTTAGTAGGGCTCATCACAGTCCCTGGGAGAAGAGTTCTCCACGCGGTCACTCTGTTTTGCAGGGCTGAGTGGTAGACTGCGCAGGGAGTCCCTGTCCCTCGGTACCGACTGGGGTGCTGGTTTGATGATGCTCACAGGCACTGCACTGGGTGACTGGAACATTAGGGTGGCATTGGGGAAATGCCAGCTGCACGGGTGTGCAAGCTCAAACCTTTTTTGATAGTACAATGTAAAATGATGCAGTTTTTTTCTCCATCAGGAAGTGAGCTCTGCTCATCAGGCCTCACCTTCTCAATGCTCCATGCTGAAAAAGTATAGTTCACATGTGATCTCTTACCTGGGCACTATCTACTAACACACCAGCAGCTGGCATGTAGTTTGGCACAATGGCAGCCCCAGAGGAACATGTACATTTCTGAAACAGCCTGCTGGAATCCGTACTATTCCAACAGGCATGGATGCCTTCAACATTGGGCACCCGTGATTCTACTGACATAGAACTGTACAGACCCAAGCCTATGTTGATTGGTCTTTGTTAAAATATAAATATAAAGCTATATTCGGTTCGATTTAGTGGCCTATGATGAAATACATTTGTACAGTGCCAAAACCACCTGATGTAATCGTATTTATCAACTGGTTTCCTGTGACTCTTACATTTGTCAGAGGTGTTGTGTATTACTGGCTGGGGCTCACCCACAAGAAGTTGCAGGGCCAGCCCTGTGGACCTCATTTGTGTTCTGCTCCGAAGGCTTGACACCTTCCCAGAAGACCAGGACATACCCTCAGGGGATAGAGTGAAAGCCAATGCTTTAAAGGAAGCTCTGCCGGCTCAATAGGAAAGTCACACTAGGGAGATACATAATGGTGTCTCTTTGATCAGGCAGAAATGCAGAGGGTGAAGAACAGTGGAGCTTAAGAGAGGGTCTGTCCCTAGAGGAAGGGTCCTGCCATCTTGGAAATGTTTAGGTCCCACTCCTTCCTGTGCCCCCTACCAACTTTCTGCAGACCAGGCACTCTGGAAGCCGACATCAGAAGGCACTCTCTTGTTACACCAGGTGAAAGTGGCCTCATACAAAAGGCTTGAAATGGGCAATCTGGGGTGGCAAAATTACCATATAATGGGATGAGCCCCTCCCCCCACAGCAGAATCATCTTTGGACTCAAAAAGACAAATGATTTGACCATTGGGTCATCGGCCTGCCCAAAGTCCCCCGCCACTGGGATTAGGATAGGAATTTCCAAGGAAGGTGCAAGACCTTCCTCACCCACTGATTTCAGGGGAATATTTGGATTGACCTGCTGCTGTAAAGCCTGTCTGCTACTGAAACACTGGTACCCAGGACTCTGCCTGCTGGAAGTGGAACACCTGCAAGCTGTCTCTGGCTGGGAAGGGCAGAAGAAGGACTTGCCTTTCTCCTGACAGATGGATTGGCTCCCAAACCAATTCAGGTTTGAAAGGGACAGCTTTGGCCTCTGTGTCCCCTATGATCTGCTTTTAAACTGACTCAACTGCTTTCAAGTCATTTTTGAGCTGCTTTAAGACAACGCTGCAGCCTTTGACATTGTATGCTTTTGAACCACTTACAGCCATCTTTTCAACCTTTCCTGCCTGTTCTCCAGTGCCTTTGATCCGATCAATGCTGTTAAACTACACTGCATCGTTGGACCAAGTCAAACCGGCTCACTGCTACAGCTGAATCAACACATCGAGACACTTTCAAGCCGTCAAACCACAAGGATCCACACATTGGCTGTTTCCAAGCTTCCTTAGAGTCTAGAACTGATTGTTGCTTGTTGAAGTGCACAGTGTTTGCCTCTCATCAAACCAACTCAACCATCATGAACACAGACTCGACCCCACTGTAAGTACCCAAAGGCCCAGCTCAGCCATGTGGAGTCCCAAGAAGAAGGTTTAAAAGGTATATCATAGTAGTTCTGCCTCTCTGACCTTAATTTAAGGCACTAGTGATAATTAATACCCCTCTCTGTGACTTTTTAAGAAACAGATTTGATTTGAACTTTAATACATAGACAATTGCCTACATCCCCTTATCGTCACAACTAGAGAGCCACTCTGTCTAAAAGTCTGCGTATATGGAGTATTTCTTTAGAGGAGTGGGTTGTTTGTGTGTGTAGTTGTGCGTTTGTATGCTTATTTTGATCATAGCCTTCCGTTACTTCCAAAACCTTGATTGGACATTTCTTTTATTTTGGATCCACAGTACTATTGTTTTGGATGGGTCCATGCTGGCTCACACCCTTCTTGAAGAGTATAGCCTGCCTTTGGCCCTTGCTAGCTCAAGGTGCTGAAGGAGGTGTAGCAGTTATCCTATTCCTGATTGTGATGGGTTTAGTAGTACTCTGGGGCTGTGTAGGAGTTTAGAAACCACTGCTCATCCCTGTACTCCAGCGGGACAGTAATCATTTTGTCCAATTCAAGTAAAGATGTGGAAGAGAGGAGGGAAGCAGACCGTATCCCAAATTATTGGGTACATGTGCCTCTCACATTCCAGGAAAATGTGGGATCCATGTCCAATATGTTAAAAGCTATGCCATGGGTTTGAGGGATCTATGCTTTGGAAATAATTCGTCTTTGTTCAATAAAACTACGGCCAAAAGGTTTTGAAATGAAGTGTTTTGTGTGTCTCTTTGCTGGTATACTTTAGCACTTCTCAAGGCCATATACCACATTGGTAAGTGCAGATTAAGTGTAGCCAAGACACATCAATGTGTACCAGACCAGGAAAATCAACGTGATTTCAGGAAGCGTCCATCAGCGTATACCTGAATACAAAGACAACTGGGCTAGGGAAAGACATGGTATGATAGTTTATTTATTTAGCGCGTATGCACAATGTGTTTCAAAGCCCTTCAAGGGAGGGACAAGGGAAAATACAATGACATTCTTACAGGCCATGAACAGTAAGGATGTGAAATTAACTATCGTACATGCCCTGTCGACATTTCATATAGTGCAAGAGCTAAGACATAGATATGGAAGGGAAGGGTAGAGTGGGAAGGAAATAGAGACAGACAGGCGACTACCGTACTAGACCTGACAACATTTCTGGTAGAGTCGGAGAAAAAAAAAAGGTGAAGGAGAGGGGTGCAGAAAGGGAGGGGAGGAACAAAACGTGCGACTATCGTACTAGGCCTGACGACATTTCAGATCGGGTTGGAGAAGGTTGATGGGGAAGAAACAAGTAAAGGGATGGGGGAGTAGATTGACGCTATCAAACTAGGTCCATCAATAGACTTGAATCACGGGCCACCCCCATTGAAGGACAGGGCCCAAAAGCAATGCCAGCAACAACCAACAGGTTGACATGTGAAGTCGCATCTGGAGGTCGATGGTGCTACTTTTGTTTGGCCACTGGAACAAAATGTAATATGACTAATTCTTTGGCCATTCAACATAGGGGATTGACAGAAAGACTGAGTTCCGTCCAAAGTGGCCAGAACGTTTAGGACCATCAGATTGGCATTCCCATTCGCAGCACCTTGATGGGCCAAAAACAGGGCCTACCCGCCAATCCGCTTGTTCGAATCCAGAACCAATACTCTCACCAATGGTACAGGCCATGCTAGACCCCTCCCCAAAGGTGTAAGGCAAAAAACAGAAAAATATCCGCACCACAGAACTGTGTGGGGCCATTTCACTCAATTCTACTCACATTACACCATACTAAGAGCAAACAAGCGGGCGGGTGGTCCTAGTACCATAGACTTCCGCATAACTCTGGATAAAAAAATGCAGTCAACTGGAAAATAAAAACCAACAGAGCAACATTAACCGCACTGGGTTAATGTATACGATGCACAGATCTGCGGTCACAGGCTCAATCAAATCTTGATATAACCACCTCAGCATTTCATCCTTTAGAGGCTGATAAAAAGTGGGCCAATTCCTTCCATTAATTTGGCCTCATGTTGAAGCTTTGTAAAGCGGTGCACCACTCGAGACGGGGAGCTGTGTGCCTCATAGCAACAGCTATAATGTCCTACCTAGAAACCTTCTGCAGGTAACCAAGACCCGCATTGTCTGGGGTTCCTCTACTGCCGCATACACTCTTTGACTAGACATACTGGAATGACCGGTCTCTAATTTGTTTCCTCATCAACTATCTTGGGCTGGTTTCATTACAGTAGACAACAGTGAAACAATACCAACCTTCATCCACGGACAGTGGTGATCGATTAAGACATGCAGCGTAGAGCACTTCACTAATCCCTGCTCCCTTTGTCATAAACAACATGCAATTAAAAAGTCTAACGTGTTAACAGTGGATTTTAAAAAAGACCTAGGGGATTTGCCAGCCCAACGCATGATGGTCAATCGTCTGCAAAGATTCAGTGTTCGACGCTGAGCTGCTTGAGTGAAGCGATGGTGAAACTGTCTTCAATGGTGAACTGGCTAGATGTACCATTCCACTTTAAGCCAGAGTCCATATTAGCATACGCTATAACAAGATCTCCTGAGAACCTACATGTCCCTTCCATGGGTACACATTGCAGCAGCCAGGCTAATCACTGCAGTCTCGAAACATCACCAAATGGGAACAGTCCACAGTGACCTTCACTTGATCCCCGTGGAACTACACATCAGAATCAAAGATCACTCAAAGTATGAAGAATGGTCCATGTTAGAAGACCACCATGTGTAGCTATAGGTAGCCCTGCCCTCAATGGACGTATGTGATTTCTTCGAATATATTTCTCCTAATGGAGATTTGAACAAATCCATTTCCCCCCGAAAAACGAAATCTTCTTTTTACTTTTCCTACTTTTTTTGTTAAATGCAGGGGAGACCTCCGCAGCCCCGTCTCACCCCTCCCTACCCTGACTCATACCCTTTCCCGACACCCCACCTATTATGCATTACACATATACATTTCCCCCTACCCTTTTCGGTGAAATATATTCAGTGAAATCTCATTATGGGAAATGGTATTCGAAAAAATCTACAGTAGCGGCCTCAATACCCTTCATCACATCGAGCACAGCGTACTTAGAGCATCCCCTCCTGCTTCTACATCCCGGAAATTATCAAAACCCTGCCAAGTCTTCCCAAGTTCAACCCTGCCTTGGGCCATGCACATTTAAGAGGCACCACCACTGTGCCAACTTTTCCAGCAACCCTATAGCAAGGGGCTGCAACCTGCAGCTCTCCAGGCGTTTTGGACTACTCCCATGATCCTTCATCATTGATTATGCTGGCATGGGCTGAGGGTAGTTGTAGTCCAAAACATATGTAGAGCCGAAGGCTGCAGAACCCTGCATAAACAACTGTTCTCCCCAGGGAATAAATGGAATGGCTATGCACTCATTCTGCCTTTCCCAGAGCCTTCCTACGAAGGCCTTATTAGTGTATGAACTGTAACCCACTGGCCTTTATCTGCCTGAACTTTCACCCGCAACACTGTAGCCTTCAAGTCATGAGTTAGGCTCTAAAAGGCCATAAAGCAGCATATCAAAATCTATAATACAAGCAGGCGAGCAGCAAAGTACAGTAGGGAAGGGCAGAGCTGGAGAAAGACCGAAGGAAGTACTGGGGGGATGCTAAGCATAGCAGATAGAAGTAATATTCCCCTCCAGGGCTACCACAAGATGGAACGAACTCCCACTTCTTCTCAGGCAAGAGCCAAACTACCTTAAGTTCAGGAAGAACCTGAAAGCGGTCCTTTTTAGATCAGCGCGCACCTTCGTTTATCTATACTCCCATTATATATCTGTTGACCTTGTCTCGTGGTCAAGCGCCCTGATGCCTGCGGGCTAGGCTACAGCGCTTTATAAATGCATAAATAAAATAACAGAGGGTATTTGCTCAACTGCGGGCACTTGATTGGCGCATGTGTGCACACGGAGGAGAGCAGGGGTAGGATAAAAATCCCCCAAGAGAGAGCAAGATCCTGGTAGTCTGTGCACATGCTCAAAGCCCCAAACCCAGTGTCTTAATAGCCACTGAGTCTGCCAATGTGGTGAAAGGCTTCTCATGCGTTTGCCCATGTGGCCCAGGAGAGAGTCGCGGCAGTCGCCCCACTGCCCAGGTGGAACAATTCGCTCCTGTCGCTCTTGTTCCTGCCACTTGGGGGCATGCTTTGGGGTTCTCTGCCTACAGCACTTTGCTTCCAAACCTTGCGACAAATTACTGTGGTGGTTTGGGAGGTCTAAATTGCTATTTTCCATTTCACTTCCCTTCTGGATCCACTTCGGGTTTTTGGCAGCCAGTTTGCTTCTTTACTGAAAAGACTACTATTGGCATAATGCCTTGCCTCCAAGCGCTTACCCCGCCTTTCATATATTTGTATCCCATTCTATTTGCATATCCTGGGTCTTAGCGTGCATATATCTTGGTTTGTGAGCGCATGTTGTTCGATACTTATTTTCTAATTGTCTGATCGTGTGCACATTTCCCTAGCCATAGCCCCTGCCCTTTGTCTCTTCATGACAACAGGAGACAGTCACAGGAGACAGCCTACTATTCATTAGGCAGTTATGAAAGCTACCCTACTACCCAGGAGACAATAACGAAGTAACCTTATTGCCCAGGAGACTGTAACGAAGCCACCCAATAGACAATCACAGCAGCTAACCTACTTTCTACCTGTGCCCCTTTAAAAAAGTGCCCCCAACTTCTGTGACAAGGGTTGCCAGAGCACAGTTTTCATCAAGGTGTGCCATACACGTTATGCTCCTGTGTTTTATGGCCTAGTAAAGTTAATTATTAATTCTGGAATGAAAATCAGCTTGCATCATACAAATACAAGTTACTCACAGGTCAGCCAGCTGCCACAGCTCACCATAAACATATGGAACTGCACTGAAGCGCCCTGAAAAACAAATAGACCCGGATGGAGCCTGACGCAAATAGGTATGGTATGTTATGGTATTGTTTATTTATAAAGCGCCTATACACAGGCAAGTGTTTCAAAGCGCTTAAGGAGGGTGGGAACATGGGGGGAAAAACAACAGTCGCTCCAAGCCCTTGAAATTCAGAGACGAGAATAGTCTGCACAGGTAGGAGCACTCTGCCGGCTAAGGAAAGTGGCTCATATAACTAGTGGGTTTTGTACCATGCTTTTAAGAGGCAAGCTCACTTTCGGTCTTTGGTCGGCCAAGAAACAGAAAGGATACCGAGGCAACGCAGCTCCATCACTGCGGGTCCTTGGGAAGCCATGCTGCCATGCCTTCTTATGAGTATGCGTTCTGCAGGTATGACATATGCAAGGTGCTTCCCCTTTAAAAGGGGTATCCTTGGCTGATTCCGCCTCCTTCATGCTGCTCCCCCTAATGGCCAGAAGTTCATACTGCAGCTGGCACGACGCTTACTTTTGGCAGGCAGGAGAATGTTACTCCTAGGGAGTAACTAGAGAAGTGGGATAAGGGCCTCGTTTCATTTCACCTGGGCACCCCAAGATATGCTGCAGTATTTTGCCTACACTGGGTGGGAAGTGGGGAGCGGAGGCACCACACAGATCTGGATCAGAGGAAAAGTAATGTGTTTTTAATCTGGGGCAATATATTATGAGAGTAAGCCAGGAGTGACGAGTATCTAGTGATTATTTTAACAGACTTTCTTTTTGGAAAACACTTAGGTGGAATGCGCTTCAGGCAAAATAATATATCCGTCACACCAGCAAGTTCACTTTTTAAGTAGTATTTATTTTTTGCATTAGTAGTATGCAATATCCTTTTTTCCAAACATTGATTCACAAACTGATAGTTTTTTTTGCCTCTCAACACGTGTTTCCCCACGTTTTATGCTCGTGGTTCATCAGGAGAGATGCTAAATAAAGAAAGAATATGAAAGAAAGTAAGAAAAGAATGAATGAGTTATGTTGAAATTTATTTTAATAATTAAGTAGTGGTGGTGGTGTGTTGGGTGAACAACTCTGATTATATTAGCCTATTAGATGTACTCACCTAAGTTCCGTATTGAGTAAACATATCTCTGATTAATAATTCCTCTTTCGTTTTGTCGCTCTCATTTTTAGGAGTTCTTTTATTAATAAATTCCTGTAAACAATGAGAGAGAGTAACATCAGTTTAACCTGACTCTTTGTATAATTTTTCAAACTTCATTCAAATGCCTTCTTTAGAGCAGTCACATTTATTGTAAAGGTAGATCTACTGTGAAGCTCTCCCCCAAAGTTCCAGAATACTAAAGTTTAAAATGCTGTTCACACCCAAAATTATCTGAAATAAATTAGATTAAATTGAATTACCTTTTATTTTTACTCGGTACGATTGCCTTCAGTCCACCATAGTCCGCGCTACCTTTCTGTGCTATTTTCTATCCTTTATAAAGGCCACGGTCGCGTAACGTATGATGTCACCGCGTCTTGTTACGCGATGACATCACACATCATGCCTTTACGTTCGGTGGCCATTTTGATTCTCTATTTCTGCCATGAAACCATAGTGATTCCTTTTTATAACGTTTGCCTAGTTTGAATGTATCCTTCCTATGGATCCTTTCAGACGGGTCCATTATTTTCAAATCAAAGTAAAAAACAAAGGAAAGCCACGAAAGAAAAGAATTAATAAAGCAAATTTGAGTAGAGACTTATTTCAAATTATAACCATAAGGTAAAAGACATTTTTTAGGAAAAAAATAAAAACCGCAATTCAACACATATTTTCATAAATCATGATAAAAAGAAGATATATCAAGACATGATAGTGCTTATAACTTTTTGGGTACAATTTAAACAGCCTTGCATTCTATTTTCATAGTTCCGCTGAAATCGCCCAAAGAGGAAGTAAAAGCCGAAAAGGACTGCAAACATTTAAACAAAACTCAGATTATAGGCTTTCCTATAGGCAGATCTCGTGCACTTTTTATTTTTGGGAAAAAAAGGCAAAAAAGAAATGGCAGACATCTTTGAAAGAAGAGAAGTAGAAGCAGAAGAATTGTTCTTGCGACATAGACAGACACCTGGAGATGCACGAGCATCTCAGACCTCAACGTCATTGAGGAATCTATTTGAAAGATTGGAAGCAGTTTCCAAAAAAGAATTAGCTAAGTGGTGGGAGATGAAAACTCTAAGAATGTATATGGACATGGGAAGAATCCCACGAGGGTTAAGGATATGTATTTTTCCATCCTTTGAGGATGAAGATGTAGAAGATTTGCAGGATTGGGAGACACTACTTACAAAAACCTCAAAAGATATGATGATCAGAATTATAAACCATTCTGCAGTAGCACATGAGAAAGCATTAGAAGAAATAAAAGTTTTAAAAGAAACAATTGAAAAACTAAAACTTCCTGAAATAACATTCAAAAATTATCAGATACTGGATGATTATCTGAATAAATTTACAGAAGAACTGAAATCTAAAAAACAAAAAGCAAACGTTATAAAAAGAAATCACTATGGTTTCATGGCAGAAATAGAGAATCAAAATGGCCACCGGTCGTAAAGGCGTGACGTGTGACATCATCGCGTAACATGACGCGGTGACGTCATACGTTACGCGATCGCGGGCTTTATAAAGGATAGAAAATAGCACAGAAAGGTAGCGCAGATTATGGTGGACTGAAGGCAATCGTACTGAGTAAAAATAAAAGGTAATTCAATTTAATCTAATTTCTTTCAGATAATTTTGGGTGTGAACAGCATTTTAAACTTTAGTATTCTGGAACTTTGGGGGAGAGCTTCACAGTAGCTCTACCTTTACAATAAATGTGACTGCTCTAAAGAGAACATTTGAATGAAGTTTGAAAAATGATACAAAGAGTCAGGTTAAACTGATGTTACTCTCTCTCATTGTTTACAGAAATGTATTAATAAAAGGACTCATAAAAATGAGAGAGACAAAACGAAAGAGGAATTATTAATCAGAGATATGTTTACTCAATACGGAACTTAGGTGAGTACATCTAATAGGCTAATGTAATCAGAGTTGCTCACCCAACACACCACCACCACTACTTAATTATTAAAATAAATTTAAACATAACTCATTCATTCTTTTCTTACTTTCTTTCATATTCTTTCTTTAGTTAGCATCTGTCCTGATGAACCACGAGCATAAGACGTGGGGAAACACGTGTTGAGAGGCAAATAAACTATCAGTTTGTGAATCAATGTTTGGAAAAAAGGATATTGCATGCTACTAATGCAAAAAATAAATACTACTTAAAAAGTGAACTTGCTGGTGTGACGGATATATTATTTTGCCTGAAGCGCATTCCACCTAAGTGTTTTCCAAAAAGAAAATTTGAATATATATTGCAGCAGCTGCAATACTCACTTAAGGGTGCAGCATCCAGGCAGTTTATTATTTGCACTTAGCAATCGCCCAGAGAGGAAGTAAAAGCCGAAAAGGACTGCAAACAGTTAAACAAAACTCAGATTATTTTAACAGACGTTAACGACATTTCTCAGTAGACTGATTTGTTGTTGTCAAAGTGTTGAAACTAAATCCAACTGAGAAATCATCACGTCGGAGGCATCCCTTTCTATTGGCACATGGAAATCAATATTCAGCCCCTCTCAGCCAATCAAAATGTTTAGGGTACTGTCAGTAAATACTGGCATTGATTGCATTCTGAACATTCTGACTTGAGAGGCAAATAGGGAAACAAAAAATGCTATTTCCAGGTAACGTTTTGGTTCAACAAGACAATTCTTCTCTGGGATGACTTTTTTTTGTCACAACGTGCATTTTAATGAACAAAAGAAAAAGATATATTAGAAAATGCTTTCACTTGCTTATAGAGAAACCGTTTACTTTTACATGACACAATGCATGCTTACGTTAAACGTGTTACAATTCAAGCAAGTTGCAATTAAAATGCTTAATTTTTAGAAGACAACCATGTTATTTAAATACTACGAAAAAACATTTAAATTACCAACACAGTTTGTCTATTTACTTAACTCACTCTCAAAGCACAATTTTCTGCTTCACCACAACATCTCCACAACATGTATTGCTACTACCCCCATGTGCTAATAGCCCTATAAACAGGGGGTAGGGCCATTATTGCTTGGGATAATGACCCTTCCCCAACTTATTGCTCTCGGCTTTGTCCTGGGCCATAACTTGGTGGTGGATCATTATCCCCGCAATACCAGCCCTTCCCTCGGCCTATAAGGCTATGATATTGTGGAGACCATCAGTGGGCCGAGTTCTGCTGGCACTGTTACCATTACCATAAAATTGTAGGTAGACAATGGACGGGTGCTTCACCTTCCGATCTTCAAACGCTTTAAAATGTATCAGAGTGAACTTTGACGCATTATGATTTCCTGGGGTTCTCAAAGGAGTTCAAATTGATGATTACCAATCAAACCACAGTACCAACCCGGATCTGTGATTATTGCATCATAGTGACGTCACAAAACGTGTAGCATTTACGAGGAGGTGCTGCCCTAATCTAGAAAGATCATTGTGCATCTTATCAAACTCGCCCCTTAAGTCTCATCCCTGCTGGATGTCTCATTGCTAATACAAAATAACTAATAACCTTCTTATACATTTTCCCTTTTCTTTCTACTCTGCTGTCATCCTCCTGTCCCGATCCTTCGATTGCTTCTGCTCTTAGTGGCTTGGCTACGCAAGCTTCATTAGTAAACGGTCTGGGCGACAGACTTTAATGTGTGGGGCGAGCATTGTTCAATCCCAACCACTAATAAACATGGTATCCAGTCATTGCATCGAATACAAAGCATTGAATATCAAAAGCATCGAAAAAATGCATTGAATGCATTTTTTTCAAAGGTAGAGGTTTTATTTTGATTATAATGGGTTTAAGGGGTAAAAAAAACAGGGGTTGGGGGGGACACCCCAATAAAAAAAAATGGGAAAAAAATGAATTCGATGTTTTTTTTTTCATTGCTTTTTTTTAGATGCTAAGGCACTCGATGCTTTGGCATTTGATGCAATCACTATAAACCATCAACATTTCAATCTATGGAATTTCTTGACCCGCATCAATGTTTCTCAAATGCCTGACCCTGTCACACTTGATAATCTTTCCTTTAGACTCCAATCTCCATCCATCCGGGGGATTCGTTCTCGAGAAGGATGCGCCAACTGTCCCCTTGCCAGTTGGGGAAGCAGCCCTAGCTGCTCGAATCGTCCCTTCAGCAGTCACATGCCAACCATTTCACTTAAATTATTGATTTTGGACTCAAGCAGAGAGGAGACCCCAATGTTTCAAACCATACATTTGGGGGATCAAAGTGGCACCGCACTCTGAAGGCAAATTTCTTTGTCCAAATCAAGACTGGCCATGCACTCGCTGAATATTTCAGTGCTGCAGGAAGCTTCCCCGGCGTGAAGGAGCAGCTGGTATCATTGCTTTGCACGTTTCCATCTTTACTGGATGCCGTAGAATGAAGCATTAGCTGGCTTGCCCAAAGAGGCAGACATTTGGTACCCTCAATGGCCCCCCAGTGCTGTGCTTCACTGGGCCATTTATAAAACAGCGGGTACTACTGGTGTGTCTTCATTATGAAGGCTGCCATGAGGACCGCCTTAATGTTCAGAACAAGAACCTAAACCGAAGAGGTTATGAACATGCCACAATGCACCTTTCTGTATTTTAGCCAATACAAAATAGGAGTTAAATGACAAGTAAACTCTACTAGCAACCTCGGAACGGATGGGAGGTGATAAACAGAACCCAGACATTTTTTTCAGCATTATCCCAAAAACCAAACACTGAGCGTTAAATTCCTAGGTCACAATTTTACTTAGAAATGATCATTAATCAAAAGTTCCTTGAATCTCAGGAATTTTTAGATTCTTTTCGGGTCCCGTCATATTCTCCACCTGATTGGCTGCCGCTGGTAGCCAATCGGGTGGAGAATATGACGGCCCCGGAAACGGCGCGAAATGTTCGTGCCCACTGTCTGCACCACTATAATAATAGTGCTTTCAATAGACATCATTGGATTGAAAGCGCTATTATTACGGCGGCGGTGCCACGTTCATTTTGCTTACCATAGCACTGAAAATAATTCATTCAATGCTATAGTAAGCAAAATAATGCTGCTTTCAATACATGTAATTGGATTTAAAGCAGCATTATTTATGCTGCGGCGCCGCCTTCATTTTGCTTACTATAGCATTGAATTAATTATTTTCAGTGCTATTTTAAGCAAAATGTAGGCGGCGGCGGCGCTGCCGAAATAATGCTGCTTTCAATGCAATGACAGATTGAAAGCACAATTATTTCGGCGGCGGGGCCGCCGCCATCATTTTGCTTACTATAGCATTGAATTAATTATTTTCAATGCTGTAGTAAGCAAACTGAAGGCTACAACAACCGAGTTTACCTTTTTGAAAGGTGGGCGGGGCGTGTGCAAATGGGCAGGGTCTTGTGTGGATGTGGGGGGGCATAAATCTCAGGAATTTAGATTTTCAAATGTAGGCAGGTATGATTGCATGGTTGCAGGTTCCAGACAGTGTCCGTTGGTTTCTGGTGGTGGCCAGAGGACGCTGTGATTTATCTTGTCTATCTTGAGTAAAGATATCTTCGTTTGATATCACACTGTGTGCTGTGTGATTCCTGATGTCCTCACAGTTGATCTCAACATATGGCAACAAGGTAAAAAAAAAAGAAAAAGAAGCAGAGACATCCGGCAACGGTGTGTGATTTCGCCGCTAAGCAGAGGAGGTGTTTCAAGACGGAAAGACTGCGCAGGTGATCGAGCGGCCTCATGTTTTCACTGCGCCATACTTCAAGGTAAGAGCAAAAGGATTGCAGAGCAAAGAAATAAATAAAAAGCAACTCACACTGCATTGACCACAGTGCGCGCGCTCCCAGTTAAGGCTGGCCTGGAGCTCACGTTGGATTCCAGTCTTGAGACGAGCGAAAGGCCAGCAGAGGGCTTGTACGATATACAGGAAAGCACCCTAAGGCGTCGCTGTACTTGCGGCCATTTTGAGATCCTGCTTTTTTTACTGGGTTGTCAGGGCAACCATTACTAACGGAGTGGGTGAAGCTCCCTTCGGTTCGATTTCAGAGTAGACCATTTTAAGGAGACTCCCTATGATCAAAGGCCTACGTTCGTTTACAGAGCGAATGACATACCAAGTACAAGTATTTTCAACTCTGAGTTCGGTCACCCCGTAATAAAGTACATTACAAAGACATCATCTGCAAGTTGTTATCACTTAAGTTAAATACATGCTGTGAGTTCACAAATAGCAGCGTGCAAGAAATCAGGGTCACCTTGCATCATTTAAGTAATGCTCTGTCTCATTGCATGACCATCAAGTATTTGTTTAGACTCCATTTGTTTGAGTGCACTACAGTAAAGAAAACAAACTAGGCAACTAGTCTAGCAATAGCGAATGTGCCTGGCCCCTTATTTTTTTCTCATCTCCAAGTGAACCCAAGTTGCGATGGGCAGATTGGAGAGATGGGTTCACCAAATATGTACTAGCTGTTTTTGGAGCCAAGTACTCCAATGACAGGATGGAGGCATTGTTATATCGCTGTTTAGGGTCTGCAGATCAAGACATACTGAAGAGGTTGCCGGAACCAACTGGCTTGGGGGATGTGGGTCTATATGAGAAAACCATTGCCAAGTTCGATAAACATTATGAGGTACAAGAGAACATTATTTTAGCATGTTACCATTTTGCCACCAGGGAGCAAAAGGCTGGTGAATCCATTGAGGCGTTTATTACGATTTTGAGGGGTTTGCCAGTGAAATGTCAATTTACTCACAGTCAAGAAGACCATATCCCAGATCAACTGATGATTAAGTGTACGAATGATAAGATACGGGAGGAGATGTGGAAGGAAAGCAACCCCACATTGGCAAGAGTCATTGAAATAGCTAAATGTATAGATCACACATAGTTGCATCAAAGCACTTCACAGTGACAAGAACTCATAGAACTGCAAGTCAGCTTCAGAAGATGGGGTAATAAACAAAACTTTTAAAGCAACTCAGAAACAAGTATCAACCATGGGAAGGAAGAATGACGAAAAAGGCAGAGAAAAATAAAATGATGCCATGTCTCGCACCAACAGGAACACAGGACTAGCATGGGGACCCTCTAGGGAATCGAATTTCACACAGAACAGGAAGTGTATAGGTGTGGGAGTAGCAACCACCTAGCCAACGAGTGTCGAGAATGCGGACGCAAGTGTCATAGCTCGTTGTTGCAAGAATTTCAAATTCTTCGGTCAGAAGTATACGAGCATGAAGAGGATGAATATGAAGGTGGGGAAGATTGGTAATGAACTCCATACAAGCCGTGTCAGGGAGGGTAAGAAGAAGCAAGCCCTACGCCATGATTTCCATAAGAGTAGGAGTAGGAGTATCTATGCTTGTGGATAGTTGGGCAGATTACACTCTCGTAGGCCTACAGGTGTAGGGAAACAAATGTGCGCGCTGCACACTTTGTGAACCTGAAATGAAAGCCAACAGTGACATATGTATTGATGTTGTTGGTCAATTTAGCGCTGCACTTGAATTTAAAGGGAGAGCCATGGGTGTAATTTATGTGGTTGGCAAAGGTGGAGAATTACTGTCTTGGGCCATTCAAGCGGAACTAGTGATTTGTCTAGATGACTTCATCCCAAACACGTTTTTGCTGTTCAATGTGTGGGAGATCACAATAGCTGCTTGGAAATTGCAGACTGGCATCCACAAGTGTTCGAGAAGAGACTGGGATTTCTCACAGGTTTCGTGCACCACATTAAACTAAAAAAGGGGTGATTCCAATTTCATCCAAACTTCAGATGGTGCTGTTGGGATTACGCAAAGAAGTGGAAGAGGAGATTATCAGAACAAAGAAAGAGGGCGTTGTGGAAAAGGCTGAGTCTTCTGAATGGATCCACCCTATAATGGAAGTGAAAAAACCCAATGGGTCAGTGAGACTTTGTGTAGATTTAAGAAATCTGAATAACAATGTGGTAGCAGAGAAATGTCCTTTACCTAGGATTGATGATCTTCTAACAGGAATCGCTGGAGCTGAGGTATTTTTCATTTTGGACCTCAAAGCAGCTTACCATCAAACTGAGCTTCACAAGGACTCAATGGACCAGACGGCATTCATAATGCCCATTGGGATTTTCAGATGCCGAAGGATGCCATTTGGTCTGGTATCTGCAGCAAGCGTATTTCAAAATGTCATGCATCGCCTGCTGGGCAGTGAGAAGAGAGTGTTATTTTATCAAGACAATGTTTTGGTTTGTGGTGTGAATGTGGAAGAACATGATGGTTGCCTGAGGAGGGTGTTGGAAATTCTGAAGGATGTAGACCTGACGATTGCCAGGGAGAAGTGTACTTATAGGGTGAGTAAGGTGACTTATTTGGGTCATGATATTTCTGGGGAGGGCGTAAGGCCCAAACATGACACTGTGGAGGTAATCAGGGGCATGGCATGTCCAAAAAATAAGAGTGATGTGTCTTCTTTCCTGGGTCTCGTAGGATTTTATAGTAAATGTATTAAAAAGCTGTTCGACAAGACAAAGAACATGAGGAAACTCACCAAGAAGGGTACTATTTTTCCATGGGATGATTTGTGTTCAAAAGAATTTGAAAATGTCAAACAATGCATTGTCAATGCTCCCGTGTTATCAGGGTTTGTGGAAGAACGGACTACAGTAATTTATGCGGATGCCAGTGACACTGGTTTGGGGCTGTGCTAATGCAAGAATGGTGTGGAGAGTTGTTGACCATAGCTTTTGCCTCCAGAAATTTGAAGGAGGTGGAAACGTGATATTCTGTGGTGAAAAAAGAAGTTTTGCCATGTACTTGGACGGTCAACCAGTTCAAGGTCTATTTGTGGGTTGTTAATTCACTATTAGGACAGATCATAAACCTCTGACCCGTATTTTTTTCCAAAGAAGGTTTGGAAGGTGTATCCAGAAGGACTGTTAAGTTGAGCGTCCCGAGGACGAGGCGTACCTGTATCTCCAGGAGTCTTGCGTGCCGAGGTAGCCAGGTCGTGGTAGGGGTAGACAAGTAGCTGGTGAAGTCTTCCGCAAATGAAGAAAAGTGACGCAAAGAACCGACCCCAGACCCGTCCTGTAATACAGAATTGAACTGGGGCCAGCTCCTGACGCCACGAATGACACTTCCCAATATTAACATGGCGCCAGAACAGTGCAAGCACTGATAGGGAAGGTCGTAGATGTTACTGGCAAATACTGGCGAAGTATTCCAAGCAGCTATCCAGGGTGGTGAAAGTTCAAGGTAGCCAGTACAGGTAAGCAGAATGTTCAAGGTACCTAAATGCGAGTAGCAGCAAGTCCAAGGTACCAATGCAGGTAAAGAGTAAGCCCCAAGGTACCGGTGCAGGTAAGCAGTGAGTCCAGGGCACCAATGCAGGATAAAGAACAGAGATCCACAGAAGCCGGAGAAGCAGACCAGGACCACAGGAACCCAAGCAGGAGGCGGGCAACTCAGGCAAATCGAAAAGGAGCAGGAAGGGGAACCAGGGGGAGAGGTTCCAGGGTGCACAGGAGAACAGGTAAGGGGAAGAAGAAGCAGTAAGGCAGCCATGACTAGAGGAGGAACAGGAGAGGACCCAGCCCAGGACCAGGACCCAAGAACCCAAGGAACAGGGAAGCGAAGCGGGAGGAAACCAACCGCGTTGAGACGCGGTGAAGAACAAAATCGGATTGCTTAAGTAGCGGTCCTGTGTGAAACCGAGGCTTGAACCGCGCTGCAATGCGCATGCGCGAACGGGTGCCGCCGCGCGAACGAGGCTTGGAACGCAAGCTCGCTCGAACAGCTACGTGAACGGCACCCGTGCCCTACATGGGTCAGGACAGAGAGACTCCGCCGGGGAAATGTGCTCAGAGCAGTGCGTCGTCTCCACAACCTGAGACGTGGGTGCAACTGCCAGGAACCAGCACGCCCCCTAGGGCCCCGTCGCCCCGCACAGGTAGGTGTTCTAACACTATGCTCCCCACCAGAAAGACCCGGAGCACCCGGTTTCCAGGGATTCCTACGAAAAAATTCACGCATCAGACGGGGAGCATGAATGTTCTCACAAGGCTCCCAAGTACGATCACAAGCAGGGTAACCCTTCCAGTCCACCAAAAACTGAAGCCTACCCCGGGAGAAACGGGAGTCACAAATCTCCTGCACCTCAAATTCCGGAGTGCCCCCAACATCTATAGCCGCAGGTCGGGGATGTGAACGACCGTACGGATCAGACCGGAATGGCTTAAAGATGGACACATGGAATACGGGGTGAATCCGCCAAGACTGCGGCAGATCCAACTTGAATGCCACAGAGGAAAGTTGTCTGACCACCCGGAAGGGTCCCAGAAAATGGGTGCTAATTTAGTCGGGAGATTGTGTACTGGTAAATTCTTAGAAGAGAGCCATACCATGTCCCCAACCTGGAATGCTGGCTCACTACTCCTTTTCTTGTCTCCTCTGCCTTCATACTCTCACGTGCCTTAGCGAGGGCTCCCGTGGCCTGGACTTGATTCTTCTGAATGTCAGCAACCATCTGGTCCGCAGAAGGAACTGTGCTGGAAGGAACAGGATGAAATGGAATCAACTTGGGATGAAGGCCTGAGGAACAATAAAAAGGACTCATTCCAGTGGCAGAGTGTTCAGAGTTGTTATAAGCCACCTCGACTAGGTACAGATGTTTTGCCCAGTTGGATTGAGAAGCATTGGAAAAACAGCGTAAGTATTGCTCCAAAGTCTGATTAGTTCGCTCAGTCAGGCCGTTGGATTGTGGATGATAGCCGGAACTGAGAGCACGCTGGATTCCCAAGTGATGACAAAGTTGCTTCCAAAAGGCAGAAATGAACTGAGATCCGCGGTCTGAAATAATCTTCTCAGGAAGTCCATGCAAGCGATAAACGGAATAGAAAAAGGCCTGGGCCATACTACCGGCTGAAGGCACCTTCTGGAATGGAATGAAATGGGTCAACTTAGAAAAACAATCGATGACCACCATGATGCAAGTATATCCTTCCGAGGGAGGGAGGGCCACAATAAAATCGGTGGCAATAGTATGCCAAGGAAAAGGTGCTCTCTCGGTGGGTTGGAGAAGTCCAATAGGTTTCTTTCGTGGAATCTTGACCTGGGCACACACTGGGCAACATTCCACATACTCTCTTGTCTGCCTAGCCCATCCTGGCCACCAAAATTGGCGAGAAATCAGTTCCTGGGTGGATCGAATGCCGCGATGTCCCCCAATCCTAGAATAGTGTAAAGCTTGCAGGACGGCAGTCCGAAGTACCTCAGTGGGAAGGTATAACCGATTATGAAAGAAGAGTAGGCCACCGTTCTCCCTCATTAGAGGGTGTTGTAGAAGTAAGGAATATTTGGGATCCTTTAAAGTGTCCTGTAGGATGGTATCCAAGCATTGAGATGTAACCAACAAGAAGTGTTTAGAAGGAAGTAATTGTTGAGCTCGATGATCCAGTTCAACGTTGTTCTCCAAAGAGCGAGAGAGAGCGTCAGCCTTCGAGTTGCGTGACTTATGAATGTAAGAAATCGTGAAATCATATTGGGAGAAGAACAAGGCCCAACGAGCCAAATGAGAAGTACGACACTGTAATGAGCGTAGGTACTGTAGGTTCCCGTGATCAGTGTGTACTTCCACTGAGAATCTTCCCCCCAGAAGATGGTGACGCCATTCCTCAAATGCAGCCTTTATGGCCAAAAGCTCCTTTTCAATGATTGCATAATTTCGTTCACTGGATGTTAACTTCCGGGAATAATAGGCAACAGGAACCTCCAACCCTGTCTGTGGATCGTCTTGAAGTAGGACAGCCCCAACAGCAAAATCGGAAGCATCTGCCCCCACGATGAATGGCCTGTTCTCATCAGGATGATGTAAAATCGGGGAAGTACTGTATGCCTCCTTAAGTTGCTTGAAAGCACTGGTCGCTGCTGAATTCCATATGAACAGAGTCTTACTGCTAGTCAAATCTGACAAAGGAGCGGTTACTTCAGAATAGGCGGGTATGAAGCGCCGGTAGAAGTTGACGAATCCTAAGAAACGCTGAAGAGATTTCCAATCATAAGGCTGTCTCCATTCCTGAATCGCCCGTACCTTGGCTGGATCCATGTGTATTCCAGATTCGCTAATGACATAACCAAGAAATTCAATGCTACTCTGATGAAAGTGACATTTCTCGGCCTTGGCATATAAATGATTATGATGTAACCGACCAAGAACCTCCTTCACATGACGTAGATGTTCCTCTTTCTCCTTGGAGAATATCAATATATCATCAAGATATACCCATACGGATACTCCAATCAGATCTGAGAAAATGTCATCCATAAGGCGTTGAAAAACGGCCAGAGCGTTGCACAGACCAAACGGCATTACGCGATACTCAAAATGCCCTGCTGGTGTCTTAAAGGCCGTTTTCCATTCGTCGCCGGGTTTGATACGTACTAAATGGTATGCCCCTCGAAGATCCAATTTAGAAAATATTCGGGCATTCCGCAAAGATTCCATAATGTTGCGTATCAAAGGCAGCGGATATCGATCCTTTCGTGTGATGTCGTTTAACTGCCTATAATCCACACAAGGCCGTAAAGTGCCCTCCTTTTTTTTCACAAAGAACAAAGGGAATCCCGCAGGTGACTTAGAAGGTGTTATATAACCCTTCTGAAGACAGTCATCCAAGTATTCTTGCAGAACTTCTCTTTCGTGGGGTGATAAGGAATACAATTTGCCATGGGGAATTACTGCATTGGGCAGTAGTTCTATGGCACAATCAAAGGCTCTGTGTGGTGGCAAAGGAATGGTACCAGGTTCAGAAAAGATCTCATGGTACTCATCGTAGTCGGAAGGTACTGAAGACAAGGTACACACTCGGAGCGGTCCTGATCCTTCCGTCTGAGTGGCAATGGTAGAAGATCTGGTACTAGGTCCGAAGGTACAACACTCCCTACCACATCGATTGGAAGCGAAAGTCAAGGTACGGGAGGCCCAATCAATAATGGGGTTATGATGTAATAGCCACGGTAACCCCAAAATTATCGGATATGAGGGTGATTTAATCACATCAAGAGAAATCAATTCACGGTGTTCAGCAATCTGTAGCTGTAGAATTCTGGTATGTTGACGAACCGGACCGGAGGCCAAAGGGGTTCCATCGATTACCTCCACCAGAGTAGCACAACCTTTATCAAGCAGAGGTATCCCGTTCTTCTTGGAAAATTCAAAGTCCACATAATTACCTGAGGCTCCACAATCCAGAAGACCCAATGCTGTCACTGATTTACTGTGCCAGGTAACCCTGATCTGAAGAGCCATAAGGGCCACCGGAGTCATGGGTGGATGGGTCGTCACAGGAATGGGAAGGACTGAAGAGATCGAAGGGCCTGTCACTGCCTTCCTCAACCGTGACAGGCCTATTAGTTTTCCAATTTCTTGATTGGTCGCAATGGACAAGTACTGAGAAAATGTCCGGCAGTACCACAATACAAACAGAGACAGAGATTTCTCCTGCGTTTCTTCTCGGCCTCCGATAATGGTCCTCTTAGTGCCCCTAGCTGCATTGGTTCTAGACCCATCTCCGAACTGACAGGTATGCCTCCAGCCTGAGGAAGAGGTCTGGGAAAGAACCTCTCTAGCCGACCTCTCTCACCTCTTCGTTCAGCCAGGCGATGGTCAATACGTAGGACCTGCTCCTGGAGTAACTGCAGTGTATCAGGTTCGGGTATGTGAAGTAACTCGTCCTTATATTCTTCTCTTAAACCACGTCTGAACAGAGTCTTTTGCGTTACTTCGGGCCATTGTGAGTCCGTAGCCAATTGGCGGAACCGGCTTATATAAGTGATAATATCGCTGGATCCCTGTCTTAAATCCATCAACTGATTCTGTGCCGTAGCCGCCAAATTGGGAGACTGAAACACCTCCAAAAATGCTTTCTCGAATGCCACAAAATCATTAAGAATGGGGCTGTTAGCAGACACCAAAGGAGCAGCCCAAGCCAAAGCATTTCCAGTTAGATTTCCCAAGATGTAGCCAATTTTAGCCCTTTCTTGTGTAAAATGTGATGCCCGGAACAAAAAATGTATCCTGCAATGGTTGCAGAATTCTGCCACACGCCTAGGATCACCATCAAACTTCATGGGTACGGTAGTAGCCATTGGTGTCTCTACTTGTGGATTAGCAGGGGTGCCTTGCATGACCATCTGGCGGAGATTGAGATTCTCTTGACGTAATGCCGCCATCTCAGCTCTTAAGGCTCTGACCCCTCATGGATATCCTGGGATTCCTCCATGTTAGTTTCAGAACTGGGGGTAAGGCGTCTCAATCTGTTAAGTTGAGCGTCCCGAGGACGAGGCGTACCTGTATCTCCAGGAGTCTTGCGTGCCAAGGTAGCCAGGTCGTGGTAGGGGTAGACAAGTAGCTGGTGAAGTCTTCAGCAAATGAAGAAAAGTGACGCAAAGAACCGACCCCAGACCCGTCCTGTAATACAGGATTGAACTGGGGCCAGCTCCTGACGCCACGAATGACACTTCCCAATATTAACGTGGCGCCAGAACAGTGCAAGCACTGATAGGGAAGGTCGTAGATGTTACTGGCAAATACTGGCGAAGTATTCCAAGCAGCTATCCAGGGTGGTGAAAGTTCAAGGTAGCCAGTACAGGTAAGCAGAATGTTCAAGGTACCTAAATGCGAGTAGCAGCAAGTCCAAGGTACCAATGCAGGTAAACAGTAAGCCCCAAGGTACCGGTGCAGGTAAGCAGTGAGTCCAGGGCACCAATGCAGGATAAAGAACAGAGATCCACAGAAGCCGGAGAAGCGGACCAGGACCACAGGAACCCAAGCAGGAGGCGGGCAACTCAGGCAAATCGAAAAGGAGCAGGAAGGGGAACCAGGGGGAGAGGTTGCAGGGTGCACAGGAGAACAGGTAAGGGGAAAAAGAAGCAGTAAGGCAGCCCTGACTAGAGGAGGAACAAGAGAGGACCCAGCCCAGGACCAGGACCAGGACCCAAGAACCCAAGAAACAGGGAAGCGAAGCGGGAGGAAACCAACCGCGTTGAGACGCGGTGAAGAACAAAATCGGATCGCTTAAGTAGCGGTCCTGTGTGAAACCGAGGCTTCAACCGCGCTGCAATGCGCATGCGCGAACGGGTGCCGCCGCGCGAACGAGGCTTGGAACGCAAGCTCGCTCGAACAGCTACGTGAACGGCACCCGTGCAATACACGGGTCAGGACAGAGAGACTCCGCTGGGGAAATGTGCTCAGAGCAGTGCGTCGTCTCCACAACCTAAGACGTGGGTACAACTGCCAGGAACCAGCACGCCCCCTAGGGCCCCGTCACCCGCACAGGTAGGTGTTCTAACAAGGACTAGGAAATGGGTCAGTAGATTGCAAGGCCTGCAATATCGAACAGAGCATTTTCAGGGAAAGAACAATGTTGTTGGTGATGCTTTTTCCAGGTCTGCGTTGAATGAACAGATTTGTGGTTAGTCTGATGTGGAAGATGATGAAAATATGGCAGAGATTTGTCTGGTACAGGAGAATATCCAAAAAAATGATTGGTAGGCATCATGCTATGCTGACAATTTTTATCAGTTGGTACTTCATTTGGTGAAAACGAATTCTTTGCAGCATGGAGATGAAAAGGTAAAGGACTTCAGGAAGGTGGGGAATGAGTTGTATGTGAGGAATTCCTATTTGTGCAGAGGGCATACGTTGATTGTTCCCAAGGACACGAGGAAGGCTAGGCCATAGAGGTCATTTGGGATTAGCACGGAGCAAGGGCCTCATTAGATCTGATGTTTGTTGGCCAGGTGTTGACAATGATGTGAAAGAAATGGTTAAAAGTTGCTCTGGTTGTGTAGATGGTGACAAAGGACTTGAAGTGAACAGTCCACCCATGAAGGTGAGGGACAGTCCCAAGGTGCCGTGGGATGAAATCCCGTAGGATTTATTAGGTCCATTCAACATCAGAGGAGCCAGAGACACCTATTTGCTGGTTGTTATGGATCTGTTAACTAAATGGCCGGAGGTGTGTGTTTTGAGAGGTCAATCGCAGCAGTAGCATCAGGTCCGTGGAACCTTTTGTTTTGGTGGGAGGGTTTCCCCAGCCGTTGTCTGTCAGAAAATTGGACTCCATTGGTATTGAAGGAGTTCAAGTTGTTTTTGGAGAGATATGGGGTTGAACAGGTGACAACAGCTCTTTATCATCCCCAGGGAAATGGTTTTGTGGAAAGATTTACCCACACTTTGATGGATGCTGTCAGGATTGCAGTAGCCGCAGGAGGATATAGAATAAGAGCGGTCATGGAGATAATGTTTCAGTATAGGATGGATGAGCAGGTCGAGATGTGAGAAGGTGGATGTGGAAGGTGTGAAAGAGAAGGTGATGATCAGTGGATACAAAGCTAAGAGGAGGTTTGATGAGAAGAACTGTTGTAGAAATGTTGAGGTTAAACCTGGTGATGTGATTAAAGTAAAACTGCCAGTCAAAGTGAGAAAAGGTCATTCCCGATTTTCAACACCCATAGTGTTTATCAAAGATTTGGCAGGATAAGTTCTAGTCAGAGGTGGAGGAGTTTGGAAGAAGGAGAGAGTGGCGGTGTTGCGGAAAAGGAATGTTGTTATCCGATAGAGTGTTAGGAGGAAGTTAGGTGTTAGGAATGCTATATGTCATAATACGACAAGTCATAGGCCCTTTAAAAATCACTCCTAACATGGCCACAGCAGTTTCCACGGCTTGCTGTTCGGCACAGCTGCAAATATTGATCCAATGAAAGGTAGAAGACTGGAGAGGTATCAGAATAGAAGAAAGGCAGGACTCTAGAGCTGCAGCTACCACTTTCGAACCGTGGTAACAACACTGGCCCCGTCATTGCTCCCAGTCAGTTTTTTCATGTGCATGTAGGATGGAAACAAAGATGATGGACTGGCTTATTCAATCGGCGGGACAGGTTGGGGAAAATACTAGACGTCTCACTGGCTCACCTATCCCACAGCCAGCGAAATCATTAGCCATACTTACAATGCACAGTATGAAGCCTAGCCAAGGGGGAGGGTTTGGGACCCTACTTAAGCACAGGGAGGCTGAAGACCAATGAAGATGTTTGAGTAGAAAGGCAGCAAAACAGAGAGTGTCAAAGGTGCAGGAGGAAGAGGCGTGGAGAGAGGTTCGGGTGCAAGAGGAGTTGTGAGTAGATTTGAAGGTAGTGTGAGAGGGGGAAGATTGAAGTGAATGAGGAGAAACAACAGAACGATTGGAAAGTACAGGAGGTTGAGGATGGACAGAGAGAGAGAATAGAAGGTCCAGGAAGAAGTGAGGAGACAATAGAAGGAGGAGGAGGTATGAAAAGATCAGGAAGTGCAAAGAGTGGTGTGAATGCAGCAAGAAGCAAGATGCAGAAGAGCTGAGAGTTTATGAGGAGCATATATAGGACTGGGAGAGACGTTGGAGGGAATGCGTAGCAAGGACAGAAAGTGGGCGTGGGGGGAATCGATGATCCACTGGCAGTACAAGGGTTTTCTGAGTGGGAGGCAGAACAGGTGCGTGGCAGAGCAGCAAGGAGGTTAGATCACAAACACCTCACGAGACAAAGCTAAGAAAGAGAGATGGTCTGCAGCCAGGAGTCAATGGCATTTGCGTGAGGATGAAAATGTGCCGTGCCTTGGCGAGCAGATCAGGCACCAGGGAAAGAAGCAATGTAGAACCTAGCCCAGAACCTGAAGAACCCCTAGGCCTATCTCAGCTCCGGGAGACATTGTTGATGCTACCATCGTGCAGCCACCGAAAAAACCCTGGCAGGTAAAACAGACATTTTCCAATAAAGTACAATGGTATTCAAAAGATGGTGAGTGAGGCTGGGGAGAAACCCAGAGAGACTTTCCTTTGGGATATGTTTTCCGATGCAAGAAGACGACTTTCTTTTATTGTTTGCCATCCAGATTCCCCACTTAAGTTGCAAAGTCTTTGAGTGAAGTCCCTAATAAACCCTGGCTTCTTGACACTACGCATAGGCAATGATAGGCAAGGAGGATGACAGACACCATTAGGGGATATGGTTCAGCTATGGAATCTTAAAACCCAACTGCTATTTGTGATGATTCACAGGATCTCTTTTCTTCTTCCCAGAGGGGAGACCTTCCTTGTGAGGCTAGGGAGGTGAGCCCGCTATGTAACAATCCTCTTAGGGGTGGCGGAAAGCGGGACCTCTCAGGGAGAGACTCCCCTCATGGGGACAAGGACTCCTGTTCCATGATGGATCTTCCTAACCCCATTACCTTTGAGACCATATAATCCTTGAGGTCCTCCAAGAACCAACCTGAAAACACTACTGTTTCTTACTGCAATATTCCTTCCTTTCCTCACTTAAGACCTAATACTACCAAGACAAGGAGGAACATACAAAGTGATAATAAGTTATCTCACAAAAGCAAAGGGAATATTGAAGGAGTGATGCAAACTACTCCTATTCCAAGTCTAGACAGTACCGAGAAGAGGTGGCCCCAAGGATGCATGAAGAATACTACATTGATACAAATGAAGGACTATGGAACTCCGCTGGGGAGGACCCAGCTACAGGAAATAAAAAACCAAGAAAGGACTCAATGAAGAGAGAACCCAGCATGAAGCCTCTCAGCCCCATGAGATTCAAACCTTGGAACAAGGAAGTGAGCCGGAGAAGCTGGTTGTCGATCGTGAGGACAGCCTGGAACAGAGCACACCACAGTCAGATGAAGACCCGATCTATGCAGAAGCTGGAGAGAGGAAAATGGTGGTGTGACCTCTAAGAGGTAGACTGTTCAGTCCTTCAATGACACCAAAAGGCCTAAAAACATGTGGCGCCAGCACGGTGCACAGGAAAGCAGAGAGCGAGACGCAAAGAGCGTTCAACAAGAGCGAGCATGACCAACACCCCGGGAAGAACCGGTGAGGTACCCCGCATTAAAAAGAAGATAACGGGAGCCACAGGATACCCGGTAGGTTCGAATCCCGGCAAGGCCAACTCAGCCTTTCATCCTTCCGAGGTCGATAAATGAGTACCATCTTCGGATGGGATGATAAATGTATGTGAAATATGTTCTGTGTAAAGCGCTTTGGCTTAAGGCGCTATATTAATAACAAATAATTATCATTACTCACCGTCACCCTCCAACCCCACAATTCAATTGCCATACCAGGGTCCTTTCTTTTCTGCACTCCACCCCACAACTCTGTTTTACAACAATTCCATCAAGACCAAAGAGAAAACAGTGAAAGAAAAGGTTTCTAAATGACTGCCATTAGTGTGTTATTGTCCCTTGCAGCATGCAGCTTTATGTAGCCTCCGCTTCATCACCCACTAGTCGCACCTCTTAAGAGATATTTCATAGCCATACACACCCCTCCCATTACCTGCAAAGACTGCTGCACTACAGCCATTCACACACATCCCTGTCGAGCTGGGCATTGTGGCTGCTTGGCGTTGGGGTTTATATCCTAAGCATTCTATTGAAATAAACAACACCTATTCAGCAACTGCAAGATAGCTCTACGAGATGTTACACTGGCTTGTTACCGGCAGGGCTCACATTCGAATCCCCAGTAGGGAAGAAGTATGAAGCAAAAAATACATAACAGTTGCCATTCTGGAATGGTACACTGGGTCCCATAAAGTAAGGGAACGATGACGGATTTCCCCCGAAAAGTAAGGGAACGTCATACCCTTTTGTTCCTGCCCACTTTGACCTCTGCTTTTGATTAGTGGTAGGGTCAGAGTAGGATAGTTCTGGACAGAGGACTGATTCTTTAGTTTGACAACCACCCTGACGACAAGCACCCGAGTTAGAATTCAGTTAGTACGGCGGTTCTAGGGAAAGATAGGTTCCTTTTCTTATTATTTGAATAAAACCTTGAGTTTGAAATGCCACCCCTTTGTCTGACTCCTTCTGACTTACCACACATTCTGCTAAAGAGAGCAATGATTCCTGCTGTCTTTCAAGGGGATTGCACAGCTCAGGACAGTTTTCCAAGAGGATCACTGGATCATCGTTTTTTGGCACGGCAGTATATTCAAGTCCTTTTCCTTCAGTCCTCCAGCTGGGTTGCATTGCAACTCTTTGCCCGTCAGTGTTGCTCCATGACTTAGTTGTGCTGCATTATACGCCCCCAGTGTCAGTACATTAGGTAATGAATGAGTGTAACACTATCGGTATGGCATAATAAAAGCCAGCAACGCATATCACCCCCGCCAAGCGTTCCCTACTGCAAAATGTGTTCAATAGTTTTGTTGCCCGTTTTAAAACAAACACACCCCTGAAGCCAATTAGCACTTTTCAGGGGTTAGGAATGGGAGACCAACCATTGGGAATCAAACTATTTAGGGATGTTTCCTGGTACAGTGTTTGCTTTTTTCAGCTTTACTCAAAGGACAGCGGCAAGTATCGCCAACTGTATGCCCAGCCCCATGGCTTGAACACACCTGTTACTGCTGCAAGTGGGTGAAGTGCTGGCCATCCTTTAAGTTGAACATTGCCTCGTGCCCAATCCACTATCCCCAGTGTGATTCTTGTACTAGCCCCCTGCTGTTAGATACAAGCCTAAATTCTCACCCTTGAACCAGTTCAAGACAGTTTTGGCTCTAGTTCCATCAAATCCCAACCTTTGACCTATCCTCTGCTCCAGGCACTGGGCATGTTGCAGGTCATCTGGTCCCAATTTGTCGCGCCACAATGGGTGAACAGACAGCCCTCCTGATGAGCTTTGGACGTCACCAATGCGCCCTAATGGAAATCACTGGATGACTCAAGAAGACTATTTATCTACCCTAGTCACTTCCAAAGGAGGTACAGAGATGTGGAAGGAGCAGCAATGGGATTTGGATACCAGGGAACCGCATCCTGAACCTCTGAGACGCCAGTTTGTATTCATGGTTAGTATCGAAGAAGAGGAACCAACCGAAGAGTTTGAGGAAGAGGGTCTTCACATGCTCTAGATGAGCTCCCACAACACCCTTTCTTTTACGGCTGCTTGCAAACTGGGGCCGGACAAGAGCCTCCTGAAGGTTCCCTTTGGCTCACCTTTGCGTAGCCCGCGCTAAGCTCAAAGTTTTCCTACAGTAGAGACACAAGTGACAAATCACAAGTGAAATGCAGGTAAAGAACAAATAGCAGGTGCAAACTGGAGAATGTATTTTTTTAATAATAAAAAAAACACAATTATGGATTAATTTTTAGCCACATAAAGGATTGGGGTGAAAGCTGAGGTACATTCTGCACCATGGTCTTAAGTGGAGAACAAACTGCCGCTGGGGGCACGAGGTACAATACATTAGTGTGCTATGTGTAAGTCTGTGGGAGGGTAGCGATCAGAAACCTTCCCTGGCATCCTTCGATGCCTGTTGTAAGTGATCGAGATTGACATTTAGATCAGAAGCCGGGAGAGGGGGATGCTTCTGGAGAGGGAATGGGCCCAAAACCAGAATAGGCTTAAATCTAGAGGAAGGGATCATTGGGGGTGGGGGGCAGTGCATATTGTAAAGGGTGCTTACATGTTCCCCAATGGGCAGGGTAGCAGCCAACACTGAAGATGGTTTGTGCAGGTGAACTTGTGCGGGTAGAGTGACAATGGACACATCAGGCACTGGGAACACACCGGGCGGTCTTCCTGTGGCTTTCTTTGTTGGGGTGGGAGGGGAGGGTTATATTCATGTTCAACACCTTGAGCAGCTCCATCACAGTTTCTTGCAGTAATACTCTAGTGCCAGGGCAGGATCAGACGGACGTGATCCCCAGAGAGGGCTTTGAGTCCATGCCTCTCGGTGGCGCAGAACGATTGAGCTAGGCCCCCCGCTTTGGGCCCCCTGAAGTGTCCCAGCAGATTCCTTTCTGTCCCCTTTTGCTGTAAAACTCAAAACACAATGCCAAGCACTGTGACCCAGTCTCCAATAGATTATCGAAGTAGTCCTAACTGGAAGTGCAGTCAGCACAGCAAGGGCAGAGAAGTAGGGCTTGCAAAGAGGTCCAACGTGTGGCAAATTCTCAAATTAAAATGTTTAGGCAGAGTACAAGAAATATTGTTTTAAAAAGTATTCTCTGATGCATTGGAACTCAGTCCTCAGCTTAGCTGTTGTTCTTGTAGCTTCAGTTGGGAACAGTAATGAGCAAGCCCCAGTCTGTTACTGTAGTCCCAAAATATTGTCTTTCTTCTGGTATTAAGACCTTGGCCTTCAAGGATGCAGGGCTTCTCTGTTCAGTCTCCTTGTAGAACGTGGTTTGGAACTTGGCCTTCAAATGCCAGGATTAAGTGCTCTTTGGTTCAAGGTTTTGCTCATTAGCCACTATGGACCTAATTCAAGTTCCAGGGTCCAGTATTTCTCAGTACAGTTGCTTTCTCAATGGGCATTAGGAAATGGACATCCAAGATTCAGAATTCAGACATTTCTAGTGAACTCTTTTCCTGGCAGCTCTAGGAACTTCGCTTCAAGTTCCAGAGTTGAGCACTTCTCACAACAATCCCCCTTTTCAATATGCTCTAGGAATTTACCTCCACGTTCCAGGTTGAGCACTTTTTCGATTGATTGATTTCTTAATGGGGAATTAGGAGATTCTCCTCCAAGATCCAGAATTCAATCATTCATGGTTCACTTTACCTTCAATTGATAGAGCTCAGCACGTCTCACAACAATCACGTCCTCAATGCTCACTGCTCCAGGACGCAGTCCTTTTCTTCTCAATCAATTAAACAGGCTGGAGTTTCACATCAATTGCGTTCCCCTCCTGGTTTTGCGATGATGCCTTGTGTCCATCCTGTAGCTCTTTCAGTCAGGGTTCTCCTGCTCTCCAACATTTTGTGTCTGCAAACCTCTCTCCAGTTTTGGGGGTGCTTGGCCCCTTGTCTCCATCTCCTCTTCTGGACAAATGCACTGTGAGGAATTGTCCTCTTTCAAGGGTGTAGAGGCCTTGTTCTTTTATTACATTAAAAATGATCCTGGTGATTCCATCTCAGAAAAAGTGCTCTGCTAGCATGATCCTCCTTTCCTTAAGGCTCCATGTCAAAACCATAGTGCCACGTTAGTGCCACGTGTTCCCTTCTGCATCAGTCAGTCTCATGATATGCAGCATCTGCTTTCCAGTGGCAGAAAGCAGGTTCATTTGTGACAGGTGTCCTTTCGACAGCTGGTGTGTCAGCCAAGTCATTGCAGCGCAGAGGTTTCATTGAGATCTGCACCTCTGCTCCAAAACTACATCATTATAATGAATTATCACCCTGGTGGCAGTGTAATCTTCAACCATAAACCATACCCGAGGGCTATGGTGGCTGGTAATTCACATAATTAATGAAGCCACATCTGATTTGAATTATACACGTCAACACAGTGAGCCCAGGTCAGCTGTGGAATGGTTATGTGTTTTCTAGGCTGTCTCTGCCAGGCAGCAGGACAAGTAACTGAAAGGCTATTCCTCTCCTTTGATCATTTGTATGGTCAAGTAATACCTTTCCCCAGTAAGACAGCCCCTCAGTAGGAGGTGTCCTGGAAAACAGAAATCAAAGGGCATACCCTAAAGAAAGATGCTAGCCTCACAACAGGATGATGCATACCAAAGGCCCTTTGATGCTATGTGTCTGAGAATGGGGCAGGGTTAGTGTAGTCCAAGGGCACACAGCACAATTGGGTAAGGATGGCACCATCTTGTTTCCCTCTGTTGCTCTCCTTCCTTCCAGTCTCCTCCACTTCCTTTAGCACAAGAACGCTCTTTGGGTATGATCCAAGAAGGCATGGACCACTTATCACAAGGACAGAGAGTGGACCCCTTTAAGCAGGCTTGGTTTTGTCAGATACACTGTGGAATTTTTACCTACAAAAGAGGAGGTCTCCCACCCCTTCTTTGATTAATTCCTGGACCGGCCTTTCTTCCAAGCAGACATCAGACAGGACAGCTCTGTCAATATACATCCCCCCCCCCACTATGATTACATGTGGAGTGTCCATGCCCCCCACCACCTTCTTGCCTTTTCTGTTCAATGTTTACATGCTGCTCCTCATGTCTTTTGTCGGCATACATAAAATCTTCTTTCAGTATTATTCTGATGACACAACACACAGTCACTCTTGAAGAAATTCACCCCAAGAGAGTTACTTACAGCTCCAAACCTTTCGTACGGAAATCAAGAGCTGGTTGACCTTTAATAAATTTCAATTTAACGCCACTAAAACAGAGCTTTTACTCTTAGATCCCAGATGTATCCCAACCAATCCAGCAAAATGCCCTTCCCCGCTGTGTTTTGTTTTTTGGGACTCATACTCCTTTTTCTACTAAATGTACAAATCTGAGAGCAATCTGTAGATCGTTATATACAGGAGATGCGTAAGACTCTTCCATTCCTGCGACTTCTGTTCACTCAATGATACTCTGTACCCTAATCAATTCTCACTTAGATTAAGCAAACTCTTTATTTGTAGGACTACTGCAAGTTTCACTAGTCACCAGTATCAGATTCTCGTTGTGCTCTTCACTGGCTTCCGGTCATTCGACGTATTATATTTAAAATTCTCTGCTTAGTCTTCAAGTGTCTTTATGGGCTTGGCTCACTATATTTAGTCAAAAAAGGTGGCACCTTACCAACACCCAAGCCTATGGAGCTCTACCACTATGAATGTATTGTCCATTCCACCATCACAATGCATAACACGAGGCAATCGTTGCGTTTAGTGGCAGGACCTCGGCTCCGGAATGCTTTACTTCTCTATCTTCAGATCGTGAATACTCTTGATAGTTTCCAGAAAACTGAAAATATGGCTCTTCAGATAGTTCTCTTTATATTGCCAATCCTTCTCGCCACTTACTTGACCTGTTATCAGATGCCCCCAGGTGCAATGTTCCACTGCCCGGTTATTGTTATATATGTAAACTCATTTGGACCTCTTGTTAGAGTTGATCTTTCCAGAGCCCTTTGCCAGTGAGGTGAAGAGTGTTCCAAGGCAAAGGTAAGCTCTGCTCCCTAACCACAGCCAGAGCACTTTGGGGGTTAACTACTCCTGGAGCAAGTCCTTCCTCTTTGCTAGCTACAACAGTACACAGAACCTCACTGGACGTGAAGGACCGCTGCAGGTGTTTTCTAGCCTCCCCTTTGTTGGGAGAATGAGAACAAGGACAATGGGCCTCATTACAACTCAGGCGTTAAGGGTTAACGCCGTTGTTAACCCTTAACGCCTGATTCCAATTTTAACGGCTGCTTTTAGCAGCCGTTAAAATCCATGGCGCTAAACCGCCTTGGTGCTAATTACGGCACCGTAATTTACGGTGCCGTAATTAGCGCCTTCCCACTCCCATTATGCCCTATGGGGCAAAAATGGGAATGGGGAAGGGTAAATGGGAAATGGGGATTTACCGCCCCACTCACCTTGGAATGGGGCGGTAAATCCGCCATCTACCATGGTGTAAACATAGTTTACACCATGGTGGTAAAGTTGGTGTACTTACCGCCTTGGTCGTAATGACCCCAAATATGTTGTCTCAGAGCCCGAGGCTTGGGACTCACTGCATCCTGAGAGCCAGAACAACTTGGATCCCTGTTTTTTTGCTGTCGAATCATTTTGAGCCATCTTTGAACAATGTTTGACACCCTTTGAACCCACAGGAAACCGCCAGTGCTGCTTTGGCACTCTCTTGATCTAGGAATTGCTTCCCCTGCATCTTTAAATCAGTTTGCTGCTGAACCACGCCAACTGAGCGTGTCGGCAACTAAGCTCAAATCAGACACTTGCTTCTCTGGAAAGGCTTCAAACTGGTTTGTCTTGACCAAGCAACTTAAGTCGACACCATCTTCAACCAGTGATCGAATATCAGACCTACCCTGGTGATCCCATCCTCCCTTTTCCTTAGAACCCTGCATTAAACTGCAACAAGCTTCTCTATGGACCGGACTCAATGCGTGCTCCCGATCTGGATCACCATGACTCGCCACATCCAAACCAGAGTCAAACCACTGGAGTTAAGAAGCCTGATTCGACCCTGTTGAATCACCAAGAACTGATTACGGTACTGTTTGAATCCCCTAGCCCCCCCCACCCCCCCCCGGGTCCAATTGTTGGGACACTACAGACTGGCTAAACCCTCTTTTGCACCCTTTTCACCAAGAAACACATCCTTTTTGAACATTCTGATATTTTGCCTTTTCCTTCCATGCTATGTATCCAGAGTGCTTGCATCTTTACGTTCTGCATTTTTCACTCTTCCTTGACAGGAGGTTGGTGGGGGGGGCGGGGGGGGGTTAGAGTTTTTTAATAGTTTATTGTACATTTGCGAGTTGAATTGGAAGTATATATTTGTACAGAGCCTTCATGGGACATTCCTATATTTTGGACTGTTGCACGATTGCTGACTGGGTTGCCACTGTTTCACATTCACACTCGTGATGTTACAATTTCACTTCGGGCAGGTGTCTGCGAGCCGAGGTGCCCCAGATGTTTGGACTATGACGCCAATGACCCCTCACCATTGCCTATGCTGACTAGGGCTGATATATGATAGGATAGTTTATTTATGTAGCGCCTATACACAATGTGTTTCAAAGCGCTTCAAGGCAAGGGAGGGGACAAGGGAAAATACAATGACATTCTTACAGGCCATGAAGAGTAAGGATGTGAAATTAACTATCGTTCTGGGCCTGATGACATTTCAGATAGTGCAAGAACTAAGACATAGGGCCTCATTACACGGATGGCGGTGGACCAAGGTGCTATTAGCACCTTGGTCCATGCCGGTAAAATACCGGCACCGCCTTGGTGGAAAGGGGAATTACCGCCCTGTTCCAAGGTTGGTGGGGCGGTAATTCCCCCTTCCCCCATTGCCCTTCTCCATTCCCATTTTTGCCCCATAGGGCTCTATGGGAATGGGGAAGGCGCTAATTACGGCGCCGCAAATTGCGGTACCGTAATTAGCTCCCTGGTCCCTTTGCAGGTTGGTTTTTAACGCCTGCAAAAAGCAGGCGTTAAATTCCCCAACCTGCAAAGGGATCTCGTAGTAAGGCGGTAAGGATTTACACGCCTACCGTGTAATGAGGCCCATAGATAAAGAAGGGAGGGGGAGAGTGGGAAGGAAATGGAAACAGACAGGCGATATGAGCCATAGTCCAAACCATCTGGCGAGCCATAGGCCGCAGCTCCCCGATTGGGCAATACTCGGGCTACAGACTAATCAAGCGTCGTCTACTCCTATTGGTTGTTATGAAGAACCGGCTGAAGGTCGCGGCGCAGTGCCGTGGAGGCGAGTGGCCGTGACATTGCAAGCCGCAGACACCGTGGTGGGAGGCGCCGTGCCCTAGCCCGTGCAACATACCTTGTGGCTGCATGTGTCACCTTAACCTTGGCACATCTCTAGGTGCGAACAGTGCCCAAGGCGCCTGGCCTGGCTGTTGCAATAAGACTTTCGGCGGACTTCCCCCTGCCTGCTAAAGTACAAACTGCGAGGGCGCGCGGCCCGCCCACTGCCACGGTGCGCTCAGGCACCCGTACTACCAGGGAGGGCGGGAAGAGGAGCAGGGCGCTCTTTGAGACAGCCCAGGCTGCGCCTCGCCCCGTCCATGGGCTGTCCACCTGCTGTCAACGCCCAGGTCCGTCAAGCACGGAAGACATTCCCAACTTCACCGCTCCATGCTGGGATGCTGCTCCCAGTATGACACCTATGTGGACACCCACACGTCCATCGTCTGTCTATTTTGCTGAGTGGGCACGCGGCTGCCGAGAGGGGCAATGTGGAATACGAGGCACATTCGACCAGTCTCAAGTGTCGGCAAACAGCACTCTGCCCGTTTGCACATGTAGTCACGATTGTCTCGTCGTGAATATGGCCTACAAGTCCCATCATGCAAATCGATGCGAATCTTTGCGCAAATGGATCAGACAGGACATGGGTCCACTAGGCAACTATGCGCTTGTTACAAGGTTGAGATGCTCCCCCGGCAATGCCTGTCAAGGGGCAGTCCCATTACTTCAGCGCTGTGCTTAGAACACAAGGAGGCATTGGAGGAGACTCTCACAGAGTTAGGGAACACGGGTTGCGAAAAGAACCCCTTCGTCATATAAAGGGCGATAGTGTGTGGAACACCATCCACCAGGAATAGTGGCAGCAAATAAATAACACAATCTCACAAGGACTGGCAAAGTTAACAGTTAGGTCTTTTGTGTCAGCAGAAGCTACGCATTTTCCGGGCACTGCCTTTATGGTGCTGCCTGGCCCCAAGATGGCAAAAGCTGACAAATGTTATCAGCAGTGGCGTCGCTAGGAGGGGAGCTGGGGGGGCGCCCCACCCCCCCCCCCGTGAAACCCTGTGCCCCCTTTCTGCCCCCCCCCTACCTAAGATGAGCAGTGACCATGTTCTCCCCCTACTTTTGTCTGTGCCCCCCCCTACTTTTGTCTTTGGCACCCTCTGTGCCCCTCCTAAATTTGATTCCTGGCGACGCTACTGGTTATCAGTACCTAGGCATATTATGACAGTCGCTGGCAAATGCGCATCTAATGCCTAAATAAGAGCCAACACTTTTCCCTTTGTCAACGTTTGTTTTAAACAGGAATTCAGTGCAAGAAACAGATGCAAGGACAAATATATTGCTTAAAAATCAGGGGCTGAAGGGACACTTGGTTGAGACAATTTTATTACACCAGGAGCTGCTTTACAGCTGCATTTAAGCCACAAATTCTCAAAGATCTGCTTACCAACAACATTGGCATCTCTTTAAAAGCACAGTGTTTGCCAACTCAAAGCAGTCCTAGCAGTGGCGTCACTAGAAACAAGTACTGGGTTGGGGACCGGGGGGCAAAAATACAACACAGTGGGGGTGGGGGCACTCCAAATGAGGGTCAACAGGCCAAACTGGTTTAAGTATACCTATATGTTATCAATCTGTTTAAAAAAAGTGGCACTCAGCATGTTCAGCATAGGTTTAATGCAATAAAAGTTTTGCATAAAGTTAATAAACATCCTAAAAAGTGTTCTCCAGTTCAACAGTTGCAAAAAGGCCCTTGCAGTCAGCAAGAAACCGCATTATTTTACTTCAAGCAGACATCACTCCCAGCACAGCTTCAAATAATGTGTAGTTTCGAGGTGATATTTAGCAGAAGAGACATCACTTCAGGCTCAGCTTTAAATAATAGCTAGTCAAAAATAGTTTAACAGAAGAGCTAAAACTCATACCTCAGTTTCAAATGATTGTTAAGGACAGTGTTTAACAGATGAAATATTAAAGAAAGGCGCCAAGTACAGGGGGAAAGGAGACAACTGCTCCCTTGGTTCTTTAGCAATGGTTGAGAAATCTAACTTTGCACCTGTAGGATTGTTCACAGTTTTCAGTTTCTGGCTCTACATCCCAGTGGCGGCTGGTGAATTTTTTTATTGGATGGGTGTAAATATGTCCCCCAAATATGCCAGTGTGAAAGAGCTTAGCGAGGGAGCCCCAACCAATTAAGAGGTATTGGGGGGCTTCCCAGACAGAGAATTATTTCAAAATAATGTCTTAAAAGGGTCAAACAATTGTGTCAAATGCCAAACAGTTTCCAATTGGTTTTGTACACTAAGGCATGACAAAATCTAATAGATGCAAGTCACTAACAGCGCGGAGGAGCATTTTGCCAACACATTTTCAGGTTGCTTTTGCCCACAATATATGCCAATAGTAAAATGTTCACGCTGACTGCACCCATACATTTCCAGGCCTGCTGCACCAATATATGGCAGTATTCCCATTTCTCAGGAACTCATGGTATCAAAAGGAGAGTCATAAACAATAGATGCAAGTTCAATAGCTTTATTTATAACTTTGCAAGGGTTTAGAGACTTCCTAACTGCCTCTAAATCTAAAGTGGGAGTAAACTCAACCATAAAGTAAAAGTAAAACAGTCCTAGTCAGTGCAGTCAAAACAAAAGGTTCTAAACCTAATGCATGCCCTAATTCTAATACAATTAGTTGCAAGGGAAATGTACACACAATGAAAAGGATAGTGTTCTCAACAAAAGGATCAGGATGGCAAGGGGTTTGAGGCAAAATGAATCCCTTCCCCACAATTTAGCTTGGGACAATGGGATCCGAAGGCATTGGAATTTAGGCAGTGTAGTTTTTCCCAGTGAAGCACACTCTGGCTTACTGGGGCGAGTCAACAGAATGCTCAGGCTTCGTTCATAATGAAATGTTAGTTTGTATTTTCCAAAAACAAAAGATTGCTAATGTTTTCCACAAATAGACTTCTTTGTCTTGAAACAAAAACTTTATTAGTCATAATCTTTCGTAAACGTCCCGGGGATACCCTTCCCCAAGCTTTTCTGGTTAAAGGCTTTCGAGACGGCATAGGCTCGAGCCACTCATAATATCACTGGTTTCCCTCAGTCAGGCTCAGACCTCTTACCTTTCACATCAGCCTCCCTCAGTCGGGCTCAGGCTTGAAATGCGTTTCTCCAGCTCACACAAGCTCCCCTCGATCGGGCGCAAGCTAGAATCCACGTTATTTTCTATTTCCAACAATCCCTTTTTCTTCTGGGACTTTGAATAGTCAGGCAGGTTACTACAGAGACTTTCGACTGTGCTGTATCCAACAGCAGGACCATTCTGTATACATTGTATCACACTGTCTCTTTAAAGCGTTGATCTTTCGATACTCACAGTTGCCGTATTACGCACAGCCTTATCTTGATACAGTTTCTTTCAAGCAAAAACAACTAGGCCTTTGTTCTTCACTTTTGTTAACTCACCGGCTGTGTTTTAATATAGTTTGCGTGTCGAGTTCAAGGTTCCTTTACACATAGTTTTATCGAACCTCCCCAATTCAATCATTCATTGGGAGGGAAGCAGGCTTCTCATCAAGGTTCCCCAGAAGGCCGACTTCCAGCGCAGGTTATCAGTTGCAAGTGCAGTTCTTTTGCCTGGCTTTCTTGAGACTTTTCCACAGCTCATAAAGTCCTCTGGCTTTCTGCCTTCCAATCTCGCATTCACAGCAGCTCCTGAAGTCCAATCCCTTCTCGCTCCCAGCCTCGCTTAGAGTGTACCTGTGTGCTCCGCCTTTTATCCCAGATGGGGAAGTTAACAGGTTTCAGGTGGTGATGACTGGAAAGAGAGCCCGACCATTCTTGTCCTCATTACCGGGACAGAGACATTGAAAAGAGTCAGAGGTAATCTTCATGACTCTGGTCCTGATCTTCCTTGACCCAGTAGTACTGATAGAGTAGGGGGGGGGGGGGGTGAGGACTGGTGTCAGATGTGGGATTATGTCAAAAAAAGGTGGGTGGGGGACAAAAAACGGTGGGGGTTGGCATTTTCCCCTGTAGCAAGAAGAAGCTCATTTCTGAAAGGTGTTTGATAGAGAAGGGGTATTCCTCACCAGTGTTATGTGAGGTAGAATTTGTTTCCGTCCTGGTTGGTATCCCAGGTTTGTTTTCCAATAAGGGATAAGGTTGTGGGGAGTTGGTATAACAATAACCTTCAAAGGCTGAGGGGGTGTCGGGTAAGGAAGTTGAAGCAGGGGAGGGGGAATACCATGTCTCACCTTTAGGTGTTCTCCCCAAAGTCCCCAGAGATCCTTTACCCAGGTGATCCTTCCTTCGCTTGTCCGCTGCCAGTATTGGCGTCCAAAAGCGATGGTCCGCCCCTGGTCACCTGAGCATGGAATCCCTGGGTTCCAGCAGGGAGAACACCTTCAGGTATCTCACCCATTTAAGCACATATTCATGTTTGCTTTACGCATAATGCCAGGAATGATACTATAAGAAATGATGTCCACGCTTGTACTGCCAAAATATGGCAGTACCCCCACTTAAGAACATACTCCAGTTTGCTTTACCATTAAAAATGCCCTGCCACAGTATGAAAATATATCCAAACTGGCAGCATTAAAATGCCATTCTGGCTATATAGTAACACTTATTATGCTTGCTTTATCAAAGATAACCAATACAAAATGGCATGCCATTGTCATGCCATTCTTACTGTGAAGATATGGCTAGACTTGATGCACCAAAATGCCAGGCTAGCACATAACACTTATCATGCTTGCTTTATCAAAGATGCCCAATACAAAATGTCATACCATAATAAGAAATGGCTAGACTGGCTGCATTAAAATGACAGTCTAGCTACATAATAACATTTATCATACTTGCTTTATCATAGATACCCAGTAAAAAATGCCATGTCTGCCCTCTGTGTCCCCAAGCGCCTCGCGCACACACACAATGTGATTATGTGTGCGTGCAAGGTTTTGGGGGGCCAAGGAGCAGGCATGGTATTTTTTACTAGACATCTACCATAGATGGCCAGAAAAAAAAAATACCACGGCGAGCTGATTTTGGCTGATGCACAAACCCCCTCCTGCCAAAATAAGCTCCACGTCCCAGTACAAGCACGCACACACACAAATTCACACAACCTTCACACGCAGCCACTCATTTACACGTTCACCAATCATCATACACTCACCTCATTACACACAACACAAGCAAATTCATATACATAGACATATTTAAATTACCATACCTTCTGCCCCCGTCCTGATGTTCCCTTGTTCCCTCCCAGTGCTCCAGCTTCCATGTAGCATCATTAGGAAGCAAAGAGTGCTTAAAACTGACTGTAAATAGTATAACTTTTTGCAATTCTTTTATTTTTTATTTTAAAACAAGTGTTGCAAAAAATGTGTTCGGCCAGGGGATGAGTTGAAGTGGTAGATTGTTTATATTCTGGGCGAGTGTGGTGGGAGTTTCTGCCCCCATAGTGAAAATCAAAAGCTGGCACCCATAAACCCACAGCAGTTTAATTTCCTAATAACTGCTGTCAGCACAATAGAAGCATGTATTTCTAATTTAGCAGGCTGGCAAGCATATAACAGATTTAGAAATATATCAAGTGATAAAACACAAAGGAAGGGACACAGAAATCACAGGGTACTTGTGTGGTAGTCCAACAAAAAAAGAAACACATTTTAAAGAAGACTAGTGAATGTAAGTTTCAAGAGCACACTTCAGTTTGGAAAGGCCTTTTTTTTCCTAGACAAGTGTAAGATGCACATTTGGAAAACAATAGTGTGCCCAGCATGTAGGTAGACTGCTCTTAACAGTAATAGCCCCCACCCCAGTGATATGCATGGCCCAATGATTCCTTTGGTGTCCCTTTCAGGCCAGAAGACATAACACAGTCTAAGCAAATAGTGCTGGTAAACGTGCGAATGATGGCTCAGCAAAGGAGCACCTTTAATGCTCCTGGAAATAGTTATTTGCCGGGAGGAAGGCTACCAATTAGGGGGGGCAAAGCAGCCAATAGGGGGAGTTATTGCCCCCTATACTCCCTTCAAGGAATGCCTATCAATCAGGAGGTGTGTGGTTTGGTCGGTTGTTGGTGGGAATGGCCATACAGACTAGCTTGGCCATTGGGTGGTTAATGGATTAGTAAAAAGCCAAACAACACCTTCAGACAGTTCAGCAGCCCACTCGTCCCCCACTCCCCACATTTCTTCTGTCTTCACTTCCCTTGCCAATAGTTTTGGCTTACAGGCAGCGCAACCTAATACTAAAAACGCCTGGTACAGACTCACTGAAAGATTACCAAGAGAGCAAAGAAAGACCTGGAGACTAAGTGTAGCATATAGTGCTGCACCAGGGAAGGAAAGGAGCAGAGTAGAGGAGCATGGAAGTCATTCTCTGTCCACATGCATCTAATCATTTTAACAAGTAAAGTGACAGCCACGTTGTCTATATATATAGCTTTCTAAGTACATTAGCACCCTCATCAGGGAGCCAGCCAATCAGGAGGCACGGAATGCGGGCTGACACTGCTGGCATTCCAATCCACCTGATGGCCGGTTCCCCGCCCACAATTTCCCCTCCACAACCCTGCTTTTTTTCCTCACCTTTCCCCAATCCCACTTACCATATTGCTGCGGCAGCCGATCAGCTGCATCTCCGGACCCCGCTCGAAAACAGTGTTTAATTTAGAGTTCTGAGTTTCTTCCAGCTCACAGCGTTCTCTCAGCTCCCCTTCCCCAAGTATAAGAAATGTCCATGAAAGTCTCAAAGGTTACATTCTTCAGTTCAAGGGAATATAGTTTAAGACCAATCCTTGGATTCTGTTCCCAAGATAACAAGTATAGTTCAAAACCGTTGCAGTAGGTTTGTTGAGCTTGTTTCGTAATTTTAGTTCTCACCAATTAGGATTCTCTGCTCAGTTGTCAGACCAAACAGTCCACCCATCACAGGTCATGATACCATGGCTCTTTGGACTTCTCAGTCCAATGTACAAGTTCCTTGGCACATGCTCCTGTGCGCCAAGTCACCCTTACTTGACTCTGCTGTGCTGGTCTCCTGGCTTTTAGGGTGCAATCCTATATCCTTTGGCTTTTCCTGAATTGCCTCATGACACTTCCACCATGTATCACACATTCTTCGCCAAGTAGTTGTGTTGCCACACTGCATTCATTCATTCATTAAAGTTCATTGTTCGGGCTTTCTTTAGTCTTTACTGTAGTCAATTGTAAGGTTAGATGTAATTCACTGTGCAACACAGCTTTACTATGATTTGAGTTTCAATTCAGAGTTCAAAAGTATTCTTATGTTTCTTAATCAAATTCTAGTTTGAAGGAACACCTGTATTGTCTCATGGTAAAGGTGTTTTAGAGTTCGCAATTCAATGTGTTTGTTTATTTCAATTGGAAGTTTCCCTATAATGCAGTGTTCAAAAGTCAACATCTCATATGGGTCGGTATTCACAATATCTGCATTTCCATGTAATGTTACGTTTTCATATAGTTCGGTAGTCAGCATACCTTGGTTTCTTGTAATGTTAAGGTTTTATTTAGTTCGGTATTCAGTAAACCTTGGTTTCTTGCAAAATTAAGTTTTCATATAGTTCAACATTCAATATGTGGACGGGAACATGCCTGCGGTCCTGTTCAGAGCTCCCCAGTGACTGTGTGTCTCTCTGACACTCACCCGCGGTCTGTTCCTCTTGCCCGATGGTCGTCCTCGAGCTCAATGGGGTTCGCGTGTTCCTCTGACACTCACCAGCAGCCTGCTCCTGACGGCTTCTGCTGCGGGCTCCGTTCCGCTTCTAGGGCGGGGAGCCCGGCTTGCCTTGCTGCTTCTTCCGAACATTGACCGTGTTCTTTGAGGCCTGGGTCTGCTGGCGTCCTGGTTTGTCATCCAGTTCCACCACGGCTGTCCTGCTAAGAACGGATCCGCTGCTGGTCTCTCTGTCTCTCCTTCACAGCTCTTTTTGCTAGTTCTCCTTGCGGGCTCTCTTGCTCCTCGTTGGTCGCTCATTTTATGGACCTGCAGCCCTCTAACAGGCATATGTATAATACAATAAAGAGTAAGATAACACGTCTTGTTTTACTTACATCCAACCCCCTTTACACAGGAACTCTATAAGGTTTTCCGGCATCACTAGTCCTGACAAAATGGACCGTCTGCTATGATGGATTAAAAAATGTGTATAACAAATTTTTATTCAAATAATTCGAACTGAATTTAAACATAAAACACTACCCTCACCTAACACAGTGTACTAAACACTAAAAAACAGTTACTAAAACATGAAATACAAAGTTCACTTATTTGCATGACACAAAATATATCACATAACATAACACAAAAAAATCTCAATGTGTCTCTAAAACAACAACCATCCCAACATGTTTCTGTTCTTCACTGCCCAGTTCGGGCGAACATTCTTCAGGGGAAATTCTTTTAAAAAAAGCATCCACTAATCTCTTCAACACCGTGCTGAAAGGGTAGATTCAAACTTCTATACAGGCAAAGGAAGGAAAGAACCTCCGAGCCTTTAAATGGTGAAACTTCAAAGCGCGTCACAGGATGACAAATTCGCTGGTTTCTCGCCAAATGAGAGACCACTACTTCACAAAAGCGTCATAGTCCGCTAAAGTATCGCCACACCTTCACAGATGTAGGGATCAAGACTGTAACAAACAAAGCAGCAATCAACGTGTTTGCAAAGGAGAAATCCACACAGTCAAGCCGTAAAGTATCAATCTGTACACTCAGAGGGATTAAATCACTCTAATGGCAGCTTCCAAACGCACACAGCCAACACTGAATTCCCTCTAACAGGCTGCAGGTGTCTCAGGTTAATTAAACCTCCCTGACTGTAGTTAAGCGGACATGCCTGACCTTCCCAGTGTTTGGGATGCAGCTTACTTTTCTCAGTACCAAAGTGGTGAAGAGGAGTAATCTCCATTACTCTCAGTTGCCTCTTCTTTGTCTCAGTGCTGTCAGTTGATGTGTGTGGAATCATTAGGGGAATTGGCTTGTAACAGCGTATAAAAGTTGGGAGAGGGTTAAGTTGACAGTTAGTAGGAAAAGGGGGATACCATGTCTCGCCTAGGGGCATCCCACTCCCAATCCTTAAGGATCCTCCACCCAGGTGATCCTCTCTCGCTTCTCCGCCCCCAGGATCAGGATCCAAAACCGATGGCCTTTCCCTGGCCACCTGCGTAGAAGATCCAAGGGGAGTAGGAGTGAGAATACCCTCAGGTTTCTCAAAGGAGCCCTGCCTTCCTATTCCATGATTACCATGTTGGTATAGTATTTTCTCTCCATGAACGTGATGCCACGTGCCGTCCCATTCACAAAGAGAAAATATTTTCCATTAAAGAATGTTTAAAAAACATTAGCACCAGTGTAGCGAACTACGCTGGTGCTAATGGCGATATGCCACGAGGCTGGCCCTGTAGATAACGGCCTACCACCCTTGTTAAGGGACCCTTGCGCGGCGGACCATTACCCATAGCATATTAGCTCAATACTGCCCCCTACATCTAGGGGGTTATTACTGAAAGCATTTGCCACAGTCATCTAATAAATGGCAGGGTATACACTTGTACGCACTTCTGAATAGCAACAATATACAGAATGGACAATGGGTACGTATCAACAACTGGGATGTTCACAATGGAGTTGCAAGTAACACCAATGGCAAAATGAGCGATGTAACCCCATGTAAAATCTTCCGCTGTGGCTGGAGTTTTGGCTGCTACATCCCATAAAAGCAAAGGTTTTAGGGGTGCGCTTTTTAGGCCCAAAGAAACCTACCTTTCTAAATTATATGAGCCACTGTTATGACGGGTAAGAGGTCCTAAATAAATGTGAGGATAACTTGCTCTGAAAGAGCAGAGTTTTGAGGCTGCACCAGGCAAGCCCTTTTTCATTCAGGCTATAGAAGGCTTTGTCTCTCTGCCAGAGCTCTGCTAGCTAAACGTCCTTGGTGTCAATCAGCTGCTCCATGATGCAGAAAAAGTGCACTGTAGTGGCAGTGTATCGTTTTATAGAGGATAATAGGTTTGGGAGATGTCACATGTTTTTTCCATTTTCATGCTGCATTTTTATTGATGCTATTCATGCTACTTTGTACATTGACTATGTCACTTTTGTGCTGCATTCATTTGTATTCATCATTTTTTGCTACTGGAAATCGCCTTGTATCCATCTTTTGCTTCCAGTTAATGCAGTTAATAGCAAGGCTCCCACATCATAACAACCTACTGCTCTGCAATGAAGAGAGGGCTCTTTCATTGGACAATTTCATCTCAACCAGAACCGTATTTTCACGGGCGCCATCTTGGAATGGTAGGACATGCCGGACAATGCTATCATTTACTTGTGCGTATCAATGAACATGCTTCTTTTGAGAAGCAAAAGCGTTGCCGTGTGCCATGTGATGTTAGCGACTCATTATTTTATACGAGAATGGCTTTTCTTACAGATCCGTATTTTTGCAAGATAGCATCATTGTTTACATGAAGTTTTACAAAGCTGCTGGAAGGGAATGTGGGCTGTGTGTACACCGCGTTTGTGTTTATTCTCACACCACTATCCACCCACTCAAGTCTCTCTAATCCATCCTATGTGAAAATAGAACATCATTTACAGAAGGCAGCAGCACCGTCTAATCCACACATGACTTCACGGCCATGCAAATGAGACATGGCCGATATTGTTGGCATGCTTGAAAGAGGCTGGTCAGAGAAATCAAAACACAAAAATGGCTGCGAGAAAACACGGAGTGTGGCAACGTGGCAGACATTACCAAGTGGAAGCATTGGAAATTCTCTTCAATGGCAAAGCTACAATAACAAGCACTGGCAAAGCCAAGAGGTCAGGTTTTGCAAATGCAGAGGATATGCCTTTTTCATCCTGAGACGGGGGGAATCTTTACAAAAAAAATGTAACACTCTCCGTTTAAAAACCCGGACCTATTGGATTTATCAATGCTTGTTCTGGATGCATTCCTAGCAGATGTCGGAAAATGTTACTGTGACGTGACACAGGTGTACAATTTTGATTAAAGGCATAGAAAGATGCAGCCCTAGAAATCACGTGGACCGTTCCAATGGTCCAGATGATGGGCTGTCGGGCGGACTGTTTGTGGCAGGAGAAATCTAACAATATTGAAACCTTCGCATCCCCACACTACCTTCTCTGAGTGTCATGGCTCTATGCAAAGTGAACCAATACCACTTAGCAGACTTGAGCATATATGGGCCTCTAGGAAGGGGGCAAAAAGGCAGCATGGGGCCATCTCGGGTTGGAATCAGTGACCTGCAGGATACACATCTCATCCACAGGTGCTTTACCTTGTAGATCAGTGGTACTAATCTACCGCCACATCTGGCTCAATATTGCACATTAACAGATGTGCTGGGCCCTTCAAAAAGAAAGGGCGCGTGGCAGCTCTGGCCAGTCAGTGATAGTGCCCACCGCAACACCACTATCCAAACGGCACTCTCCCGCTTTACACTCTACTCATGGAATGGAGTAAGAAGGGCCTGGTGGCATGAAATGTGTGAACGAAGAGGACATGGGGCACCACTGTGGGACCTCCGAATGCAGTGCTGGGTCAAGTTGCCATACAGTTGGGTAATCCCAACAACTGTAATGAATGCTAAGGCACTAGCATAATAGAGTAAGCAAAACAAAAGAGGCGATGGCTGGAAAGTTTAGAATCAATCATAACCTCTGGCATTGCTTTGGGCAACCCTCCAGACCATCATTCTTCGCCTGCCAAGCCGTCACAGATGAGGAAAGACCATATGCAAAACAGGCTTGGTCCCACCGCAAAAGGGACAGTACAGCCCGAACTGCTTGGTCACATCCCTTCTGCACAAGTATCCCCAGGCATGTTTGGGCCTTTTTGGGCCTCATCATTGAGGAGTAGCTTCAGATTCTAGGCCCAGTAGGCATGGGACCCACATCTGGGCATACCCGTCCCACTGAGGGTAAATTTGCAAAACGAAAGAGGTGATGACTACCACGCACCTACAAAATATAAATTATATAGGGCGGGCATGGGGTCTAGTAGCTAAACTGTTGACTTAAACATGGAAAGACGGGTTTTGATTGCAGCTGTGCTAGATGATTAAAATCGTGCGATTCTAGGCAGGTCACTTTGTGTCACTGTGCCTAAAATGTTAATATATTTCATGCAACTACACTGTCCAGCATCCTCTGCAATACACGTTCCACATCCTGGCTTCTGCACTCCGGTCTCAAGCCACAGCTCCATTTTAGAGTATCCTCATTTCTCCTACATCTCACTCCTCAGTCATCCTCCTCACTCATGAGCCTTCAACCCTACTCTTCTTGTCTCACTCAGGTGTGAGACACTATGAATAAGAATGAAGATGGAGTAAGATGACCGAGGAGTGAGGATGAAGTGTGAGGAGTAGAAATGAAGATGTCCAAACATGGACACACTACCCTCATTTCAGGACATTCTCACATCTCCGTCCCACCCAGACGTCATCCCTACTCCTAACAGATGCCTCAGGTGTGAGATATATGAATAAGAATGAAGACTGAGTGAGATGGCCGAGGCGAGAGAATGAAGTTTGAGAAGTAGAAATGAGGATGTCCAAACATGGACACACTACCCCCATTTCAGGACCTCCTCACAACTCAGTCCACTCATCAGACATCAATCTTACTCCTAATGGCTGCCACAGGTGTGTGATGCTATGAATACGAATGAAGACTGTGTAAGATGGCCAGGGAGAGAGAATAAAGTGTGAGGAAGAGAAATGAGGCACAAAACCGCCATTTCAGTACATCTTCACTTCTTCTTATCCCATTTTTGTCTCATTCATCAGAGTTCAATCCAACTCCTAATAACTCACAGAGGTGTGAGATGCTATGAGTAATAATGTAGATGGAGTGAGATGATTGAGGAGTGAGGATGAAGTGTAGGGAGTGGAAATGGGAAGTCCAAATATCACCCTCCCTACATCTCTGCCCCAGTTCTTAGTCACCATCCTCCTCCCTCATCTACCCTGCTCATAAGAGGTCACACAGGTGTGAGATGCTATGAATAAGAATGAAGAAGGAGTGAGACGGCCGAGGAGCGAGAGCGAAGCGTGAGCAGAAATGAGGATGTCCTAACAGGTACACACTACTTCCAGTTTTAGGACATTGCTTTGCTTCTCCTCACGGCTGCTGCTCGTGCATCAGACTCCATTCTAATGGCCTTGGTGTGAATGTGGTGCATTAGCCCCCCACCATGCCAGCTCGGGGGTGTCTTTCAAGGGCTCCCCCGGGCTGCCGTAGTGGGAGAAGGCGCGGCTGACACCCTTTTGTTACAGATCCACGCAGGTCTTCTCTCCCACAGCCTCCGCGGACCCCTCTCCGATACACTGCGGTGTACCACAAGGTTCGGTTGTATCACCTACTCTCTATAACGTGTTCACCAAACCCCTTTTCGATGTGCTTGATTATCTGGGTGTCTCCAACACCAACTATGCGGATGACACCCAGATACTCATCCCCATAACTGGTGATCACACAGCCGATACCAAATCCTTGAATGACGTCTATTTGGTTATTTAGGCCTGGATGACACAACATGAACTATGCCTCAATGGCGATAAAACGGAGCTCCTATTACTAGGTTCTACTCAACGCCTTAATAAACTTGACCAAGCCTTCAAGTCTTTCATCATCGATGGCAATGACATTAAGGTCTCCAAGGACACTAAAACTCTTAGTGTCTATCTGGACTCTGCTCTCTCACTGAACAGACAAACAAATGCAGTAAGGTCGGCATCTGCCTATACCTGCAAACCTATCACTGCCTGCAGACCTTTCCTGAACACCCAAAACTGCATCACATTGGCAAGAACTTTCATTATGTCTAAGATCGACTACTGCAGTGCCCTCTACCTGGGGACTAGCCAGTCCAACCTCAACATGCTGCAAACAACCCAGAATAAGGCCATCAGGGCGGCTCTCAATATCCCTAGGCACTCCCACATTTCCAATGTCAGATCTGATCTACGCTGGCTCCCAGTAAAACAAACAATCGCCTTAAAAACAGTAGCTTTGACTCATAAATGCCTGGACAATAAGGCCCCATCCTACCCCTCCACTCGTCTCACTCTCCATAACTCCACACGACCTACTAGAACGCCACAAATTCACAGCCTCATTTTGCCCAGATTTAAACTCAAAAAAGCTGGAGGAGTGAGTTTCCCTGTCCTAGCCTCGAAACTCTGGAACTCCCTTCCTGTTCCCATCACAACGGAACCTTCTTTTCAAACTTTCAAGAATAAAGCCAAATCTTGGCTCCATACGCAGAATTCATGAAGCACTTCATACAAGGCGTACCTAACCCCAGGGTTGCCTTGCATTCTTGTATGTTCCGTCTATTTACCTGCCCACCCGCGGATTATGTCTATATATTGTGTATACTTTCATGCCTATTTTTTGACTTTGTCTGTACACTACTGTATTCATGTGCCCGATACGTGAACTCTGTTCCCTCGCTTCTGATTGTAAACTGGGGGAGTTTGAGTCCGAATTTGCTGTCACTGACCTTTACTGTAATGCACTGTAACTGTGTATGCAAGTCTATGCGCCCGGTTGCCCTCGGGCCTGGCTGTGCTTTATAAATAAACTAAATACAAATACAAAATACAAATAAATGTGCACGCGGAAGCAGGGCGCATTTAATAATAGGGTGCTCTATTCACATGATTACCTTCTCGCTCCGACGCAGCAGCGAGGTGGTTTTCATTGGAATGGGGCACTCATGCAGTAGAACGAGCATTCTATTCCAGTGATTAGCTCCCTGCAAGGTGCCGGAGCGAGGAGGTATTGAAAAAAATGTGGCGTATCCTGTCCCCCGTTGATCAGGGGCGCGCGGGGCAGCGCCAATTCGCCCAGGGCGCTGCTGCCGCTAAGGTCGGCCCTGTGTGCATTCCTAATTCAGCACTGGTATGGAGTCGAATCTGTGCTTATGGTTTACAATGCTTTCAGAGTTTGACATGTTTCACGACCTACATGCAGCACAGGAAGCCAATGTGTGATGAGCGAGGTGTAAGATGTCAGTAATAAGAATAAAGACTGGGGAGAGAGGAGGATGAGTGAAAAGTTGGTGTGAGGAAGACAACAGTGTCCTAGGCAAAGCCATTCAAGCTTAAGATGCTGCAATATGTGTTTCTCTTCGAAGTGCACCATGGCTCCTTGGTGCAATGCTGATGTTATATGAAATATGTAAGATACGTGTTTCTTTTTAAAGTCCAGCCCGGCATCATACAGTGGCACTTGCAGGGTGTTATGTTAAAGGTTTTATTCCGCCCACTGTTGCAACCTACGTGGCCCCTTGGCGCTCTGGCAGATCTGCAAAGCAAAGTGGGATGGCCGGTGGGTATGGGGGTACGTTAGCAGGACTGAGCGGGAGAAAGAGCAAGGGAGCTGTGATGTGCTGTTGGCAGCTTCAGTTCGGTTGACGCAGTTCAGTGAGCGTAGGTGTGTTTTTTGGTTGGTAGCCGCCTTGTGCTGTTGGGCGAGTCTATGTGTGGTTTGTTTCATTGTTTTGGTGTAGTGAAGTGTGTGCGGTTTGTTGTGCTGTAGAGGTATGGTTGTGTTTAGTTCAGAGTTTGAATGGTCTATAGAGAAGGGCGAGTTTATTTGTTGTTTTATTTAGTATAATTGGTTTGTGGCAGTACCCTATGCAGCTCCCTCTGTTTTGATTGGCTGTGGCCCGTATCTCTTCCCCTGGCGTACATTCTGGTGTGCTACAATTACCACTCTTATGTTGAATGCAAAAGAGTGGGTCCTCAATAGGGCTATTCAGTGGCAGCGCCTGTTCTCCCCCCAGTGTTCAGACTAAGTACAGCCCATATCTCTTCCCCTTTAGTATACTTTGGTGTGCAGCAATTACTACCCCCACAGGTTCCTCCAAGGGCAGATGCGCTCCCTGTGCCCCGTAGTCCATCAGTTGCAAAATTGGGATACCTCTCTCTCCCCTTTTTTCATCTAAGGCCCTCCATCAGAGGTCCAATGAAGTCGGACCCATTTCTCTCCCCTGTTTCCCGTTTGACCCTCTATAGGCAGACCCTCCAGCTTATAGCGATTTCGTGATCCCGCAAAATTCCACGAAAACAGCCATTTTGCGCAAAATGCCGCAAATACGGCGGTTTTGTGCAAAAACAGCATCTTTTAAAAAAAACATTTTTTTTTTAAAGTAATCTGCAAAAATTACTGTTTTTAAAAAAAATAATACTCAGGGTGCCAGGTTCTCAACTTTCTTTTACACAAGAAATGAAATGCGCTAACACATCTCATCACTTGCGCCGCAAAAAAAATGCAGACCAATCCACAAGGGACACACACATGAATGGGCACATTTTATATGCGCGCCCATTCAGATGGCCTTTTTCACCTCCTTGATCAAATAAAGTGGCGTTTCTGTCAATTTAAAAGCGCATCCCTCATTTCCAAGCAAGATGCACTTTTAAATGTACAGAAATTGTAGGCAACCCTACACGCACGGGATGTGGGGCTGCCACTGCATGACAGGGTCTTTCCTGACCCTGTCATGCATTTCTTTTAAGGTATGAACCGCTGCTGTGTCGCTTGCATTTCTGTTCCTCAAACAGGATAAAAATGCATTTTTTTGGGTCGCATCTTACAGCGGCAGGCACCTGGAGGGCCTGTCCCTGTGAAAGGCGCTGGGAGCTTGCAGAGCACTGTCGGGAGAGCGATTCTATTCAAAGTACTGCCCATTTTGATGACAAAAATCTATCGAATGATACAATTTGACCTATTTCGTCCAGTACTATTCGATCAATTTTTATAAATACTGAACATGTGTTGCGGGGGTGTCACCCGCTCCCCATGTTCAGTATTTTTGGTCTAGGGTGGTTGCAGAAGTGTTTTCCCCTTTTTCCTCAAAATTGGAAGCACGGACAGAAAAAAAAGAAAATAACGAAAAAGGGACCCTGCGGAGTCAGATCCCACCCGCGTTAGAGGGACGGATCTGGCACCGCAGGATTGCAGGGGAAGCGGCAGCGACCAAGCAGTTAATTAGGGGAGGGGGTGGGGTGGTGGCGAAAGGTACATTTTGGGTTGTTTGGCTGAAGTGCAAATCAATTCGCAGCGAAATTGACTACGGTCAATTCCGCCACAAATAATTACACTTCGATCAAACAACCCAGAACACCATTCAAGGCAGCTGGCCAGTTCACAATTTGCGCTACAGCTCAAGCCAGTGGAAATGCGCCGGTCACCTTTGAGAATAAGGTGACCTGCTTATTTCCAAAAATGGGTTGTCTAAAAATAGCATATCCTCCGTTCTTTTTTAAATGCCCCTTTATTTGAGGAACTGGGTCAAAATCTACATTTAAAAAAAATAAAAAAAATGGTTACACTATGAGAGAGACGGAGAGTGATGGGTGAGTTGTGAAGTGATAGGCAAGAAAGCAGAGGGAGAGCAGTGGGTCAGAGGAGGAAGCACTGCACAAGAGAGCAGAAGAAGCAGTGATGCGGTGGGCCAGAAATCTGAGAGCGAGCAGAGGTACAGAAAGTAGAGGGCAGAGAGGAAGTGGTTGGCCAGAAAGAGGCAGTGAGCTGCAGTGGGAAAAAGGATGAGTGCGATAGAATGGGAGAAAGGATGCAAGATGCAGAAGCAGCACAAAAGAATGAAGGACTGTATATTGCGGGAGGAATTGTAGAGTGGAAGGTGTGAGTTGGGAGTATGATTTGGAGTGTGGCAGGGGCTGGGCAGTGCAAATTGTGACTTGACAGTCTAACATAGCACGTGAGTATTTGTATGACAGAGTGAGAGGTTAAGGAATGTAAGTTATGATGGAGAGTTGGTGAGATGTGTGTTGGTGAGAGAGGTGTGTGGGTGTTTGGGGGATTGGAGAACATAGAAGGGGAATATTTTCAGCATTACAATTGATAATGATCAATTTAGTTAATACAATTAAATAGGCATGAAGATTAAACCAGAAATGTAGCCATATCAAACACTGTTCTGCCAAGCCAGAGACATCTGGGACTCTTCCTATTAAATTAACACAAAAGATACATAATAAATGATACCCTGGCTCTCTTGTAGCCTTGCACTCTGCCCATTTTCTGCACTGTGGCAATCTTACACCCTCCAGTTAATACAAAATGTCCCGCAAAAATGCTGCAATAAATAAAGGTTTGTGCCGCAAAATTTGCCATTTCATGCCGCAAAATCCTGGAAGGTCTGTATAGGGAAGAGTACAAGTGGGCCTCCCTCGCATTCTGTCGCCTCTCATGCTTCCCTGCACTGCACTCTGGTCCTGCCAACTCTGGGTAAAGCTGGGGCCAATGTTACGGTGTGGGCTTGTGCCAGGAAATGACCAGACGGGCGGTGGCTGCTTTGGGGTTTTTAAGTCTAAAAACAGACCGTGACATCATCCTTATTTGGGGACAAAACAATCATTTATAGACCAAAGACGCCGCCGCGATGACGTCACCTGGCCTCTCCTATGCGGTCAGTACTATTGCCGAGAGGTGGGGGGGTGACGAGGTTTTTGTTTTTGCAGGTCCCCTAAAACACACTGACACTGATCTGATTCAACTCTAGCCGCATCTTTCAAAGTGCCGTGTTACTGCTCAGTTAAACATTTGAAACACATAAACGGGGACAACATGTGGAGAGAAAAAAAAATAATCCACTTTCGGCCCAGGGCAGCTCCTCAGCAAATTGTCTAAACCCGGCCCCTTCACCTCCGTTCTAAATTTAGGTTCTCCCCCGCCTAATGTCCCTGCGTGTCTGAAATGTGAGCAATATGTTTTGAGCTGCGAGTGGTTTACACGGACATTTCTGCGGTGAATCGAGGCCTTTCGTTGGCAGGCGAGGCCTCAAATGGGCCTTTCTGTGCCCACCCCGGCCAAGAAGGGCTACTGTTGGAGCGGGGGCTGCTCTCTGCGCTGCTCTCCGGGGAAGGGAAGCGCCTCCGCTGCTGGAACAGCAGGCCCTCCAATAAATCTGTCAACATCCGGAAGCTGACCGTTGAGGGAGACCCTGGCGCGCGGGGACGTCCGAATTCAAAAACACTGTACACATGAAAGCATTTATTGGTCAACAGGAACGGCTTCCAAATGTACAAGCCTGGGGTTTTGGCTCATGGTTGATACATTTCAAATTGTTAGGCCCAACGGGGCAAAGCGTGTAGGGAGTGGCGCCTGGGTGGATGGCTCCTGGAATAACGCCTTCCCCTCTGAGACAGGGCTCACCTGCACTTTTAACTTGGAGATACATTTATTTTTCTGAGTTCGATACACCAAGTGCCATTACATTGATTAAAAATAACCGCTAAGTATTACAGCACCTAGAATCGAGAAGCATCTGGTACGAAGCACTATATAAAAAACATAATATTATTCACCAGGATTACCCAGATATTCCCCTAGGTTTTCCCTGATTTTGACCCTATGACCCTCCTTGTCCCAAGGTGTATAAACTGTAGTGTGTGACCCACCCAGGAGTATTTCCCATTTAAGATGGGCAGTGAATCTGTGTAGCCCTTCCATGTGTATTGCCCTTTTAAGATGGGCTATGACAACCCCTGCAGGCACATGCATCAGAAAGGCTGCAGACTCCCAAAGAGGAATGACTGAGTCCGTCTCTCATTTAGGCCTGCAGGCCCACACCGTGTGAGCACAGGCCTGCAGGCCATGGTACCGTGGGGCCCTCGTGCCAGCAAGGTGGCAAGGGTCTGCATGGTCAGGGTGTGGCCTGCCCTGCCCCCACTTAAGACCGTGTGGCCCCGGCAACCCCCTGAGGCACTGGGCCTCCAAAGTGCTGGTGTCCCATAGCACCCATGGGGGATGGCTGGATGTCAATAGCCAGCACCCGTAATAATGGCGACGAGGAGGAGAAGGACCCCCGCGCTGTGGCAGCCTGCCCGAGGGGAGAAGGAGGAAACTGCAACCATCGCTGTGAGAATGGAGGAGGAGCAGCATCCATCGCCGTGCAGATGGTAAAGGGATGTCAGGACTAGAGCTGTGCCGGTGGATCCTCCCTGGCCACAGCCCTCTGTGAAGAGGGTGCTCGTGTGGCCAGGGGAGGGTTAGCCCGCAGCACCTGCAGCATTAGCCGCCTGGAAAAGAAAAGAAGATGCCAAGCGGCCTCTGTCGCGGTATGGAGGGGAGTGCCGACCGAACCGCCTAAGCATCTCCGTGCCGCCCTGCAGCATCCGCCGCTGAGGAAAGGGGAGGTGATGCGCAGTGGAGGCAGGGTTGTCTGCAGGCCTCCCGTGCTCCATTTCGCAGCGTCCTATTATGTAGGAGACCCGCCGACGGAGAGGGCAGCCGAGGCTCTGCGTTGGAGCTGTGAAGATGGGAGCCCGGCTGCCCAGCAGTGGGTGAATGTGCGGCTCCATGTCGGGGCTGATGAGTGCTCTCCTCCCTGTACGGGTAACCGGGCTGCCCGGCATTGAAGGGACAGGCAGCTCCGTGTCGGAGCGAAGGAAGAGGGAGGTGAGAGTCCAGCCCGCCCCCAGCCCTGTCAGCGGCTGAGCCCGGAGCCATCCTGGCCCGAAATGGGGTGGGGGGGATGAGGGGCGGTGTGTGTGTGGTGCATGTGTGGTGTGTGCGTGCGTGTGGTGCATGTGTGATGTGTGTGTGGTGTGCGGTGTGTGGTGTGTGGTGTGTGTGTGTGTGTGTGTGTGTGTGTGTGTGTGTGTGTGTGTGTGTGTGTGTGTGTGTGTGTAAAGAAGAGTGAGACACGTCAGAGCAGGACAAGATGCGAAGACAGGCCCGGTGCAGAATAAAGATCCTGTGCTGCTGTGCAGTGAACTGTGGGAGCTCATGTCGTGGGGCCCTCGTGCCAGCAAGGGGGCAAGGGTCCACATGGTCAGGGTACAGCCCACCTTTCCCCCAGAAAACCCCTGAGACACTGGACCTCCAGAGTGCCTGTGTCCCATAGCACACATGGGGGCTGGCTGGATGCAATAGCCGGCCCCGTAACATAAACAGGGGCAAGTCCTAAAAAATAACATTTTTAAAAAGTGGGAGGACTCACTAACATACGCGATGGGATGTGACACCAGTAGAAATTAGCATATCCCAGAGAAATATGCACATTTCATTCAATTGGCTTTGCATAACCATACAAATTGCACAGCACAAATGGGCATTTGGCTTTCATAAAATCAACACAAACAACAAGCCAAGAGACGATATTTTCTTCTAATAAGATTTGAAAATGTTAAAAAGTGTGCACATTTTAAATCCCACGAATCAATGGCAATGTTTTCCATGGAGAGTACAGACCCGAAATGCGACATTTCACCTTTAGCTGTTCCAGGTTATATGGTGCAGTGGTGAAGTAATCGACCTGTGACTGGCGACTGCGATTCAAATCCCTCAGGTCGCACTTAAAATTGTAATTTCGAAGAAGACAAAGTGGCTTGTTTTACACAGGGCTCCTAAAATACCCTGGGGGACGCCGTCCACCCACGCATACCGTCGACTTGAACGCATACCCTCGACTTGAGCCCTGATATTAGTACCCAATCGCTCATTGCTCTGTCGGAGTGAACGCCGCCTTCGCAGAGGCTGCCATTTTGAAAGAAAATTCTATTGTACTGAAGTCTCGTTACAATGAGGCCACAATGAGTGTAGTGGGATGTTGGGAAGCAGTTGGACAGCATTTCCTTAATTACCACACCAAAAGACTGCTGTTCCCCCTTTTGCACCCTTCCTAAGTGACAAAATCCAACAGCATCCTTATCTGCCGCTTGCCCACCCCACATTCCATTTTAGCCAAACCGCCAAGAAAAATCATACCTTTATACAACGGACGCTCAATCAATACTGCAAACAGGACAACCAGCATGCCCTACCTACTCCGCGACTAAGCGTTACTTTTCTCTCAGAGCATAAACTACCAACAGGCCACACTGCAGCAAACAGAGCCACAGTAGATGAAGCGAGGAGAAGCAGGTGGGGGTTGGGGAGAATCTTTCGGGGAACCTGCCTCGCCAGGCCCAACTGACGATGTGTGGGGACCCATTTCAATATGAGGGTTCCGGCTTCAAGCAAATACAGTCTGAGGCACCCCTGGGGAATTGTGACAAAGATAAGGTTAATAGCCACCGATTATCACCAGACAGCTTGCCAGCAGGAATCTTAAACACTAAATACCCACTGAAGAGCTATAAACCCTTCTTTGTTAGCAAGTGGCTGATGTGGTGGAACCAGTGTTAGACGGCAATGAGGTGATAACACTTCTGAATATCCCGTGAAAAGTGACGTCTGGGAAACGCAGCTTAAAATTTGAGCGCTGCAATTGCAAAGTGCACATTTTAAGCCACAGAACAAAAATGAAAGGAATTTATTTCCGTGTTACAACACTGCTGACTTGCAACTTGGCTGCAGTTGCTGGGGCCACCGCTGAGGCCCCTTTTATTTGAAAAGGTTGAAGGGCCCTGTTGCTGTCCCAGGGCCTCAGAGTCTGAACCAGAAACTATTAAATGTCCACGCACGCCTCGGACTCAGAACTCTGATTATTCAATGTCAAGACCTGCTTAGACTTCAGATTAGGCAGGGACGTCCACGGTGTCCTTTTTCCCTTTGGAATCTGGGGAATAAAACTACAAGTCCCAGAAATCCAAGCAAAACACAGGAGTGGATGGACTTCTGACGTATGGCCAGGGAAATGTGAGCGCTCTGGATTATGCTGGACCCACCATGTAATACTGATGGTCTGAAATTCCATTCCTTATTATGGAATGGAGAATTCGATATTCGACCAATAAATGGTAGGACTCTCTTTGCTAACCCTGGTAGGTTAACTATTTTAAATTAACTTTTTTCTTCTACTAAAGATTTTTTTTTAAAACATTGTGTTCTGTGGTTGATCAGAGTAACAACTTAAATGTCATACAGGGCGACCCAATACTGACACAATTATGTGTAATATCACGAATATTAAATTGGCCTCCATGATCCCCCAAAGTCTTTTTGCCCCATGCATTGAATGGAGCTAGAGCATAAACTGGCATCTTCTTTAACAATCTGAGCGCTCTCTTAGCGGTGGTAGGAGCATTCGGTAATCTGGTTGGTAGAACTAAACCCTTATCCGTACGTGTACTCGGAATAGTAAGAAATAACATTCAGTGATTCGACGAAGCTTGATGTAGGACAAAAATATGATCTTTTGTCGAAAAAGCCCCAGTGAAAAGTCTAGGTATTTATCAGCTAGTAGAAGGGCATCTGGTCATTCACTGCATCGAATGCAATAGCATCAAATGCCATACCAGATAAAAAAAAATAATTGAAAAAAAAAGCATTGAATGCTTCTTTTTTGAAATGTAAAGGGTTTACTTTAATTAAAATGAGTTGTAAAGGTTTAAAAAAAGGGGGTTTGGGGAAGGACCCCCTCATTACATTTCTTTTTTTTTTTTTAAATGCATTCAATGCTTTTTTTTCGATGCGTTTTTTCTCTGGTATGGCATTCGATGCAATGACTATAAAACTAGTAGAAGACATGTTTAAACAATATGTTAAGTGCTAAATCTCACTGCAGCTAAGAGGTAGCATGGACTTAGTTGGAGGACGCCTCAAAGGCCACAAATAGCGGGACATTTCAGAGCTGGATCAGGAAGAACATTAAAAAAACAATAATACAGGCAGGAAATGAAGCACATCAATGTTGAAAGGTTTTTCAGGAGCAGGGAGAGAGTCAGAAAAACAACCCACGGTAGAGAGTGTCAACATTATGCAGGCAATGAAGTAATCAACATTTTGGATGTGACTCACAGAACTAATTCTGACTCCTTAGATCAGAATTCAAGGCAGATCGGTCATTGACTAGTCTCTCCTTTACACTACAAAGCAGACTTCCCAATAAGAGACCCCTCTTGCTGACCAGAGGTGGGCAATGGCAAGGACACCTCTCTAGTCCAGACCATGAAAGGCATGTGTTGACATGAACTGATCCCACGTACGTACTTTGAGGCGCGCCTCAACATAGACTGATCCTTTGTTCACCCTTCAGGCGGCTCTTGATCAAAAGGAGGGGTGGGGGTTGGAACAATCTTGTGCTGGAATGACACCCTGGCGGGAGAGGAAGAAGGGAAGAACCAAGGGAAAACATAGTTGGGGTCTCTCAGTCCTCCGTGGCCCCATCTACTGCCTCCCACGCAATGGCATCCAGGTGGCCTCCGCCTCCCTATAGACCCGCAGAGGGAAATTGTAACAATGAATGTTCCTCATGATCACTGGGGATAGATGGAGGGCCTGGGTGTGGTGTGTGCTTCTGGATGAAATGTGGAGAGCCTGCTGATGTGGAGAGATTTGGAGACTGGCTCGGAAAAGAAGATGTGTGGAGTCTGGAGAAGATGTGTGGAGTGTGTAGAAGGTGTTGAGAGCCTGGAGAAGGTGTGGGGAGCCTAGAGGAGGTGTGGGGAGCCTGGAGGAGGTGTCAGGAATCTGGATGTATGGTTGGAGTCGCGAGGAGAAGTAGGGAGTCGTGGTTGTGCAGTGGGAGAGTAGGAGAGGAGAGTCTACAGGAGATGTTTAAAGCCTTGAGATGTAACACGACTGGATGAGATGTGTTATGGAGGAATCCTCCATTCAGCGACCAGCTCTCTTCACTGCACATGTGTAATGGAGGAGTGGGTAGATCAATGTGAACTGCTAAAGGTGATATTTCACTCACTTCACCTTCCTAAAGTGGATACAGCAAATTATCCTCAATGTGAGCCAGTTAATTGGCTGGAAGCGAACAGTTTCCGCAGTTCCCTTTGGGACCCTCCACGTTGAGGCTTGTTAAGTGGATACAGTAAGCTCACTTCAATTGTGTAGATGAATTCACTGAGGGAGACCAGTTTCCACAGCAACACATCGGACCATCCGGTGAGCAGTTATGTAAGGTTAAGTGAATACGGTATGCGCTCTTCAACAGTGCCCGTGAATTGACTGCAAGCGCACCGCTTCTGCAGTGCTTTGCTGATCCAATGAAGAAGCAGTCGAAAGAAAGTTACAGAGGATAGAGAACACTCTGCTCAACTGAGATGATACATTTTCTTCAGAGAGCCAACCAAGGAGCAGCTGAGGAAGTTGGAGGTGGGATGCTCACTGCCAGAAATATTCTGATGACCTCACAGGTGATTTAGCCCTTTGTGGGAGGATTCTTCAGAAGCGGCAAGGACGCGTTCTCGCAGGATCACCCAGCTTGTTTTTGTTTGCGTCTGTGGGTTTGCATGCTTGTGTCATCATTCGTGTGCCCGAGTGCACCTGCACCTGTCCGGGCACGTCTGCCTGTGCGTGTTACTATATTTAAAAGGCCCATGCAGTGGGTTTGCAGTTTCTTGCCATGTTCATGTGGAAATTCAATCTGCAGGATGAACTAGTGTGCCAAAGCATACATATGGCTGAAAGTCAAGCGATTTCTGTTCACGTTCATGATAGCAATTGTCCCGAGCGAATCCTGAATATTTAGTAAATGTGTGTTAACATCAGGCTCTGGAGAAGAGATTGGTGCATGAGGCTCGCACATCCTTGATTAGTCGGGGCATGCATCTTCTTTCTAGATCTGCCTTAAATCCCAGTAAGCATGAGGAACACTCATCACAGATTCCCTCTGTGGGTCTACAGGGAGGCGGAGGCCACCTGGATATCATTGCGTGGGGGGGTAGATGGGGTAACGAGGGGTCTGTAGGGCACAGAGACCCCAAATATGTTCTCCCTTGGTTCTTTGCTTCTCCCTGTCCCGCCAGGGTGTCCTTGCAGCATAGGATTGTACCAACCCATCCCTCCCTTGATCAAGAGCCGCCTTGAAGGGTGAACAAGGGATCAGTCTGTGTTGAAGCGCGCCTCAGAGTACGGACGTGGGATCAGTTCATGTCAACACATGCCTTTCACGGTCTGGACTAGAGAAGTGTCCTTGCCATCACAGCAAGAGGTGTCTATCATTGAGAAATCTGCCTTGGGAGTATATGTGGAGAGTTTGGGGGAGAAGTGGTAAGCAGGACAGGGGGGGGTCAACAGATCATCAATCAGCCCACCCCCCCTCAACCCCCTCTTCCCCGCGGCCCCAATTCCTCTCGACAGTCACTAAAAAGGGTCATTTTGTTCCCTCACCAAACGTGTCTTTCTGGCCTCAAGTATTTTCTCGGGTTGGGCACTGACTGTTCCCTGATATGGGCCGAACAGCATGTCCCGTGCTTAGGAGGCCGGGTTAGTGTTGTAGAATTACTATAACCCTGCTGCATGGAGCCGGTCTACTGTTACCGGAAATCAAAGAAAGAAAGCCAAGCATATTGATTGGTGCTGAGAACTCTGTTGCGTTGCTAGGTTACGCCGCGGATTGAGCGTTTGCCTTATTGGGCCGTTACGCTTCGGCGTAGCCCAGATCACATGGTGGGGTTAGTGCGAGGACTCAGAGGGCCTCTTCCGGTAGAAAGCAAGCACGGCCCTTCCGCCCAGCCAGGCCAGGGTCAAGACAATATATTCTGTCAAAATAGCCTGCCCTGCGCCAAAGATAGCCTCAAAGTGAGCGCCGAGTGGCGGAAAGGGTCCCATGCAGCTGGATTCTGCTCATCACGGCTGGCTTTCATTAGCTTTGTTGCTATTTTCGTACAGCACATCAATGGGGCATTGTTTCTGCAGGGTAGACCGAGTAACTGTAGGCCGTCCCAAGGCATGGAAGGGCAGAAGGGCTTAGGAGGGGGAACACAACCGGCTACAGTAGCAAGTGATCACCTACTAAAAACAGATGAAATTAGTGCGTTCAGCTGTGGTCGGGAGTAACACGTCAGGCAGGGCGTCCGTTTACGTATTCTGCATGGCTCGCCAATTCAGCCTCCTTTTCTGAAAAAGGGCTGTCGGAGATCCCAAAATCTCAGGCTTCTAGTTTTGGCAATTTACCGCCGCCAATGAGCTGGAACTATTGCATTGCAGTACAGCTAGGAGGGACATAACAAGTCAGGAGGGAAAGGCAACTTGTGCGCATTTAATTATATATGCACCTACTGATACGCCAGGGCTAATGCTCATTCCTACCCCCTACCTGCCCCTTCCCACCCAAAACACATGCTCTGGCATCTCTGTGAGCTAGCTCTATCAAGCAGTTACATCAAACTTTGGCCTGCCAGTGTTCTTTCTAAGCAGTCTGCTGAGAGTTAATGACTTAACTGCAACAATAGATGTGCTACTGGTGTATTAGCAATGTCTTAACTAAGCGTGTTTCAGCCACTTCATTTATATTTGTTCCTTGCACTGCCATCCTATTAGAAACAACGATTGACAAAACCAACAATTTTGACTTGTGTATAATTAATTAGACAGCCATTTGCCAGGCTCTGCTATCATGCGCCCAATAACTCCCACCATTTTGCAGCTGTTGCCTTTCATTGGCAGGCAGTACCATTAAGGCAGTGCCTGGCAAATGCCTATCCCATGTCTACACAAAAGCCAATGCTGTTTTTTAGTTGGATTAGCCCCTAAAAAGGCATTGCCTGCTGCAAATTCCAGTTCACTAGTTTCAAACGGCTTACGCTGGGTACTATATATTCACTGAAGGAAATTCTAGTGCTAAATACACATATCAAAAAGCAGCACTAGATGTCTGAACAAGACAGCAGCACCACAGAATAGTAGGCCTGAGCGCAGGAGGTAGTGGGACAATCCTGCTGTGGAAGCACTGCAGAGAGGCACACATGGCTCATGGCACACAGCAGCAAGCGTCCACAACAGCAGAACAGCCGAGATACAGGTGTGCAGAAACCCAGCGATAACGAGAAGCTTGCGGAAGAACTAGCGGCAAAGGGCCAACAGCAAGGGGAACCCCGGAAAGCAAGTGGCCAATAAGGAACAGGAGAAAGAATATGGAGAGGATAAGGAGTACTGCATGCTTGAACTTGAGGTTCAAGGCAGCTTGTGCCAATACTGAAACCAAGTGTGATAAGAATGCTGCATGCTGGAACTTCAGGTTCAAGGCACCATGTGCCAATACTGAAACCATGTGTGATAAGAATGCTGCATGCTGGAACTTCAGGTTCAAGGCACCATGTGCCAATACTGAAACCATGTGTGATAAGAATGCTGCATGCTGGAACTTCAGGTTCAAGGCAGCTTGTGCCAATACTGAAACCAAGTGTGATAAGAAGGCTGCATGCTGGAACTTCAGGTTCAAGGCACCATGTCCCAATACTGAAAACAAGTGCGATAAGAATGCTGCATGCTGGAACTTCAGGTTCAAGGCACCATGTGCCAATACTGAAACCATGTGTGATAAGAATGCTGCATGCTGGAACTTCAGGTTCAAGGCACCATGTCCCAATACTGAAACCAAGTGCGATAAGAATGCTGCATGCTGGAACTTCAGGTTCAAGGCACCATGTCCCAATACTGAAACCATGTGCGATAAGAATGCTGCATGCTGGAACTTCAGGTTCAAGGCACCATGTCCCAGTACTGAAAACAAGTGCGATAAGAATGCTGCATGCTGGAACTTCAGGTTTAAGGTTCCTGGCGCCAATGCAGAAACAGCGTAATAAGGAGAGCTGCAGTGTTAGGCAGAATCCTATGCAGTCCCCTTAGGGAGCACTACAGAAGATTAAGACTGCATGTATGAGCAAGAAAAATCCCCTTTGGTATCAGTCGTACCACAAAGATTTAGTTGGTAGCTGTGGCTAAGCAGTCAGACTTATCTCAAGAGGGAGATGAGCAGTATTCAGGGTTTACACAATAGGTATCACAGTACTATGGCTCAAGGAAACACTGGCCAAAACTTTGTATTAAAAAGAGAATATATAGATTTATTTTATACACATCTAGTTCAACACATAAATCACAGTTGGTAAAGCAAGTTAAGTTTTAGTCAAGGAAAGTATATACAACTCCCATGTCAATTGTAGACAAGTTTGCGGTAGAGTGCAAACTGAGCAAAACGGCACAATGAAAACCAACTACAAATGGCACACTAGCAATTTAGCGAAAGGGAGGGAAAGCACAAGTTAAACCGAAATATCGTCAGGCACCCCCTAGCAACACTTCCCTGAAGTTTTGTGAACAAGTAATGATCAGTAATACTTTAGCAGAAAGATAAGTAATTGAAAACTGAGCAAAATGGCACTGCACAAGATAAAACAGTAGGAAGGAAGAGGTGTTTAGAAGATTCAGGAGCATCAACACATTTCTCATTGAGAATCAATCTAGTGAGAGCAGATCTAACAAATCAGCCTGAGTCAATAGGCCTGAGCCAGAGTCACTGGTACAGGACCAAGAGTTTAGGAGCAAAAATGTTCTTGTAGCTGCAGTCAAGTCTTTGGTTAACGAATATTGAAAAGGTAGATGCAAGGTGAAAGACAACGTTAGACGAAAGGGCGGCCAACCCAACAAGTAGATAAAGGATTTAAAACACCTTTACGGCTACCACACAGAAAGGGAGGCCTGGCGGAACAAAGTACCTTTAAATGAAGAAGTGGCTCCTGCGGTGGCAGTTGTTCCTGGTAGTTCCTGCAGTTCGGGGGATCCAGCAGAGGAAGAGAGGCTCTGGTCGTGGAGGAAGGTTCGAGTTACTGCACTACCCAGGGATGAAACCAGCCGCGGCGCTGCCAAGCGAAAAAAAGGTACGCTCCTTTAAATCGCGGTCCGGGTGGATGGCTGCCTGGCTATCTGGCCTCCAAGTGCTGGGCACTGGCAATTCGACCAAGGCAGGTCCGAGGAAGCGATTAGTGAACTGGTTGGTCCCACCAGCTCAAGGGAAGAAGGCTCTTGCGAAGAAGATCTCCTCTCGTCATGTGGAAGAAAAGTGGTGAGATGCTGCAGCAGGGCTTCACCGGTGGTGCAGGTGCTGTAGATGTCTGTGGCTTCTCTCCCCTTCGGTTCCGTAGTTCTAGTGGCGACGTCTTGCCCTTCCAGTCCTCAGGACCCAGCTTTTATGCAAAAAGAACCCCATTCATACAGCCTAGCTGTCACTCACACAGTGGAGTGGTCACCTTGGCGGGAGACCCTCCAGCCTATCAGGATAGAGTGTGACATGGGTTGCGGAGGCAACCCTGTCCAGGGTGCCTACTCCCCCTCCCACACAATGGACCCACCACAGACTCAGTGGCGCCGAAAGGAGGGCTTATTGGCAGAAGCCCGCCAGAAGGACGAACAAAGGATCGCCGACCTGGTTTAGGAGTTTAATATAATTCTTTCTCGTGTCTTACTCTAAAGTTCTGGCAATTAAAACCTACTGGAGTAAAGCTAATAATAAAATAGAGCGGCGGTATGTTAGAGGCTGTCAGAAAAAGTGGTAGCCTCGAACAATGGGAAAATCCCATAGGAAAATATTTGCGGTCGAATATTTACGGTAGTAACCATTGCCACCAGCCAGAAACAGAGAGAGGGACTTTACGGTACCCCCTCGAAAATGAACCTAAGGGAAAAACTATTAACCCTTTCCAGTACCTCCATAGTAAGATGGGTTGTACTGGTTAAGTTCATAGGAATTGACTAGTAAAGTCAATGGGGACTTTACATGCCCTGGGAGACAGTAGTCAGTCCCAGGGTATGGAGTCTATGTTTGGGGGTCGCTACGACACCCCTGTGTCACTGCACTGAGGGTGCTGTGCAACACATGTGAATAAAGATGGTTCCTATGGGGGAGAGAAAATCCCATAGGCATTAAACACAAAAATAGCCTAGAACACACATAGCAAAAATGCCTAAGAGTGGGAAAAAAGAGTCTCACTCTTTGCAGGTAAAAAGAAACAAACCCTTCAAATCCAGCAAAGCTGCTGGGGGACTCTATAGGTAAGGGAAATTAGCCATAGAATGAGAATTCTCCCTAACAAGCTGCATGCAGGAACTTCAGGTTTAAGGTTCCTTGGGCCAATACAGAAACAGCGTAATAAGGAGAGATGCATGCAGGAACTTGAGGTTCAAGGCGCCTTGTGCCAATACTGAAACCAAGTGTGATAAGAATGCTGCATGCTGGAACTTCAGGTTTAAGGTTTCTTGGGCCGATGCAGGAACAGCGTAATAAGGAGAGCTGCATGCAGGAACTTCAGGTTTAAGGTTCCGCGGGCCGATGCAGAAACAGCGTAATAAGGAGAGCTGCATGCAGGAACTTGATAGGCAAGCTTCTGGAGCCAAAAGGGAGCAAGAGTGAGACCCCTGAACCCCAAGGATCGAAGAGACTTTGTGCAACGGGATACCAAGAGAAACGCTGCACAGTTGGTCTTAAGTCTGGGTTGCAAAAGAGATTGCGGTTGAAGAAACTTGTGACCACTCAAAGGCAAAGAGGAGGGTTCCAGCCTGACTGACTCCTTGCACAAGTCACGTTGTAAATGAAATCTTTGAACTCCTATGTTATGATCTATGGCATCATTCTTTCGAGTATGTCAATTGCCAAAGAGATCGTTACTTTCTCAGAACCTATGCCCCCAAATTTGACAGCATTTGCAACAACATAATGCACTTTATTTATTTGTATTTATTGCATTTATTGACAGCGCCCAAACCCGTAGGTATCATGGCGCTGGTACATCTTAAGATAAGGTAAGTGGCAGCATGTTCCAAATGCAGCACAAGGCTGCCAACGCCATAATTAGTGACGTTCCAGCACGATCCAGTTGCAGCACAGGGCTGCCAACGCCATAATTAGTGACGTTCCAGCACGATCCAGTTGCAGCACAGGGCTGCCAACGTCATAATTAGTGACGTTCCAGCACGATCCAGTTGCAGCTCAGGGCTGCTAACGTCATAATTAGTGACGTTTCAGCACGATCCAGTTGCAGCACAGGGCTGCCAACGTCATAATTAGTGAGGTTCCAGCACGATCCAGTTGCAGCACAGGGCTGCCAACGTCATAATTAGTGAGGTTCCAGCACGATCCAGTTGCAGCACAGGGCTGCCAACGTCATAATTAGTGAGTTTCCAGCACGATCCATTTGCAGCACAGGGCTGCCAACGCCATAATTAGTGACGTTCCAGCACGATCCAGTTGCAGCACAGGGCTGCCAACGCCATATTTAGTGAGGTTCCAGCACGATCCAGTTGCAGCACAGGGCTGCCAACGTCATAATTAGTGAGGTTCCAGCACGATCCAGTTGCAGCACAGGGCTGCCAACGTCATAATTAGTGAGGTTCCAGCACGATCCAGTTGCAGCACAGGGCTGCCAACGTCATAATTAGTGAGTTTCCAGCACGATCCATTTGCAGCACAGGGCTGCCAACGCCATAATTAGTGACGTTCCAGCACGATCCAGTTGCAGCACAGGGCTGCCAACGCCATAATTAGTGAGGTTCCAGCACGATCCATTTGCAGCACAGGGCTGCCAACGTCATCATTAGTGAGGTTCCAGCACGATCCATTTGCAGCACAGGGCTGCCAACGTCATCATTAGTGAGGTTCCAGCATGATCCAGTTGCAGCACAGGGCTGCCAACGTCATCATTAGTGAGGTTCCAGCACGATCCAGTTGCAGCACAGGGCTGCCAATGTCATCATTAGTGAGGTTCCAGCACGATCCATTTGCAGCACAGGGCTGCCAACGTCATCATTAGTGAGGTTCCAGCACGATCCATTTGCAGCACAGGGCTGCCAACGTCATCATTAGTGAGGTTCCAGCACGATCCATTTGCAGCACAGGGCTGTCAAAGTCATAATTGGGTAGATTACAGCAAAGTCATTATAGGCTACAAAAAGTTATTATAAGATAGGTAGCAACTCATAAAAGATGGGTTGCAGGTTGGTAGCATGTCACCACATGACAAAGTAGGCGAGTTACAGGTAATGGAAATGTAGTATATGCCGCACAAATCAATGTGCGTAGGTTGCAGGTGTATCATAATCGCGACACGGGCTATGCAAAAAATCAGTAATGACAAAGCCATGAGACAAAGCAGGGGCCTCTCCTGGAGTGAGCACATGGATGCGTAGGTATAGGAAACACAGTTGATCACAGGTCAGTGTATTAGAGTGTGTTAGCAAACCCGGAGATGGATAATTATGCGACTGTAACAGAACAACCAGAAAAGCTGCAAGCTGGGGGCTACAACAGTGGCGCTAGCCAGAGAGAGTATAGTTTCGGAGGCAACATGTCACTACTGCTGTAGAAAGTAACAGGGATAGAGTAGTGATAAAACTGAGTTAAGATAAGAGGGAGAGTTACTTAGACAGTGAAAAGGTAGATCTCGGTAAAAGGTAAGCAGTAGGCCGACAGCGAGCAAGGTTTACCTTTAGTGGAGGCAACCTGGAACTGATGGTTGATGAGAAGAGTTTGGTGGCGACTCCTGTTAAGACCGGTAGAGACCTTGACTGCATGCCTTAGCAACTGGCCTTGAACACCTTGTTTGTAAAACTATACAATGTACAAACTTAATACACAAAAACAACCCTCCAGTGTTGATGATGATTGTTACAGCACACTGAAGGCATCCTAGTGTTATGTTATGTTAAAGGTTCTTATACCAGCTCTGGCAGATCTGTAATGCAGGAGGGTAACAGGGGTGTACGTTAGTAGGACTGAGCGGGAGAGCAGAGCAAGGGAGCTGTGATGTGCTGTTGGCAGCTTCAGTTCGGTGTGATTTCTGGTTGGTAGCAATGATGTGCTGTTGTGTGAGGCTATGTGTGGCTTATTTTGTTGTTGTGGTATAGTGAAGTGCGTACGCTTGTGCTGTAGAGGGATGGTTGTGTTTAGTTCAGAGTTTGAGAGGTGTATCCAGAAGAGTGAGTTTTTTTTTTGAGTTTTTTTTAGTAGGGTTGGTTAGTGGTGGTACCCTAGCCTACTCTTACTGTTTTGCTCGTCTATGGCCCGTGTCCCCTCCCCAGTCATATATTCTGGAGTGCCACACTTACCACTCCTATGTTGTGTGCAGAAGAGTGGGTCACCAAATAGACATTCAGTGGTGGTACCTTTCCACCCACAGCGTGCAGACCAAGTGCTGCCCATATCCCTTCCAACCTGGTGTGCAGTAACCACAATCCCCACGGGCTCCTCTGGGGTGGGGTGGGGGATTCCTTGTCCCCCGCAGTCAATCAGTTCCGAAATCGGGACACCTCTCTCTCCCCATTTTCCTCTGAGGTTCTATATTAGTGGTCCAATTAATTCGGACCCACCTTTCTCCCCCGTTTCCCGTTTTACACTATATTGGGAAGGGTACACCTAAATCTCCCTGCCAATCGGACGGCTCTCATCCTCTCAACATTCCACTCCGGTCTGGCTTACTCCTCAGTCCTTCTCATGGGCGAGCGCCTACATTTGGGACCCAACAGTAAATGCAGCGACACCTAGATTTGAGACAAAGCAGCAAATGAACAAGCAGCTTGATTTGAGAAAGGAGAGGACAACTACATCTGAGAATCAACAGTCAACGGAGAGACATCTTACTTTTCCATAGAGCAGTGATTGAAAAACAAATATATTGGGTGACTAAAATGGGTGTGCTTAAGGTAATAATAGTGATAGGGCTTTGCTGGAATACAGTAATTGCTGTACTCCTCACTCAGACCACACTTACCTTGTCAGTTGCTGCTGGTTAATGGCAGCTGGCTTCCCAGGCGAACACGGGCAAGCACGGAGTGGAGCTGCTTCTTCAGGAGCTTCCGGTCCGATAACACAGCGAGTAGAGCGCTCGCTTTGACATCTGTGCAGAGCCTGCTGATGCAGGTTCGAATCCCGGCAAGGCCAAACTCAGCCTTTCATCCTTCCGAGGTCGATAAATGAGCACCACAAACCGTGGGTAATAATAAGCAGCGCTCAGATACCGGAGGGTTCGTAGTGCTATATAAATGCTAAATTATTTATTATTATTATTATTATTATTTCCCTTTGCCTCTGGCCCAACACGGGCAAACATGGGAGTGGAGTGCTTCTTCAGGAGCAACCCTTGACCTTTGGCGCTTAGCCAATGGCTGCCCGGGCAGAGACTGCCCTGGGGACACAGTTAAGAGGCTACTCCCTCTGAGGAGGACCCAATCAGGGGAAGGGGAGGTGGGCAGGGGTGTGGGAAATAGGGCAGTGCAAAGGTTGTCAAAGAAAGCCAGGTACAGGACGCAAGATGGACTGGAGCATTCTGGTCCCAGAAAAGAGGTTTAGGCAGGCTCTGAGGAGGACCCAATCAGGGGAAGGGGAGGCGGGTGAAGAAACAAGAAAAAGACAGAAAAAATGTGTAAAGGAGCGAAAATGGTGGCAGAGGCCTGGGTAGCTGAGAAAAGAAGGAAAACAGCAGAAAGGAGGGAAAATGAAGGCAGAGGCCTGCATAGGTGAGAAGAGGAGGAAGAAAGGTGGGAAAAGAAGACAAAACAATAGAAAGGAGGGGAAATTAAGGCAGAGGGCACAGAGAGCGAGAAGGGGACACTCACCTCACAGGGGCCAGGAAGCAAGATGGACTGCACTGAGAGAGACTTGCCGAGATCGATGGTCTTCCCAGGTGTGCCTAGTGGCTGTGATTGCAGAGCCATGATCGTGCTACACCCGAGGCCTGTGTACAGAAGCAAGCTGAGGGACGGAGGAGTTAAGAAGACTCCCTGTGGTTGAGGCTGGACCAGAGACATCCATGCTGCAGAGGGGTGTGGGTCCCAAGAGTGCCTAACGTGGTAGCAGAAGGAGGAAAAGTCGGGAAGTGCAAGCAACCTGCAAAGACAGTGTTTCTGGAGGCGGTGAGTGAAACCTGTGTTCAGATTCACTTTAAAGACCTTGCTGGTAACTGTTACCAGCTCCGTAATAATCTTGCGTAAGAGTGGGAGCAAGTAGAAATAGTTTGTTAATTGTGAAGAATCCTGCTGACAATGGAAATGTATCACACTCACTCCTAATGCAAGTCGGAGTGCTCGTGAATAAAAGAAAGGCTTTCATTTTCTATTGTTGGACTGTTGCGTGTCTCCAATTAGAAAGGGGAACCTTCCAAACCACTCGGAAACCTTATGCTGACTTTTGCAAAATTGTTACAAGGCATATTACATCAAAGAGAGGTTGCATGTGGACAGTTGTGATTCCCGATCGAAGACAGAGTGCAACTTTGTGTAATAGAGGGGAATACAATTCTTTAAAGCTCTTTAAAGTTAACGATCTGTCTTACAAAAGTGGTCATGTGTACCTAAACCTGTTTCTCTTGTGAAGAGTGGACCTTTTAACATCCAGAACAAGTATTCTATAAACGTAGAAGTTGTTGAAATACCGAGAAGAACAAGCATTACCCAAAGCAGTAGCAGAATCCTTCCTATAGTGAAACCAGCCCCATTGAAATCTATTCACCAACGTTCTGAGGTTATTAAAGTTGTTAAAGGTCCAGTGTTCTCTGATACAAGTGTGACGTTGTTATTCCAAAGCTGGAACAGTGGCAACACAGCTTTGGGGCAGCTATTGGAACAAAGAAGGTGTGAATGAAGCTGGGGCAAGGGAGCCGGGTGCTTGTAAGAAGATTCAATCAATGGTCTGTAATGCTGAGACAGTTGATGTTGAAAGAAAAGCAGTTTTGAAGCAGAGGCAGGTTAAATTGGTGGCAATAAAACAGACAGAAGAGGCAAAGAGTGCCTTGCTTATCTCTGGGTGGAGATAGAAGAAGTCTTGTCTTTAAAATACCTAAGAACTCTAAACTAACAAGTTGAAGCAGAACTATTAGAACTGTGGTTGAGTATAATATTGTTAGACCATATTATTCTAAAGGTAGTTGAAGCAGTGGCATTCTGTGTAACAGAGGAGCCTGTTTCCATGGTAACAGTAGTAGAAGGATGGTTGACAAAAGGAAAGCAACCCCCTAAGAAGAAGCATCCTGACAATTATAATATTATGAAGACATTGCAGGGGTTCTAACCACATGGAAAGTTGTTGAAGCCAAAGTTGTTTCTTTATTCTTTGAACTGTGGCAAACAATCTTGGAAAGAAGAAAACCAGGATTAACACTGGTGCTGTTTTCTTGTCTGAAATTGGAAGGGGAACTTTTTAACAGGAAGCTGAAGACCCATTACCAATGGATTTTTGTTTGGTGAACTTGTGTTTCCTTTGGAATTTACAAGAACTGTTTCAAGACTTGACTTTTCCTTTTGAACATTTGGAGGAAGTGACTTTTAACAATCCTGGGGAAGGGATCTACCCAGGACAGGTGAAGTTCTTCCAAATCACTGGTTTTTGGGTATTCACTCAATTATGTTGTTTATGATTTACTTTGAATGTTTTGCTGTTTGTTGTGAGGGCCAGTTTTGTTTATGCTAGGAGTTATCCCCTTAGACTAGGTAGGGAACTCCCTGATAGATAAGGTTTAGGAAGGATTAATTTGCACTTTTTATCTTTAATAAAATGTTTAATTTGGATAAAAACCCAAGCAGTTGTCCGCTTCACATTACTGACCTCACACCTGCCTCTCGCTGATCCTTTCTTGGATGTCCAGTGCATACTTGAAGCTCAACCCCTCCAAGAACGAAATCCTAATCCTCACCAAAAACACTGAACACTCAGACATACAGACCTGGCTATCAACCATGAACTCTGAGGGCTTCACACCCGAGCCCACCTCCTGCGCCAAGCCCCTCAGGTTCCACATCGAAAAACACCTCTCATTCAAACACACATAGCTATGGAAAATCAAAAAGCTTGGCACCAGCTCTACATCCTGCGGAAAGTCAAGCCCATCCTCCCTCCGGACAGCTTTAAATACACTGCTCAAGCACTGATCCTATCCCACCTTGATGAGGCAAATGCATTCATTGACGGCCTCCTGTAGTTTTCCCTTGTGCCTCTGAGAAGTATTCTACACTGACTGCATGCCTCATCAAGGATCTACCCAGATACGACCACATCACCCTGGCCCTCATCGACCTTCACTGGCTCCCACTGCATGCACAAATCATGTTTAAGTCTTGCTGCATCATCTATAAGGCAGTCACCGTCACGTCACCCAGCTACCTCGCAGAGAAACTCAGCATCTCTGGTGGACAGCGCACAACCAGAATCCAGGACACGTGCAGACTTGAAATCTTCCCCCACAAAAAGGAAAGGGACAAAAAACAAGCCTTCTCTGCCTATACCCCAAGACTATGGAACCACCTCCCTGTACGCATTAGACTCGCCCCACACTCCAACAATTCAGAAAAGAACCAAGACCCACCTCTTCAAGGAGTCTCTCCTCCTCAACACCTAGGCCTTCACCTTGCCCCTTCAGTCACCTGACTCGCTAGATGTTGCGCGCCCCTTTCCTCCCCGCCACTTAGTACAGCTGTACCTCTCCAGTTTGCCCGTCTGTATTCTACACCAGGCTGTATATCTGTTCTGTTACCTCTGAAAAGCGCTCTGCTAGGCATCTGTACTGTTGTATGCCTCTGTAAAGCTCCCTGTTGTGTTTCTGTATTGTTTTATACCTCCTTAAAGCACTCTGTTGCTTCTCAAAGCTAGGTCTGCACTCAATAAATACCATAATAATAATAATAATTAACAAGGAGCAAGAGCAGTGGAAGGCAATTTATTGGGGAGAGGTGGCCCAAGAGTGCAGAGCTAATCAGATCAAAGGTGAGAGAATTCCTGGAATGGAGAACGAGATTGGGGGGTGACATCTGGAGAATTGAAGAGTATTGTGTTAGAAAGGATATTGACAAGGATAGTGTTAGGAAAGAGCTGTACGTGATACAGGAGATTGTGAGAGACAGCTGAAGAGTTGAGGACAAAGGTGTTGTGGAGGAAACAGCAGAAGAGGAAGGTACTGGGGAAGAGGATTTCCAATGGGAAGTTTGAAGAGGAATGGTGGTGGGAGAGGGGTGAAGGTGGCAAGGAGGTTGACAGTGAAGGGGAAAGACTGAAACAGACGAGGAAAGTACTAGAAGGTCAAAGACAAGATTGTTAAATGAACACCCTCTGTTGAGTTGATGGTGTAGATCTTAGGGGAGAGATACTGGTCGACGAGAAGTGGTGGAGAATGGAGGTGTTAAAAGGAAAGAGACCGGTTGATAGAGGAGTTCCTGAGAAAGGTGTATGCGTGGAGGACCAAAGTAAGATCATTTGGATAGGAAGATCTGATTGTGGAGGAAAAGAATTGAGAGAGAGGGTGTTGATGCCAGGCAAGACAGACTAGTGGGTCTTGAATGTGATACAGAGAAGGGTGGAGACAAGGACGCCACAAGGTGATAGTGAGAAGCAGACAGTTAACATATGTTGCAGAGGTGTAGACAGAGTAGGACCTCAGCAGGCAAGGCCCACCCAAAATCTGTAAATGCCCACTCGGCAGCACTGTGTGGGCCTTTACAGATGCCAATGTCACTGTCGTGGGCCCAACTACATTAGCTTCAGGTCCCACTTGTTAGACAATCCTGACTACATTTTTCATGTTTCTGGCACACCTGTAAACTAACAATAGATAGATATACATCTGCCATAACTCTTGCAAGCATTCCCGCATGGCAATTATAATTGTGCATTTACATTTTATGTGAATATTGGTAGTGTGTTTAAAGGGCTTCATTATGAGTGCCAGTCCAGAAAAAGGTGCTGGTAACAACTTGTACCGGCACCTTTTCCGGACTGGCATACTCCGAGTCTGCCGGTAGGGGTAGTGAACTACGGGCAGGTTAACAACGGTTCAGGTGCTTCAGTGGTTCCCATTACCATGACATCCTATGGGACGCCATGAGAATGGGAACTTACCCGCTGCCCATAACATCCCAGTAATACCGAGATATCGGGTGACGGAAACGGTAAGCGGAGGTTGTCGGTAAACCACTGGTACTACCGGTGGCTTACAGACAACCTCGTAATGACCCCCTATGTGTTATTTCTAAGAGAGGGATATAAAAGTCAGTGATGAGGTATTCTTCCTGACCCCCTTTAGAGTGAAGAGGGATATAAAAGTCAGTGATGAGGTATTCATCCTGACCCCCTTTAGAGTGAAGAGGGATATAAAAGTCAGTGATGAGGTATTCATCCTGACCCCCTTTAGAGTGAAGAGGGATATAAAACCCCCTTTAGAGTGCAGGCCACCACGAGAGACCAGCAGGAGAATGGAACTATCTGGCCTGCCCCATGGCATGGCAATGGCTCGCAGAGGACAAAACAAATGCTGGCACCAGTTCATCCTCACATCACAGCCACTGGCTTTCAGCAGCCGGACCCGAGGATAACAATGCAGGCATCTGACTCAGACACAGAGGGATGCATTGAAGCCTTACCCAAATGCCTGGGCTTGTGTGTTGTGCTTAGCAACCTGTGCCCTTCAATGCCATACGATGCTACTCTCCTACACCGGACATATGATTACAGTATTTTTACTCCCATGTGGAAAAGCCCTGGGTGCCCATGGGTTATGTACTGTGGTGTCTGGGAACAGCAGAGTTGTTTAAAACGGTTAGATAGCTCAGTGGGGTCAGCGCTTGCTGCATCAATGAGCGTGAAAGCCCTGGCCAGAGGTGGTGCCCATAGGTTATGTGCTGGGGTTTGTCAACCGCAGGGTTTTGTTAGAGGTGCAATAGCTCAGTAGGTTGAGTGCTTGCTGCGGCAGGGTGTGCGCAATCGGCAGGTCTCAGGTTTAGATCCTGGCAAGGACAACTGAGCGTTTACATTTTTCTGATTGACTGAAGGCTCAAGAAATCAGAAGAGTGGCAGACTTTTTAGAAATTCTCACAGTGGTGCTGGTGCAGATTTAGGACTCTCTCCACCCCGTGTTGGGCTGTTAGAGGAGCATCCGCGGCCATTTGCCTTTCTCCACTCGGTTCCTCTTGACATAAGGATATCTCTTCGAGACATTTGTTTTAAAAATTACTTGTGGGACCATGGATTCTCACCCCTATTTCTTGAGCCCCTGGATTGAGTTCCCCAATTGGGTGCGATCTTCCACATCCATGGGGGTCTTTGGACCACAGGCACTCACCATAAACTTGTTATTTCTGCTAGGGTGCACAGTCTAGATGGGCTCAACCAATGAGCCCACGTCTGGAAACTCCCCTTCTGGCTCTCCCCATTGCACAAGGAAGCAGGGACAGGCACGTCTATATTCATTGGGACCCTCTCTGGCCTGACTCTGCCAGCCCTTTCTAAACTCCTGTCAATGGGGCTGGGTGAGGGTCTCCTCCCTCTCACCTCACAGGTTATTCCCTTTTTGGGTTTGAATCTGGGAATTACATTTGTCATTCTCCTTATAGCAATGACTCTCCTTCATTATCCTTTTATTAGCCTCTGGTCCACATGAACTAATTAGCTGATGGTCTAATCAAAAGCCCCAAATGATATCAATTTTGCAATAAAGGAAATGAAGCAAAAATCGCCCAACTGGGATAAGGATGCGTGGCGTAAAGGTCTCTCTGGGAAGTTCTAACTATATAAATCAGAGGTTTTATTTCCCTAAACCGTTTAGTTATATGACGAAAATGTGTAAACACCAGTTAATTGTGTTTATTATTCGGTTTTGTTTTGATACTCTGCACACTATGGACAATCTGGGGGCGTGGGTCAATACCCACCGGGTTCAGCGACTCTGTCGATTGTGTAGGTAGAAATGTGTAGAAAAGATACCGAAACTGGGCTACACGGTTTGACCGCCTGTGTGAATTTGAAAAACAGATACTAACACTTATACTTGCCTTGAGAATTTGGTCAAGTCTTAGCTGCAGAATTCATTATTATGTTGGTATACATGTTTCATGTGATAGATGTTTTGAATAATATTATAGAGTTGTTCAATATTATACATTTCCTTTCTGTTTAGAAATGGATGCAGCTGCCCTGAAGAAAACAACAGTTGTTGAAACTTGGACAAAGGAATATTTCGCTACCCTTCGGAGAAGCACATTTTTTTAAGAGAGTGCTTGGGCTGCTTCGCCTAGTAGACTTTGTAGTTGTGCTCCAGTTATGATGATGGCTGTTGTCAAATCACTGGGGAAAAAACTCTTTTACGACTTGTAGCATTTGCATTTAAGGTTTTTTACATAATGTTTTTTTAATACATTCTTGTATTAGTATTGCACTGTTAGCATTACATCAGACATGCGCAGGGTTGGATTGTGTTGGAATGTATGAATATATCTATTGCACATTTTCACTTTGCACTTTATGACTATTGAATATGTTTGATGAAGTTTAAATCTATGAAATTGTCTTAACTATGTATTGTCTTGTTATATGTATGCCTATCATTTAAAATAGCCAGATAAGGTGTTTAAAAAAAAAGCAAATAAATGATTAAATAAAGATTTATTCAGTAATCCGATTAGATTCATCCTCATCCCGCACTCTCAGTTTTTCTTGTGTCGGATTTGGAAAACATTTCTGGGGAACAGTTTTCGGGAACAAAAAATTCTGGATCTCCTCTGATGGTAGCTGCTGCAACATTTTTTATATGGCGTGCATTTGAAATCATGGTTAAGCAAACATAAAATATTACTTTATATATTTTTAATTGACATATTTATATATTTTTCATTTACAGCCGTGTAATTTTGTGACATGGTTTTAGAATTTTAGATCTAAAGTAATAAAAATGCTTTTTAGCAAAGTTTTGATGCATGTTTTATTTTTTCATTCTAAGTGATAAGTGGTATGGTATTGTATATTTTAGAAATGTGTATTATGTTAAGACTGTTTTAGAATTGTATACATTTTTAGTCTAATTTGTGGATGTCATGAAGTGTTAATTATGTGTGAAGGTTTTGTTAACTAATAAACACTAATACAAAAATAAATAATAAAAAACAAATGCAGCAAAGCTAGGCTTTAACCTCAGGGAATGTGTCAGGTAACACCAGCCTTGAACACCCTCTACTGGGGCCCAGTCGAGAGAAGAATTGACATGGTGTACACCGCATGTACCAGGGCTGCTGTGGGAGAGGACCAAATTACCTGCAGGTGCAAGCGGTCTGCTGCATTGCCGTGAAAGCTCTCAGGTCTAGCCAGTCTACCCTGATCCACCGACATGCAGTGACAGAAATACACCAAGAAGGACATAACGGCAGATAGGAATCCAAGTCCAAGCAAACCACAGGAGGTACAGGACACGGATGAATACAGCACTCTCCAGGTAAGCAAACAACCGAGGAACAGTCTAATGGGCCAATCAGGAAGCAGAATAATCAAGCGTCATTCTCGATTGTCTGCAAGAGACACGGTCCAGCAGGCAAGCAAGAGAAACAGACAAACCTTGCCAGCATAGCATGCCATAAGACTGTCCCGCCTTGACAGCACTGACCTCGCAGATCTCCTTCAATGACTTCTGCAGGTTAATACAACTGGGATGCAAGTGTAAAATGACCCTAGATCATTGTCTCGAGAAGTCACACAATAGGACATCAACCGAAGCACCCAGGGGTGCACTGAAGAGCTAGAATTAAAAAAAAAGACTAGACCAATCATTCCAAATGTGATTAGGATGGTTCTGTTGACAGTGGATATCCTATAGACTCGGAAAGAAGGCGAGGCCAGCAGTGCAAGGCACAGCATTCTTTGGATGGCTGCCAGGTGTTCCTGCCCTGAGAGCTGCAGGTATGTGTTGGGCGGGAAGAAGTGTGGAGGGCTGTGACGGTCTGAACCAATGCATGGCGGGCTGGCAGTTCACCAAACCAGATACTTGGGTCTGCAGGACCTTTCTGCATTCCACACGCAAGAAGTCTGCATTGACTTCACCACCCCCGCCCCTCCACCACACACCGCCCTTCTACCACCACCATGAAAGAACCCAACAACCCATCCGAGGCCAACATCCCTTTCTCAACTACTTGAATGATGTACCTTATAGTGCTTGCAGAACCTGTCCTAGAGGCTGTTCCGCAGGCGAGCAAAGTAACTAAAAACTAGGCTACATTTGCGTCAATTACAGCGCAGCAGGAGGCATTCATAAGCCCCACTGGGAACCATGAATTAAAATGGCAATGCTACTGGAGGGCAGCACAGTTCATATTACTCGTCATTGATAGGGCGCAGTGGCTTCCACCGGAAGGTATGTCTGCATGAACAAACAAGGGCAGATAGTAACAGGTACCCCTGCAGGAGACGCATGCAGAAAAACAAATATAAGCCCAGTTGTTAGAACATATTATAATATCTTTATCGTGTTCAGCTCATAAGAACTTTTCACAACTAAAAAACAAATTCAGAAATATATATATAAAAATACATCTCAAATATTGACAAATCCTCATTAAATAACAGACAAACACAAACCATCAAATTCATAGACTCCCTCAATTAACATTTAATTATCTCCTTTAATTTTAGCCATACTAGATATAAGGCCAGGTGTGCAGAGGTAGAGTCAGTCTTCAAACAATATGCCCAAAATGACTTGGATTGTATGGAGGCACAATTATGGACTAAGGACCCTAGCTCCTCAATATAGACATGACCCAGACCAACAAATTTGGTGAGAACATGCATAGGGGTTTTCAGGAATGTCCTAGTGTCAGCTCTGTGACAGCAGATCCTACAATATCTCTAAGCATGAGGGAGTTTATGCTGAGATCCCACAATAGAGCGAAGTGGTAACGGATTTGTGACTAGAAATAAGAGAAAACGGCATACAGCAGGATGGGGACAAAGCAACATATACAACTGAGGTTTCAAATAGTTATAAATTGCTTCCACTACCAATGCATAATTCTTCAATGTATACAGGGCTGGACTGGAAACCAAAGAGGCCCTGGAAATAGTTTTCAAAGTGGCCCCAAATTACACATTTATAGAAAGCCCAACCCTATTCCTATGAGAAAATGTGGAAATAAAAAAAAGTGTACCAAACGAAAGAGGCCCAGGGTACAGAGGCCTACTGGGGAATCGCCAGAGCTCCCTATGGGCCATCCCACCACCACTGCCCTGACTTTCAGTGCAATCAATAGTTCATTTTAAGGCTAAGTTCATTGTCCGCCAGGCCTGTTGCCGCTATTCACATCATTAAGAGGTGTTCAACCTATCCTGCCAGCAGATCACTTCACTGAGCTGCAAATCTATGAATAATTGCAAAAAGGCCAAGCATCATTTTCTTAGCAGGGTCAGCCAACCTATTTTATTTTTTATTTTGAGTGCACCCTCTGTGAAATGCAGTAACTTTGTAGTCCCACAATGAGTACGGTGGAGAAAGGGGTACACTGATCCGGAACACCTTAAAACATTCAGTTCTGGGAAGTGCAAGAAGTTAATGCGGGGTACCAGGACCTCAACAAGGTGACCACGGAGTGCATGTATCTGAGACAGTTGATTGCCTGCTTCCGCAATATTGATGCAGGTGATTTATGAAAGTATGGAACTTATAAAGCACAATTCTAGCTAGGAAGAAACAAAGCTCTGTACTTAGGGGACCTTACTTGTTTACAGGTAGAGTGTGGGAGTTTGCAGAGCAGCTGGGATGGGGAGAAGGAGCAGAAGACGGGGCACAGTGGCGGAGATTTAGGGGGACACATAGCATATCTTCACTCTCCAGGTTTAGAGTAAACAGGAGCGTTACCATCTCGGATTTACTCCTCAAATATTTCTCCAACTAACCCTTTATAGACCTCCGGTCGTTACAAATGGAGCGTGGAGAAGCACCTGTGGCGAAATATGTTGATTAGACTTAATAGCCCGCAATAATAGATTGTGTGACTTTCAGTAACAGTGCAATCCGTGTGGCATTTGATAACAGGGAGCTTACGAAAGGTACTTTTTGAATTCCACTTCATGGCAATGTCCTTGGCTAATGATGTTTGCAATGGTTCAATTTGAACTGTAGGTCATTTGTGTCCTCACAGCTGATTTCCCTAATCGATGAAGGGAGGGGTGGGGGGGGTCTTATAGCATTTACCAGCCTCTGTAACAACTAATGGAAGTTCCTCCTGAGATCAGCTATTGGTTTTCACGTATTAACTTTTATTTTTAGTGTACAAAAGCCAATAAAAAGTCACACGCGTGTCTCCCGATTGTGGTAATATCATAAAGCCAATCTTGGGTGGGATTAACTGGCGCTGAACTGCACATGTTCATGGCCCCTCGGTCAGCCCGTGCATGTAAAACAGTGGAACAGGCTTAAAACAATCCGGGGCACAGTTGTGCGATCAATAAAATGAAAGCAATCGCAAACATGGGAGACACTTGTCTCACACGAACAGGCAGCATCGCGTGGGCATGCAACTCTCAGTAGCACACATTTCCAGTGTGGGCGCACTGACAGAGTGGACGTTTTGTGATCACTGCCCAGGCATGACTGTAAACTGCAGAAAACCAAGTGCATGTCTTCCAAATATTCTGACTGGTCTTTGCTGCTAACAAGTAAATACAACAACGTCACAGAACAGAACCAACTCCCGGAAGCCCCAATCATATTACGTTTCTTGGCACAAGTCGGTTGTTAGTGCAGCATAATTGTTTTAACACAGCACAGTATGGCAAGTCCTAACCCTCTTACAAAACTGAGCACCTGGACAACTCAGTTTACTGCCCAACTCCCGGTGTGCTATGTAACAGGACAAGACATTATTGGAAATAGGCCCGCTTTTCTGTGAATGACTGTCTGGACACAGGAGCGACTGCTTGCCTCCAGCTTCTGGCGTCTCTTCGCCGAGAGTGCTCCTCAAGTGAGTCTGCACCTTCCTACGGGCATTGTAAAAAGAAGGCAGAGCCTCACTGTTAGCAGGAGGTTGAGGAAACCATTCCAAACCGAACAATGGCTTGTGCTATGCGCAGGGATGTGTGCAGTAGGCCATGCTGGTTGTTAAAACTTGTGAACACGGACAATGGTGCCAGCCCGAGTCTCAAAGTTGCAGCACCGAGAGATGCTTCTGCCACACTGTGTGAGGTGCCTGGCTTGTGAAGGCCCTAAAGCACCGTAACATTAAAGAAAAGCACACCACGAAACAGCACAGCACCCCAAAGCACACTAATATGATCTGTATTGCACTGATTGCTAAGAGGCAGAGCAAGGCACAGGCTTCTGTCATCCACTCTTCTCATGCTATATGCACCGGGCTATAAGCACATGTTTGCACGTATGCCGGATAAAGTGGCCCCTTTTTAAGTAACAGTGCAGCTGCGTAACCTACTTTAGTTGCAGACTGCGGGTGTCCTGGGAATGTGAAATCATCCTAAGATCCCCTCCCCCATCCACACATATAGCTGATATGTTTATACATCCCAGCAAATGTGTCAGGCTGGTACTGCCAACATTAGCCTGCCCGATGCGCAAGGTGCGAAGCACAGAAGATCACAGGAAGAGCCCCTGCCTGCCCCCACCCTTCCTCACGCCCCAACAGAATTAAACCGGTCTCTGTGGAAACTGCTAGCCAGCCGCAGCATCAACCGTAGTGCCCAGGTAATCATTTTAAAATAGATCTGAGGCTCGGACCTGCAAACTTTCCGCGCCAAGCAGGTCATGCTTGGCAAGCATGTCCCTTCCTACCACTCTGCTTACACGAAAGGGTAAGTGCAACATTTTTCTTTCATTAAAAAGCATACAAGCGGCGAGAAATGATTAGCTTTCCTAGCAAAGTTTATCATGGCAATACTTGTGTTTTGGAAGCTTTCAGGCTTGCACTGCTGCCCCCCCTTTGGGCAGGTCTTCTACAATAGAACTTGAGGGAAAACAAGTAAACTGTTTATGAAATGTATATCTTGCTACGGAGTACCATCAGACACATTAGTAACGTATGTGGTTTTCTCAAATTTGAGCAGCACCAGGAACAAAAAGAAAATGAAGCGTGCCAAATCTTACTTAAACAGGGCCAGGCCTGCTGCTGCACTCAGCCACAGCCTCCCTCAAGCCGCAGCAGGTCAGTCACTATGTAACAAAGAATAGATGCAGTCTGGCAGCGCATTGCCGGATGACTGACTGCACAGGCCCGAGCGTCTGCACCTGCGCAATTGTACGTCACGTGCACTTCCCTAATGATTGATGCCCGGTGCTCTGCTCCCCACAATGTGCGGGCCTGAGCACCAAATGGCCAAATCCATGGGCAGAGCAGCAAACCATATGCTGTCTAGCAGCAGGGGCGTTGCTAGGGGGGGGGCTAAGGGGGCTATAGCCCCTGATCTTTTGGTTGTAGCCCCGGATAGAATCTCAGGAGCTACAGCCAAAAGACTAGCTAGCCCCCAGTCCCAACAGTTCCGACATCAGCTTAGCCCCGGATCTTTTCCAGACCGAGCAACTCCTAGCAGTGGCCTGGAACATGTCATGTAATGTTCCCCCTCCCTGTCCCTTGGTGCACTATGTGAAGCAAAACAAACATGAATGATTTTGTTTATCTATGTATCCTTACCGCCCCTCCTCCCCAAGTAAAGAGGCCCCATGTCCCTGAGGCCTACCGGGGAAAAGCCTGGTGGACCTGTCCAGGCCTGAACGTATACAGTTTCAGTTTTTTACTGAAATCAGCAATAAGACCTCCCGTCGAGGTTTCCAAATTAAACTGAGGAGCCCCATCAAAGATCTTAAATAACTCCTGCGTTGTCTCTTCATATTCACTCCCCTGCTCATACCACCGGAGCCTTAAACGAAGCATAGGACATTTGGGAGAGACCCTAGTTTTAATGTACAACACCCTGCGCTTCCTTAAGACCATCTCCGAAGAGAGATGATACCCAGTTCTAAGCGCAAATATTTCATGGATGCGGATTGGGGTAGTTCCAACATCTTTCACCAGAAATAAGCTTCAAGTCGGTTTAATCCCAATCAATTGTTCAAATTAAAAAATGTGAGCCCATACAAAACTGCCAGACAAAAGCATTGATTGAAAAGCGTTAAAAACCCCTTTCATACTAAAGTCTGCAGTCTGGGTAGCAAATCTGATTCTTAGACCTGCCAATTGTTTAGCCTTCCTAGTTTTGGCTTCAATTATTAAAGAATAATTACCAGTTGAAGAAAACTCCGGCCCAGATAAACATAACTTAGTATATTTGATGTGGCCTTGGGCAGTGATCATCTTTACTCCATTTGTTTTGCGGCGGGATACCAGCATCACTTTGGTTTTTATTTAAGTTGATGGTGAAATCGTTTTCCAAGCTGTAGGCCTGCAATTCATTTATCGCATTTCTCATACCTGAACAAGTTCTGTCAAAAATAACCAAATCATCAGCGTACAAAAGCGATGAGATCTTGGTGTCGCCCACTCTGGGCAGACAGTTGGATTGTGTGAGTAACTAAACTGGGAGATCTGCCATATATAAATATAAATAGCAGGGGAGCCAGCACACAACCGTGCTTGACTCCCATGCTAAGTTGAATTGAAGATGAGATAACACCTTCATGGTTTAATCGTACGTTGGCAGTTGTATTGGTATGTATTCCAATTAGGACATCCCAATGCTTTCAACTTTACCCATACCTTGGCCTGATTAACACAGTCAAATGCACATGTAAAATCTATAAACGCAACATATGAGCTAGCCTCCTTCCTGGCTTTGACGCTTTGCAAAAACACATCCACCAATCTGATGTTATGCGTGGTGGATGACCCTGGCCGGAAGCCAGTCTGGTACGGGTACAAGCTCTTTGTCTCTACCCAATTCCATAAGGTCTTCAAAACCAAGGTAGCAAAAAGTTTGCCCATGGAATCAAGTAAGGGGAGGAGTCTGTAATTACCAGGTAAGTCTTTGGCATCTTTCTTACAAACAGGGACCAAAATCGAATAGCACCAGGAAAGCGGAAGCCTACGTTCCTGGCATATTCTCTCAAACAGTAAATTTAAGATCGGACACCAGCAATCCAGATCACACCCGAGTACAGTATGGGAAAGCCAGCCCTTGAGGATTTAAGATGTCCGATAGCCGTCCCAATATACAATAAACTACAGGCAAGTGTCCAATTCTCACCTTCAGTGTCAATCACAATCTCTTCCAACCCCTTGGAGTGTTGGCTACAGCTAACATGTCATAGCCATCCTTCTTCCGAAATAGGATTAATCAATGATCATGTTGAATTCCCCTTGGCTTTGGATAGTAGTTGCCATATATTACGCATGTTCATACCAGCCAAAACCTGCACCAAGTGTTGCGATTTGGCATTGGTCTCAGACCTTTTCCATCTAGATAACCAGCTTCTATACGTCTGTTTGGTCCTTGCAATTAATATCGTCAGCTCATTTCAAGAACCCAAAGATCCAAACTTAAGGATAAAACCAGAAAGCCATTTCACAATCTCTTCAGCAGACCATTGCTTTTAATAGGAAGAGTCAAGTGGAAAGGTTTTCCCCACAGCCAGAGAGATTCTTTTGGTGTTCTTGGCCGTCCAACGTATACAACCCCCAGCACGATCAACCCTTATGTCCCCAGTATTCCCTTGAACAGTGGGCTCCTTCCAATCTAGGGTCAAAGATACTGACAGTAGCGCATGGTCACTAAAGGTATTCGAGAGAACTGCAAAACTAAGCACCATGTCCAACAAGGCATAATTCCCTCCAACAAAATCAAGTGTACCCTTGGCAGGTCCATTACTCCATTTGGTTTTGTCAGGACAATCCCACAGCGTACGACGATTCAATAATGTTAAATCCCAGTGCCTGAGGAAGGTCAGCCATGTGTTACCCTTCCTACTAGTCTTTGGATCCAACATCACACTTGCTGGCCTCACATGCTTATATGGAGTTACTAGCATCCTATCAACACAGCAGGAGTTCAGATCATGACCAATGATAACCAGCTCATGCTCGGGGCTAGTTAACCAATCAATAAGGACCTACTCAATGGATTCAAAAATGGCTTCCGAAAATTTGTTTCCTGGGGGATCGTATATATTTAAGGGCAGTAGAGATTTACCTCCTGAAGCAATGCAAGGGTGCACTTCAATAGCCATCAAGTTTCCCTTAGCGCTTTCCACTTCAAGCCTTCTGGAATTAAAGCCATGCTTTATACCCCCTAAAATCCCCCCAGAAGGGTGCCGCTTAGGGACGCTCACAGTGTGTTCTCAATAAACATGATAGCCAGCTACAACAATGGGATAAGTCAAGGTGGTCTCCTGCAACGTAACAGTATTATAGTTCATACACAATCCAATTAAGCCACCTGTAGAAGTAAAATGGGAGAACCCCTGTGTAGTCCAGTAGGCCACTGATACAGTTAATTTAGAATTAGTGACCAATGCTTCTAAGCCATTCCCAGCCTTTGTTATCATAGTTGGTACCCTTCGGATTTCGCGGGGGCCGCACCACACCCTGGTGCCCTTTACTGCAGGTAGGACAGCAACTAGATGCCAAAACACTTGCGGGAGATACATCAAGAACATATCCCATATTGCACAGTGAGTCAGTATAGGTTCGAACCATAGTTGCCGTCTCAGGTAAATAACGATGAATACAGGCAATATTGTACCCTTCCAGTTTCATAGGCTCGACAAAATCAAAGTCTGTGGAATTCAAAACAGATAAAAAGGGATTTCTATGCAGAACAGCAATCATCACTGAACGATTCAGCCTCTTCTTGGAGTCAAGGGGCTCGACCACTATAGTAAAAATGTTAGGATCGAAAATAGAGCAGCAGCAGAAGCTAAGAATTGACCCTGACCTGGTTCAAGCGGCCCTCACGTAGCCCTTGAGCAGCCACCTGAGCCCCCACAGCACAGGCAGCACCAACTCCTCTTCACTTCCTTCACGTTCCACAGTAACATCTGCTACTTCCACCGTCACCGGGTTCACATCATCCTTGAGCACCCAACTAGTCAAAGTACCAGCATTTTTCTGTGATCTTTTATGCCTGCCTGCATCCCTCTTTCTCCGCTTGTTGTTTTTGATAAATGAACCAGATTGGATTGTTGAGTTTAATGGGCCAGTCGGTGCAGCTGGAGAAGCCTGGACCACTTTGTTTCCTTTTCGTGCTTGAGGTTTCTCCAGACGCCTCGGCCTTTGAGTAGGATAAAGGAAGTCGGTGGAATTGTCTATAAGAATCCTCCTGTCGGCCTCCCCGACCACCTCAACCATATCCGGTCATCCCTTTTTATCATCCTTGAGTACTTGGGTTATAACCTCTGTTTCAATGCGGGAAACGCCCCCCCCCCCCACGCCCCGCCGAGGGACACAAATCAATTGTGGCCTTTAGTTGTTGGAGCAAAGAGCCCTGCGTCTTCAGATCTTCATGAATTCTCCCACACAGCTAAATAATCAAGATTTGTATAGCAAACTGCATGATCCCCCAGCCCTGGACTAGTATCAGGAGACCTCAAATTTTCACCATCACCAGCAAGAAATGACAATTGAGTGGTGATACCATCCTCATTGCCCTCATTTACAGAGTCAGGAACAAGAACAGGGGTAGCTGAAAGTCTTGTGGCAAAGGGCGGTAAAACATGCTGTAGTAAGTCGCCAGCCACTACCGCAGCTGCAGGCGGCCCCACGTTAGTCTGCCCTGCGGACGCAGCCTGCATGCTGCTCTGCAATGCATAGCATAACCCCAACAATGAATCCTCCTCGGGCCCCGAATTAGATTAATGAGCTTTGTCCAGGGGATCATTTACCTCAATTACTGCGGCGAGGGGGGGGGGCATGCACAATAACCCTCGTTACACAGGGTTGAAAGTAGGCAGGTATTTAACCCATCCTTGCTCCCCCAGAGAGGGAGCTTTCTTAGAAAGTTCTTCTACTCCAGTCGCTACACTGGGCCGAATGCTCACCAGGCCTTGATCTCTCTCCGGGCACGTTTGTTATGTGCCTTACCATTTTTATATGTTTTTTTTTCGGAGATTATAAAACTTTGCTTTTTGAACTGTTTTGCTTGGCAACCTGCCCGCTATTTAAAAATGCAGTAAGCCAGGTAAACTGGGGAAAAAAGGGTGGTTTGCGGCCTGTGCCTCACAAACCAACTTAAGCACTTCCCGATCTATGGAGTATATATAATAAACGCACAAGGTGACACAGCTCAAGAGGACAGTGATCAAAGGAACCCTGCAGTCACAGTGTATCGGTACAGTGGATGGCCAAACACACAAAGTACAGGCTCTGTCCAAACAGAGACATGAGACACCAAAAATAGGGGAAACGAAACGGTCTCGTGACAGAAAAGTAACCACATAAACCGACCAAAACCAGCAGCTACTTATGGCTCTGCTCAGTTAGTGCCGGGCGGAACTCTCTGGTGGTTTTACACAACCTTCGCCACCATTTGCCCTTATAAAACACATCAAATATTGCCTACTTTTTCCCCCTGAATTGGCATGCATGCATCTATATTGCACAACTCTTTTTCCCAGATGGCAATCGCTCTTTGGAGGTCAGAGCTTCAATTCTCTTCAAGACCAATTAATCCGCGACCCTGTTGTCGATGACACCATATAACAACTCTTCAACGCTTAGAGATGCCAAAACAAGGATGGGCAGCAAGAACGACCCAGGCATCTCTCCTCCTCGATGCAGTGGGCCAAAACTCCATGTCTATGCAGAATGAGCAGCCTCCCTTAGTTGGCTTGGCAGCTACTAAGGAAATGGGATGGAGGGGGGGGGGGGGTTGGTGGTAGTAATGTGGTGTTATTAGGCAGGCTATTCCTCAGCAGTGTTCCCTAGGTTATGTTAATGTTGTTCTGGAGTTTTGATGAGATGATTTCAGTGGCAGGGTAATTTTGTTTTGATTCAACTCAATATGAAGATTGCTTTGCCATTCTGACGCAGCATTTGAGACATACACATATTTTTTGGTGATCTTGCCAAACTCCCTGGGGGAGAGAGTGCTGATCTGTGCATCTATTAACTCAAGGATGCCTGGCGGGTTAATGCAACTGAGATGCAAGTGTAACATGACCCTAGACAGAGTTGTAGACAGCGTAAGGCCTGAGTGGGCAAGGCCCACCCAAAATTTGTAAATGCCCACTCAGCAGCGCTATGTGGGCATTTACAGATGTTAGTGTCACTGTGGTGGGCCCAACTACATTAGCTTCGGGCCCCACTTGGTAGACAATCCTGGATACACCTCTGACCGTAGGTCATTTTCACGAGAAGTCACGCAATAGCCTGGCGGGGTACAGCGCTACATGTTTTCAGCCTTAATGGTGGTGCTGCCCCTCGCCAGGCCTTCCTTTAGCCATGATGTTGTAACAAGTGACCTTTGTCTTATGGCATCACACCCAGCATGTATTTATTTGTATTTTTTTATTTTTAGTATTTGTAGAGCGCACTACAGCCCACGGGCAACGAGGCGCAGCATGGCCTGTCTGCAGTGGAAAAGGAAACAATCCCTAATTGAAACCAAGATGGTGGGACCCTTTTCCAGGACTACCTTCCGTCTCTGACTACTCTTAGTCCGCTCCTTCCCATGACTGCTGACTTCAAAGGGATTCCAGTGGTCAGCACCCTAGTGTGAGAGTGGCTTTGTTGTGTCAGTGCTTCCCTTGGATCACCAGTTCCCTGGAGATCTCCTGGAGGGGGGGATGCCTATTCCCTGGGGAAAGATGTTACCATCCCTACAGGAGTACCCAATAGGCACCACCCTGAATATTCCACATGGCAGCTGTGCAATCAGGCCAGACACAAATATATATAGCCCTGTCATAGCTGGGCCTTTGTCAAAGAGCAGACATTAGTTGATTTCAAATTGCTGCAGCTGTATACTTGTTTGCTCTTTTATAGTCAATATGCCAAAACCAGGCATGGCCTATAGATTCACAGATTTACGTGCCACCATACTGACTAAAGCATACAATTATTATAATTTTGATCAGAGGTGCAGAAGATGATAAAGCCAACCCTTCCTGCAGGAACTTTGCATTCCAGCAGCAGTCAGGAATCCACATGTGACCTTCCAACTGCAGAGATGGGACTGAAGGTGCCTGTGGGCCGTCTCAGCAATGGCACTTGTTTGAAATATGATTTTGGCATTGAGCATTTATTAAAGGGGTTCCGATTAGCAGACTCCCCTTTCAGAAACAGAATTACCTGCATCATTTTATTTAAATCGAAAAAAAATCAAAATAGCCGACCCTAGCCAGACTGCATTCTGTTACAAACAGAACCATTATAAAAAAGGTCAATTTTGGAGAAAGCAATTCCTAAAGGTAAAGCACAACCCAGTCCAGGCACCCATTTGGAAATAAATGATAGCAGCAAGCTATTATTGGTCACCAAAAGGATTAAGTCTGACAGCATAATTGGGTTATATGTGATTGGAAGTGGTACATTTATTGTTGGTAGAATGACTGGGTACCCATATGTGCTAATTAAGACATTTTCATATTGGTAGAAAAGACATTGGGCCTCATTACGAGGCTGGCGGCAGCCGTGCATGAAATATAGGCACAGCTGCCACCGATATTTTATTTTTTCAGGTGGCCAGAAATGGGTAATTACCGGGTCATTACGGCCTTGCCGGACCCGGTATTTGCCCATTCCTGGGTGCCGGGAAAAATTCTTCCCCATTCCCATTTGCGCCCCATAGGGCTCAATAGGAATGGGGAATCCGGATGCACGGGCAGCGTTATGAACGGTGCCGGTGCATCCGACATGCTGTGCTCGCGGGTGCCGCTCTGCCCACCAGGTCTGATCTGGCGGGCAGAAAGGCACCCGTGAGCACAACTCATAGTTTGCCGGTCCGGGCACTACGGTACTGGCAAGCTTACCGGTACCGTAGTCCCGTTCCGGCAAACTTGTAATGAGGGCAATTGTAAAGTACAAACCGAGCGCATGAGAAACAGATCCAGGTGGAGCACTGCTCAAATCAACCTACAAAAATGTAGAGCCGAGTTACTACACTAGTGCAGTGACATTGGAGGGGATAGGCAACTGCGTGGAAATGGCAAAGGCCCAATGTTCATGTTAGAATTCAGATCACATTACAATCCGATAAAAATGAATGCCAGAGAGTGACGAGTTAGAACACAAAAGAAGGGCGTGTCCATGCGGTAGCTTATAAAGTCACTTCCCGCCACATTTCACTTTGCTGTTAAGAAAGAAAACGAGACTATTTAAACATAAAGCAATAAAATAATCCGGTTCTATCTGGAGTGCCAAATAACACAAACACCCAAAGCAAATGTATGTACCAGGCAAACAGCTAAAATAAAGGAAGTACGTCAGCTTGCAAGGTTTTACAGAGTATTTACTGGACATACCGATTTATTGAAGTACTCTGTGTCAAATAAAAGGGTGTTCCGAGATGGTGACATCACCATCTCAAAATGTGCTGGGATTTCAGAGCAGAGGCGTTGCTAGGGGGTGCCTGAGGGGGCTATAGCCCCGGGTCTTTTTGTTGTAGCCCCGAATAGAAGCTCAGGGACTAGAACCAAAATGATAGCTAGCCAGAGTCCCGACAGTCTTGAAATTAGCATAGCCACAGATCTTTTCCAGACCTAGCAACAACCCTGTTTCAGAGCACCAAAATAATGGCCATATGCCTTTTAAATACATTTGAAGGATTAAATGTGTGCGCAGGTTAGGGTTTCCATGCTAGTACACTAAGGACAGGCATAGTAAAAATACTTCTGTTCAGGGTGGTGAACAGAAGACATTTTACTATGTCTGATTAATGTGTATTCAAACACGAACTTTTGCGGATTTTGCTCCCGCCACACTATATTGCTCACTTATCTGTATATCCATGCCCAGGGCATACAGCAGCTCCTACAAGCAACTCTCATCCAGGACATTGCCTCCTCACAAATGGGATCCCTCTGCCCAATGGATTCAATCGGAGCTGTGATTTTCCCATTGAATACAATTGCGGGGTGGGTGGTCCCACATGGTCAGGGAAAAAAAGACAGAAGATCACCACATAACACTCAGGGCCTGATTCTCAGAACGTTTTCCTATGGGATTGTGCCATTATAAAACGCTTCTGTGAATCAGGCCTTCAACACCTTCGCTGCCTGCACCTAAAAATGTGTTTGCATATCAACAGAAACAGATGGGGGCAGCAAAAAATAATGACTGAAAAGGAAGCAACTAAAATTCCAGGAACTATGCAGAATATGTTTTACCAAGTAATTTTCAGGATATTTTTCTGCACAATTGTATATTATCAGATCGCCTCGTTTACAATTCGCCTCACAAAATAACTTGGACAGAAATGTTCTCCCAACCCATAATAGTTCCTGTGGACCTCCTCTAACTTATTTCACCCAATGAAATCACTCCCCTCCTAGAACTAGGGAAACGAGATGATAGGATCTCCCATGGCCCTTGTCCAACCCGTTTTGAGAAATCATGGGAGCTTTCTGCTGAAGGAGGCCAACACTAGCTGCTCTGGTTCTCTTCCGGAAGACATGAAGAAAACTGCTGTTCCGCCATTTTTTGAGTTACTAACTGGGACCGCTTAGTTTCAAGAAACTTCAAGCAGCAATTGATGACTCCCATTCCAGTCAATCTTATGGCGAAGGCCATGACATCTTCAGTAGCAATATTATCTGAAAATAACCTGCTGCGTTATCTGCAGATGGGTTTCCAGCCAGCAAGGATCCATAGTCCGTCCTCATGGTGGTGGCAGATGACATCAGCGCCAAGGATGAAGGCCGGATCGGTGGCTTCATTTTGTCAGAGCAGTCAACCGCATGCACCACGCTTGGTCATGGAGTAATCATTGCATGGTTACATCAGCATAAGATACTGGCTTGCCAGAGGATATCCTCCTTCCAAACAAGTGCTTGTACCTTCCACAATTTGAATCAGGGTCGAGCAAGCTAGTATGTACTTTTTCTGCTGCTGTTTGGATTATATATGTGACCCATTGTTACCTCTAGAGCACCACCTAGAAGTTCTAATTTCCAGCCATCTCTCACTCTGCCACAAATAGGTGAAGAATCCAAGCAAGGATTTTTCCAAAACAGGTACTGAAGACAAATTCTGAATTTACTCCGTGCCCCCCACAAGGGGGCAGTCATAAAAACAAAAGCATTTGTGTCATGTAGACGGATGCAGCAGAACAGGATCTACATGGGAAAGATATCCCCAAGCTGTGGTGCATTACAGATGCAGGTGTGCAGCTCCTGCGTGGCTTAGAGAGGTGGTTTCCGCACTGACACGCGATCACCAACTACATTGAATTTAAGTTGGTTTAGTACACAGAGCATTTCATGGATGCGGTTCGCAGTTTCTCTGGGCCAAACAGCGGCATTGCAGTTCCCGAAGACTGCTTTGCTCTCAAGAACATGGATTACTGAAAATGGCGCACCTCTCGGGATGAGGTCAGAAGGGGGTTATTGCTTACTGTTTTTGCCCCCAACCCAATAGTCCACCCTTAACCATGCTAAATTAAGGTAAGTGCACCATAGAAGTGCTGTCACCGATTCTGAAGAATTGTCTCAATCTGTAGCAGAAAAGAACAAGCAGGATCAGCACCATGCGTCAATGACCAACCTTTTCCAGCAGTATGACTAGGGGTTCCTTTAGTTGTACCACCACCACTGTACCTTTTAGCCATTACGAAAAAGGTGGCTCTTGCTTGTACCAACCACACACGTGAACGTGAAGGAAACCAGCCAACGGTAAAAGTTAGTCACAAGGCATACGGCAATACAATCACAACAACGAGTCACGTCCGGAAGTACTAACAAAGTGCCCCACAAGTGTGGCCACACTCTAGCCAATGCTAATCCTTTTATGGCATGCCACACTTGCACCAACTCACCGGCCAAAATTGAGTGTTGCATCCAGTGCTCTACACACTTATCCACAGGCCTTACAACTTCTTAAAAATACCACTGGATCTGCAGGCCTAGCTCCTTAGTTTACATATTTGACCCAAGAGTAATTCACTCGCCCCATGTACACGGGTGACAAATTATTTACCAGTGCCTTCCATAAAATGGTGTATGCCACCACAAGCACACTTGCTGCCACCTAAAGGCCATAATATGTACCAAGAAGGAAGAGGGGTTCACATGTATGCAACCGGAGAGAAAATCGCCGGGATAAACTGCAATAAGCACAGGAATCAAGTCGGGGGATAGATCAGGTCAAGGAAAGTAAAATTTCATCAATCTTTAATGGACACATATTCAATTATATCGTACATAGTGCTGAAATGACAATAAAAGCAGCATAAAAACATACCATCAATACTCCACATTTCCTATTAAAGTGCATATAAGCTTGATAGTATTCCTAACATATTGGAATAAATACACTGGGAAAATTATAATGGTAGTTTGAATTAACTAGAGAAAACAAAAAGGAAAAATTATATATTCAAAAAGAAAAAACCAAAAAGAAAAAGAAAAAACAGAAAAAACAGAAAAACAAGGGCACTCATCCAGGCAAGACTGAACATTCAGTATCTCCTGCGAGGTGAACAAGTTGTCCCCTATTCAATCCAATAAATTGTTATGGGAAACAGACAAGTGTAGTCGCGTCGTAGCTTAATAGAACAGAAGCAATTACTTGTCTCCAATCTGACCATGATAGTCAACAACCAGTACCTCGTACAGCGACCGACCATTTCATGGGCTGTACTGGTATCATACACGGGTGGTTTCGACGACTAATTAGCACAGTCTAGGCAGTCTATCTCCTGCCCTAGCAGGAGAGAGAAGGCCTGACAGTCGTCTTCCTCAGGACAGGACAGATTAGATAATTTAGTAATACAATTTGAACATTTCATTTCTTCACATATCTCAAGGCACAAAGCACTTGGTTACAGGCAATATGGAAATAATTTTGAAATTCTTCCATGCAGACATTTATCTTCATGTAGATCTTCCGTGATTCACAACGATGAGATACTTCTCCATCTTAGTGATACTCAAAACTGTTAGTGGTCCCTTCATCAAATGTCTTAGTTAACTTGGTGTCTTTTTCTTTTTTCAAAGTAAACAACAGAATCAGGTTAAATGCATATTGTAAAGAGGCCAGTCATGCACAGTCATGCACAGTGAAACGTTTGTCATTTACTTCAAACAAGGTTTGTTTGCAGTAAATGTCAAAAAGGTTTCAAACATCCCCATACTAAAGTTAATATCAAACAAGTTTCAAACATTCCCATACATGCCAGCAAGGTCAAGTGCCATGCAAATGGTACTCGGCCTTCATAAAATCCCCTTGCCAATACAAGCAGGCTAGTAGATTTTGCAAGCCCTGAGCCAGTGCGAACACTGTGTTCCAAATAAATGCCAATCAACTTTAGAAATATGGAGAAAACAAACCAAAACAGTCATTGCGTCCCATTAATTCCAACACAGCTATCAAAAGCTGGAGCATCAGCCAGTACTAGTGTGTACCAACAGGCAAGCTGACATGGAGAGCTCCAGCTGTGGCAAAGAGAGTGTTCCATGCTGGTGCAATCACATTGTCATGCCCTGCACCCTTATGCGGCAACAACATCATATGGGCACACCTTATGTTACCTGGAAAGTGCCCTGGCGTCTTGGTCAACGCCGCAAGTGGGCAAGCGGCGGTCATGTTCAGACTACAACTTCCAGCATTCCTTGTTAGTACTTGAATCAGACACTATGGTCACGCGAGGAGCACGGAACGTGTTCCCACGTCCGCACGCGAGTAGTGTATTTATTGGTAACTCAAATGCGGCTCGGGTGCTCCTTAATTGTCTAATTGTTACCGGTTTAGTAGTGCTCTGCATTCTGATACTTATGTCTTGATTCCTGTTTTTTTTTATTCTTGGCCTGTTGTCACGGACTACTTTCTTGGATTACCCTTTGGTTCTTGGTGCCTGACTCCTTTGGATTGATTCCCCGGTTTCCCCGACGCTGCATCGCTTTCCTGGATTGTCCTCTTGCTTCGCATTTGGTTACGCCGATACCTGGATTCCAGTACTTGGGTGTTTAAATCCTGAAATCTTGTCAAGTACTTTCTGATTTCCGATCGGACCATTTTGGTCTACCTGCGTTTCCCCTCTTCAGTCTATTTTTCTTTTGTTTTCGTTTCCCTTTCTACATTTGCTTTCTCTTTCTACCCCCTGTAAGGACCCACTTACCTTCAAGTTTTTTTTTTTTTTTATCATATATTTTGGGACGCTTCGCTGAACTTCGAGGACCTCTTTTCTGGACATACGGGTGACCACTTTGGACGCTCTCCTGATTACTCTGCTGGTCACCCCACTGTTTAACTCTGGGACGCTGTGCGAAACTTAAAGGACTGCCTAGGAAATATTTGTGGTTCACGCCCTCGTTCAGTGCTTCAATCTCTTCTCTACTATTGGGATTCCGGAACTTTCTCTGAGGATTTATTACCTTGTTTCACTCTGCTGTATCCTGTGAGGGCCAAGTAGGTTTCGGGTCTTTTCCTTCACAGAGCAGGTAAGAGTGGGAAGCAGAGGGTGGCGGCTGTCAAGGTTGGTATCCTTGATTACTGTACTGAACTGCTGTTGTTGTCTTTTTCCTCTAGCTCAGTTGCTGCTGCTCCTGCCTTTTCACTCAAGCCCCTGGTCTGTCTGGTATACTATATTCCTGCAGACTGCGCTCTTGTGAGTAAAGTCTGGTTGCAATTAGCTCCAGACTAAGAGGGGATTGTATGGTAAACTGTCTTGGTTTTGACACACATTCACCACAACCAAGAGAAGCAGTAAGCGAAGATAAGAAATTCCATACCAAGCCCAATACAAAGCATCATTCAGTTCCGACACACCATCAAATACCTGTGCTAACACATACTACAAATGAAACTGCCCTATCCGTGCATGTAGAGAGCAACATACAAGCATCATCACAGCAACAAAGGTTGAGACTAGGATTCTGTGCAGGCAGTGCATCAAACATGTGTGATCACACCAAAACAACATTTAGAGGGATAAACAGTTGTGACAAAGTCTCATTAGTGACCCTCGCACTTTGGGGCTCTGGGGACCAGGGGTTACCGTCAACTATGTAATGTGCAGCCTGAAGGAGGAAAAAGGGGGGGATTTACCTCAGCCCCTCCTTCTGTCCAACTCCCACTGGTGCCACGCTCCCAAGGATACATACGGCGCAAAGACTCCAGCACGGATATTTGCCCTCCCTGGCACATTGGGGATCTGTCAGGACATACACAGATACAGTCAGGGTTTCTAAGACCCAGCCTTAAACACCTCTCCACAGCTACACTGGTCAGCAGTGACCTCATTTGGTGCTTTGAATGCAATCACTGCCCTGCAACCCGGAGAGATACACAGAGAATCACTCAGATGGGAAGGAAAACACCTCCCTGATACAGCCCTCACAGACCAATATTACGTCCCCCTCGCTCATCCAGACCAGTACAATGGGCACCCACATTTCACTAGGAGTTCTTGTATATACAAAGCAGATATCTGGCCCCACAACTAAACAGGAATCACAAACTCAAAAATGCCTTAGGAAAAGGGAATCAAGCCAGCCCCAGAAATGTTACATTCCCACGCTTAAGCTCCATTACTCGCACAGAATGCAGGAAGGCAGGTAGAGAGGGAAACAGGTTGCCCAGCAAACCAACACCCAAAGAACAGGGCAATAATTCCAATTGGCCACCAGCCTGTTTAAAGCCCCTGCCCACCCCTAAATTTAGAAATACAAAGTCTGTCGATCGGATCACTGCAGAGAACTATCTGACCACTCTTGGCAATCAAGCTCTGTTCCCTCAGTCTTGGAGCTGGAAGCAGGAGTGGAGGAGACGTGGTTTAGAGAAAGGCAGGACCAGAGCCATCTAAAAGATCAAGGGCCTCATTACAAGTCCGGCAGGTTTGCCGCAGGACTCGTAACACCGTTTCCGCCGCCTGAGATCCCGAGCCACTGGACATTGCAAGTCCCAGCAGCCCAGGATATCAGGCGGTGGGAAGTGTACGTCCCTGTTCCCATAGAGTCCCATAGGACTCCATGGGAATGGGCACACAGAAGCACCGGCACTGTTGCTAACGGTGCCTCTGTGAAAACTCGGCAGGCGGGTGCCGTTACACCCGTCAGGTCAGACCTGTGCCCCGCCCGCAGAGTTGCAGTATGGCGGTCGGGAAAGGGTGCTGCTACGGTGCGATCAGCACCCTTATTTCCAGACCACCACACTTGTAATGAGGCCCCAACAGGAGTAAGAAGACGAAGAAAGAAAACTCTGTGCCTGCTGAGGGATATACTTTAGACGCTAGAAAAGATTAGACCTGGAGTGAGTGAGAGAAATCTGAAAGCCTTGCCGGGTGCAATTTCCCAGACCATGGCAGGGACCAGACCCAGAGAAGTAAAGCGAACTGAAACCCTGCGGAGGGCTATTTCACAGACAATGGCAGAGACCAGGGGAAGAGAAGTAGGGAGAGCTGAAACTCTGCCCAGGACTATATCACAGATGCTGGCAGAGGCCAGACTTAGAGACCTCGACACAGGAGGGTAGCCTTGCCAGAGGATGAGGGCAGCAGGGAGAAGCCATACCCCTGATGGCCCAGGAGGCTGATCTGCAGCCAGAGGGTGAGAATATCTGTGCCCGACACATACTTATAGGCAAGTCGGAAAAGTACTTGCTGTAGGTGAAGCTGTGGGGCGAGCTGGGCACTATGTTGTGGAGGCTATGAAGCCAAAGAGCGAACTGGTCCCGGCAACCCTCGAGTCTGGTCATTTGATCCACCAAGCGGGGAAGGAGGGAGTAAATCCTGAGGCTGTGTTCTGACACAGAGATTATAGGGGAGAGCAGGGTTCCCATGATAGGAATACGCTCACTGATGCATGGTTTGCCCCTTCCTGCCAGTACTAAGGGAGTCCATTCCCAAGGAGGGAATCCCTTTTATTTTGTAGAATGACTCCTAGATCCTTGAAGTGTTCATCCTGACCCTCTTCCTATTTGTGGACTAGAGCAAAATGACCTGTCAGGAGCCATACCTCAGAGACTGGCCAATAGACTAATGAACCCCAGTAGGTCACCTACCCCAACATTTAATAGTTTAGTATCCAGATTTGTTCTGAACAGACCCCTTTATCCTCATAAGAGTTTATCCCAGACCCGCACTCACCATGCCAATTAAGGATTTTAAGCATACGTCTGTGACAAGTATTTATTGGACACGCCACACAGTGCAAGCAGGGCTTCCCGCACTTGTGACAACATGCCCAACGACACAGAGCAGCAATGAGTGCAGAGAGGGCCGCCTTACTTGTGTCAACACATCTGCCAATACAGAGAGCACCAGTCAGCGTCAAGACAGGCATCTCCGAGATCACCAGCCAGTGCAGATGGGGAGTTCCATACCTGTACCAACAAAGCAAACCACATCATGACCAGCAGGCAGTGATTCAGATGTGTGGGTCAAAACAATGGCTACATGGCGAGCATACCAGTGCAGATGGGAGTTCCATACCTGTACCAACAAACCAAACCACATCATGACCAGCAGGCAGTGCAGGTAGTGATTCTGATGTGTGGGTCAAAACAATGGCTACATGGAGAGCACACCAGTGCATACAGGCGGTGCACGCCATTGCTAAAGCGCGTCAGTAGCACCAATCAGTGCCTACACGGTGCTGCTGCACACTTGTGTCAACCAGAGAAGGAAGTGCAATACAAATCATTGGTACACGTTACCACCCGTTCGTTTGCTTTTTACAGAGCGTACCTTTAGTTCAAAGGCTCAAGAAACGTGTTCTCAGGCCGGTCATTCAAGCACTGCCAGTTTCCCAAGTCACAGCTCGGCAGACATGGCTCTGCAGGTCGTCAAGGTGCTCAGGTTGCAAACCCATTTCTTTTTATCAGGGACAGTCTTTAATTTGCAGGATGGTACATTTCCAACTGAAACACCTCCCAAAGCTCCAGTTACCTAGCAAATCTGTGAGAGTTAAAGTGAGCAGCACAAATCGCCAATTTAAAGACTTGTTTATATCCACGATCGCTACTAGCTTGACATGCAAAAAAAATGAAGTTGCTTTAAGTCACTAATTACATGTTTTCATCATCATGAATAACAAAGAGCTGGAAGTTTGCGACAAAGAACCTGAATATCTATCTTTGTTTATTACGCAACTTATGTTATAACATGTCTTAAATCACAGACATGTGGGGTCAGCTAGATTTTTCAGGTTGGCATTATCTTGCATTCTGGGACTTATAGTTTACCATTCAAGATGTGGAAATGAAAGCCAGACTGATGCTCTTTTGTCTTAAGGATTTGCGCTTTGTCATGTGGCTTTATTATGCAATTTGGGCTTTTTTTAAGTAAACGATATGACATTATTACTGTAGACCTTGAAATGCAACAATCGGAGCCAAAGTTTGTGATCCTGGTCACCCCCATCTCAACTCCGCACCCGTACCCCACCTCCCTCACCTGCCCCCCACCCCCTGCGACATTAGTCCACCCATCCCACTCCCTCCTTTTTGGGTGCAGCCAGAGTACCACTAGTTCCTTTCCCCCCCACTTCTGCCACTGGTGTCAGCACACCCACTGATCAGCCTGTGCTGCCAGGGCATCCCACCTTGTCCCAGCACACCTGCCCAGATCGAGGGTGCCAGCCTCTGAAAACAGAGTAGCCTACGTTCGGGTGAAAAACACCTTACAAATCAAAACCAGCGGCGTCGATAGAACCGCCATCCTCTCCCAAATCACACAGCTAACCATCTGCCCCCATTATACTTTAAATTCAGCAACCCTGTCGATGCACCTGTGAGATACATACTGCTCGACTGAGGGGCTGCAGGACATTAGGCAGGCATCCCCCTACTGGAGGGCATCCTGGGGTGCGAGGAGAAGTGGACCACAAAGACTGGCAAGGGATTTAGGTAAACTGCCTAATACCTCGGATGGCCGCACGGCATTAAAAGGACCACAGGCAGCTGACCTCGTAGATACATCGCCTATCTGGAGCCCCCTTTCTTCTGGACACACTTCAACCAAGAGCTCTCTCAATCAGGGGTGCCACCTACCTTCACCTAGAGGTTGGCTGTCCTTGCCTGGTGGCTCTCTTAATTGGGGTTATAACCACTCTGGGGGGCCACTCTATCTGGCGATCTGCTCACAGCTGCCCCCCCCCCCCCAGGATTTTCACATTCAGCATTGTGGCTTCTGATTACACATGGGCCTGTGCCTATAAAGTGACCTGTTCGCCCTGGATTATTTTGCCCATTGCTTTCCCAGATAGCCTTTATAGTTTTAGCTATAAGGTGGCGCTCTAGAGCCACCCATAAGCCGAAACTAATGCATTGGAGCACGAGAGATGACATACGAGGATGGACACAATGCTTATAGGTGTTTGACTATTTACCCACCCATTGACTGGCCATTGCCATGCTAATCCCTATGGCCATTTCCACCCACTTTCTGCACTTCCCCGCTCAAAGCGCACTCTCCAGAGCCCTCTTTGAAACACCTTTATCCAGCCTTACAATCAAACTTTGCACTTTAATTGCCTGCCAGGGTTTTTCAAAGCAGTCTTCCGAGAGCTAATGGTTTGATTGGTGCTGTAAACACGCTACTGGTATGATAAAATGGTCTTACCCAGGTCTGCCTTTAGCTGCTTAATTTGTAAGCAGGGTCCGTGTCCTTCAATAAAGTCCTTTTAAAAACAATTAGCAAAGCTAACAGTTTTGTCTTGTGTATCGGTGCTAATATATGCCCAGTTACTTGCACCACGTTCAAGCTGCTACCATTGCGGCAATGTCTGGCAAATACTTTCCCCATATCTACAAAGAAGCCAAAACTGCCGGCATTGGCAGCGCTCGTTTGGAAGGTTATACCTCCCAGGTGGCTACAAAATATGTTGGCTGCTGGCGGCATACAATTACAATGAATTATAATATCAAGTTATGAAGGGTGACACGGAGGTCAGCCAATTCTGGTAGGCCTGTTTTCAAATGATGACCCAGCTGAACTGGTTTTTCACCTTAAAGGGGTAGGTGGGGGTCTGTTTGGAGGGAATGGATAACTGTCTGGAGGATATAACAGGAGTCGCCTGTTCCAGCAGCAAGATGCGACTTTCTCATGCGCTTCAGAGCAGAAAGGGAGAGTAGCAGCCTTTCAGAGAAGCCCCCTGGGAGAGTGCCGCAGAAAGCACTTGGTAGCTCGCGTTACGTGCTACCTGCTGCAGAGCGGATATGCCCGTTCATGTGGGCCACCGGCGTTTAAAACCTCCCATCCTGCGTCACTTTACGTCAAGCCAGCAGTCCCAGTGGATGCAGGCCTTGCGCGATGCACGAGACAAAGGAGACGACCCCAGTTCCCAGCATGCACTCTGTTCCACCGGCACCAGCAACAGTTGAGAGTTGTGACAAAATATGCCCCCCCCGCCCCCAAGTGATTCGTGCATGTGGCGGGCCGCACCTCTGCTCAGTCTGTCGAGACAGCGACGAGAGCTGTCCAGGTACTCACAGCAGACAAAAGAGTGCTGCCTGGCGGTCATTTTAAATGAAATGAAAATTGCATCCATACAACCGCCAACGTTGCGTCATCTGCCTGCATCATTTGCAAGGCGGAGTGCAATTGTAAAGAGTAAAACAAGACAAAATGACCTTTACTCTTTGGTTACAAATTACACTTTGCACTTGGCTTTTATTAACGGATTTCTATGGAATCCGCCGGTTGAGCAGGTGCAAATATGAGGCGGATTCCATAGGAATCCATGGAGTTCACACCTGAATGAAAATCTCATACATGTGTAGAAGATGGTGCTCTTCCAAGACGTACGTGGAAGGCAAAGTGGAGATGCAAACTGTTTTGTGCCTCTCCTGTGCCTTGGAAGTGCACGAAAAGCAGTGGTGTTGCTAGGGGTGGGGGGCCGAGGGCCCCCCCTGTGAAACCTTGTGCCCCCCCTTACACCCCCCGCCTAAGACGATCAATGACCATGTTCTCCCCTTACTTTTGTCTGTGCCCCCCTACTTTTGTCTTTGGCCCCCTCTGTGCCCCTCCTAAATTTGATTCCTGGGAATGCCACTGACGAAAAGGTCCCCACTATGGAGGTGCCTTCATGTTGCACTCCGCTCATTTGAAAATTACCCCCCACAGTTTGTAACAAGTGAAAGCTTGAGAGACTGTATTCTTGCCAACCCCAAGAAGGGTCAAATCAGGGAAGCAGCTGAGCTTCTATTGTAGCATGACGCCAAGACTGTCTCGCTGAAAGACTCACTTAAACCCGTACCTCTGGCTCAGCCCTCTGGTAGCTTTGAGGAAGCGCCAAGCCAGAGGCGCTCCCCAATCAGAGACAGACAGAAATGCAGAGGCTCGTCTATAACCACCAGAGTCTGCTAAAACACCCATTGACTTGGCAGTCTAGAGGGCAACAAGGAACAGGACAGCCTGGACCATGCATTTCAGGAAAGGCTAGTGGATCCCAGGAAGGGATAAAACAGGAACAGTGTTTGCGAAATAAAGAAACAGCACATATTTAAAAGAAACTATTATATATATATATCTATATCTTGGGTCAGCTGATGTAATTTGCCTTCAGGAAGTGTGACTTAGTGAAACCCCCCTGTTAGACAGATACTGGGTATCATTAAATTCAGCAATTAAAAATCAAATGGGTCGAGCAAAAAGTGGCCTATTGGTGGCGGTGAAGAATAGTTTAGGATGGTCGATGGTGGGTAGTCATTTTCCATCCCCATTTGTCCAAGTGGCTGATGTCAAACATATGGAACAATGGGCAAGTAAAACGCAAACTCTCGTTGTGATAAATATGTACTGGAATCCATTGGATAATAGGAACATCAATATGGCGGAGGACATAGCAGCAATATTCGATGAAAAGAGGTTAAAATGGAATGACCCATTCATACTACTAGCGGGAGATTTAAATTGCACCTGCATAGATAAGAACAATGAATATATCCTAGAAGAAGGTGACTCCACAAACCTGAAGAAAACAAGTGGGATTGCTTGGAATCAGATGTTCCTGTCAAGAGACTGACTAATTTTAAATGGAAGCTTGGAAGGTGATATCCCAGCAAAACCCATGTGGAGAGGAATGGTAGGAGAGCATCTGTTGGACTACATTTGTGTATCTGCAAACATGCCATCGATCTTAAAGTCATTGGCGGTACAAGAAAGCCAAAGAAGCGATCATAATCAACTTAAATTGACATGCCAAGAGTTGAACTCAAGAAGATTAAATAAATATGTCCAAAAGATCTAAATAAACAGGGGGAGAAATAGCTTGGTTATTAATGCCAAAAAGCTGCCGGCCCTGTCGCAACGTCTTCACAACAAAGTGAATAAAAGGCAGGAAGTTAAAGACTCAGCAAGATTCAACTACCTCCCATTGTTCCAAGAATTTGCAACTAAGGCAAATTCTAATCTGGCAAAACCTCAGATGGCCCATCTGCATAGTTACGATAAAGAGATCTCAAATAAGAAAAGAAAGCTGAAGAAAGATATCCAATTATGGGAAAAAGATAAATCAGGAAAAGCGTCTGAGACAATCCATAGGTTAAAGCAGAGATATAATTGGCTGTAGAAGCCATAAAAAAGTGTTGATTAACCAAGACGCCCAAGCAATGTTAGTTACCATTGTAAAAAATAATACATCAGCAACATGGGCTTTCATTAATGAAATTGATGCTCCGCAGGACGCCCTAATGACAACTTCAATTGTGGCATCCGAATGGCAAAAAGACTTCTCACAAATATCTATACAGAAGAAGATTGATAAATCGGCATGCAAATACAGACCTGCAAGCTGCAAGTTTAGACGTAGACATTGAATCAATTGAGAGAATCATCAAAAGCCTGAAAGATTCAAGAGCAGCAGGCCCTGGTGCACTGTCTAATGTCGAACTGAAAAAAATCCACAAATCTGGGCTACGCTCTTCCATTTCTTGTATAAAGAGATATTGAGAACATCCAAGGTGCCGCCATTTTGGAAATCGGCGATAGTAGTACCTATTTTCAAAAAGGGATTAAGATCAAACCCAGACAACTATCAGCCGATTGCCTTACTAGATGTGGTGGAAAAAGTCTTTGGAACCATACTACTAAAAGCTCTGGTAAAATGGCGTAACATCTCAGATAACCAAGACAAGTGGCAAGCCGGATTTGTTAAAGGCACTGGTCCCTCGCTCAACATCTTCCTGATTAACCTGTTAAAAGCAAAGACTATGCATAAGAAAAAAGGCCAAATATTTATGTCTTTTATTGATCTCTCAAGGACGTTTAACTCGATTGATAGAGTTTTGTTGTGGGAAAAAATCAAATATTGGACATGCCGAAACAAATTGTGTCTAATATTAAAGATCTTCACTCCGGAACCACTATTAAAGTCAGACTGGATAGATCAGGAACTCTTACTGATGCAATTCCTATAAAAGTAGGTTTGAAACAAGGATGACGATTGGCACCAGAACTTTTCAACCTATTCTTATCTGAAATCGAGGTTGCTTTCAGTGAGAGAAGATAATATCCGCCACAAATTGGTAAGAACGCAATCGGAAGACTCCTTTATGCTGACAATATAGTGGTCATTGATCAAACACCAATTGGCCTGCAACGTTAGCTTGATGCCATCCAAATTCTTTTGGAGGAAAATTATTTGAAAATAAATCCTGGGAAATCAAGGATTATGGTTTTTGGCACTAGAGGAACCGGGAGTAAAATCAAAAAATACTCCTGGTTTCTAAAAGGGCAACGAGTAGAATTGGTAAAAAAATTCACCTACTTAGGTGTCTGTATTAACAAAAGTAATTGCGAGGCACCTCGAGCAGAGAGTCTGCGGAAGAAAGCTAAAAATCTGGCAGCCTAAAGGCAGAATTCTGGTTAAAAAATACTGCTGCTACTCCCTTGTCCCATTGGTGCAATTATTCAGGCTGAAGGTGGCGCTTATTCTGATTTACGGGGCGGAGACCTCGTTTTTGTTGCCGGAAGAGGTTTGGCCCCATTTAGAGGGGCTATTCTGGAGAAATGCCCTGTGCCTACCAAAAAGCACTCCGTTGGCTACCATTAGAAGAGAGCTGGCATTAACATCGCTGAGAGCTATAGCTCTCTGGAAACCTTTCTCTTTCTATCACAAATGCATAGAAGATTCACCAAAGGGAGGCTTCTTAGCTCTAAAAGTGGCACTTCAAGATCCTAGCGAAAAGCTACTGCAAGCTGTAAAAACATCTGCCAGAAGTCTTTAATGAACTTGAACGAAACATCAGACTCTCTAGTTCTAAACCCTGAGTGGATTAAAATGAAGCTTTACAGAGCGAATTGGATAGATACTTTTGCGTCATTACACAGTTATAAACACTATGAAGACTTCTGGGCATGGCCTCGCAAACTAAACGTGCTGCCCCGTTACATAAATATGTTTCCCAATCCATTCTTTAGGTTCCAATATTTGCACTTGCCCCTGAATCTATTTCCCTCTAACCTGCGGCTGAGTGAAAAGAAGAATTCAAAGATTTCTCCAACCTGTAGTCTATGCAGGCAAGGAAACGTAATTGAATCCATCAAACATCTGCTTCTCAGGTGTGCTGAACCATCAATGGAAAGAGAACAGGAATTGGGAAAAATTCTTAACCAATACCGCTGTAGATCTGTCGAGGACTGGCGGTGTACAATAATTGATGGAGAACAAACCCATCTGATTCTGGCAAGACTGGAAGCAATACGCTTAATGAGAACTAAGGCATCTTATTTTAAAAATAGTCGTTCTAAAATCTCATGCACGCTGAATCATGTTATAGATTTAAACTACATTTAATGTTTTTTTGTGATTCTATTTTTATTTTTCTGTAATATGTTTACTGTTCTGATTGAATTAAGCATTGCGGAATTTTGGCGAAAGGTTTTCTAAATTGTAAAACCTTAATTATGCCAAATAAAAAAAAAAATATATTAATAAAAAAGAGAGAGAGAGAGAGAGAGAGAGAGCGAGAGCGAGAGAGCGAGGTTTGCATTTGAGGTTATTTCCATACACACAATGCCTTGCTTTTGTGGCTCAGAACTAGAGGTGGACTTCCAGTGATGGCTAGTAGGTGGCGCTGTGTGAATGTGTGAATGTGAATGTGTGACTTGGCTCAAATGGACTTTCCTACTTTCACATTTCAGGTGAAAGGTTTTTTTTCAAACCTTTTTAAATCCACCATAACTTTCTTGGTGTATATATATGTTCACAGATTGTTGATTTCTCACATCACACAAATTATATATTCATATATTTATAAAGTCTCTTAGAAACACACTGCGCAAGACCAAGCCCTAAACAGTTGCAGAAACACTGCCCAATTGTTCACACTTACAGGATCCTGTAAAATGTGCATGGATGAAAACACTGGATTACAACTTTAAACTAATCGCAGTAGCAGGTGCGTGGGGATTAACTACTCGATTGATCCTACAGAGTAATTTTCTTGCTGCAGGACTAGAACCGCCGAGCAGCCATCATCTGCGCGGCATGCAGTCGTTTCACAGACTGCTTTTTGAAAATCTAAAATGTGTTCGACTCAAATTGAGCGAGATGACCAAATACACACATATATATATATATATATATATATATATATATATATATATATATATATGCACACGTTTGTGAGGGAGTAGAGGAGTAGAGAGCGTGTGAAAGGGCGTGTGGGGAATACGGGGGACCACATAACAGAATAAAGAAACAGGTCAAAATGTAGACTTTCAAAAAGCAGTCTATATAACAGGTAGAACCAGTATAGCGTTTCAAAAATCCCACCACCACACAAAAAATGTCAGAAGTCCCCATTTTATGACAGGCGGAGCACAGAGTGCGCAAAGAAATTGTGGCCTGTGCAGGTCCACCCAGCCAAAGGTGAGTCGAAGGTGCTGCAGCCCCAGACCCAGAAAGGTGCGCTCCATTTGCAAGCCTTCAGATCCATACATTGAAATCAACATGCAATGTTTATAAGCAATTGAACACAGCAACGATATTCTTTGACCTGCCTTATTGCAAAGCCACTTCCTACCTGGAGAACTGATGCCTTACCAGATGTCCCTAAATCACCCCAAGAGATTTCAGAGCCCCTTCCTTAACTGGTGAGCAGAGCCACAACCGCCTTTCAAGCCCTGCCCGAAGTTGCTTCAATTTGACTTGGATTACATGTTCCCCCCAGTAACTGCATGCAAGTTACTTTAACCCCTGTTGTTTGCAGAACTTTTAATACACTGCATAATTCTACTGTTGCTGTGTTCAGGAGAAGGCAATCTGTGATTTTAAATAAATTAAGAGGAATAGATCATCTTTATTTCTTCACTCGAAGCTGTGATTCTGACAGTGTTATGTTCTCTCTCGCAAATCAAACCTCTGCTACAGAGCTTCAGCCTGGAACTCGATCCTGTTACCCAAAGGTGAGCCAAAGAGATTTAGACCTCCTTGGTTGCATCTCAATTGTCTTGATCATATGACTGGGCCTTTGGGGATTTTGAATACTGCATTTTAAGGACTCCTATGATGTGGAATCAGCCCACCCAAAACATGGCGGGAACTTCCTTCAGTTAGGCCTGCATAGGAGGACCCCTCGCCAGAGTGCATCCCTCAAATCAAAGCCCCTTTTTCTGGGGTCTCCCACATCAGGTCACTGGGTGTCCGGCAGATTGCATTCATCCAATCTTGGAGGGGGGGAGAACTAGTAACTTTAATGCAACTTCAGGGGAAAAACAATTCTTACTCTTTCTTGATCAAAATCTTGCTCTGGAAGTCCCCGAATGTTATTAGCATATGGAGATTGTTATTGACCTCTTCCCACCCAATCAGAATGTTCGGACAGCAGCCAATAACTACTGGTATTGACTGCATTCTGAACAGTCTGACTTCAAAAACAGACATGGAAACCACAATGCAAGTTCCAGGCAAGGTTTCTTTCAGCAAGACAGTTGCTTTCTGGATGGACTTTTGTTTGTGGCAACATCCTATTTAACCCACCAGAGAGTAAACTAAACATGGGAAGATGCTTTCACATTCTTATAGATGTTTATTTTAATATTCATTTATAATGGGATTAATACCAGGGATTGGTTTCCATGCACAGGATCAGGATTTGAACCTGTGCTGCGCCACGTTGTCTTGCTTCTAAGACAAACACGTTGCCCCCTGAGCTATCCTTCCTCTTACAAACCAGTTACTTTTACATGACATGCATGCTCATGTGAAACACACTCCAATTTAACTAAGTTTGCAATTACAATACTTAACTTATAAAGACAACCTTGCTATTTAAATACTACAAAATAAAACTGCATTTAAAATACTAACTCAGTTTATCTTCTTCACTCACTATTAATGTTTTTACTTCACCAAAACATGTATTGCTACAACCGCTGTGTGCCAAGAGCCTTAGAAACCTCGGGAGGGGTCATTATCGCTTGGGATAAAGGCCCTCCCCCACTTGACAAGAAGTGTTTCCGTAAAACTGCAAGCACAAATGAGTGACATACGCTGTGTCCTTGGATGATGCTTTAAAGTACATATGTGGCCTCTAAAAATACAAGACTCCAGAATTCTGGCACAGCAATAGCCGTCAATAAACGTATAAACATTAGGAAACACAAAAAATTACAGCCATCATTTAACAGGGCGGGTTAATGTTCACCACCAATTCATAAGGTTATCAGATGGGAAAGGGGTAACTGGCCACGGCTGTGCCACTGCAACCCTTGACCATAGGCGTGTCCAGGGAGGGGCCGGGGCGAGGGGGCATGTGCTACCCCTGGAATCTGATTGGCCACCCTAAGTCCCACCTCATTATCCTAAACTATGATCAGTGTGTGTGTGTTTGTGTGCACGCTCGAAATTCATGCCACCGCTGCATAAGTCAGTGCCCCACTTGGACCAACCCAGTCAAAAGAGTCTGGACATGCCGGGATCTTGCGTGGCAATATAGGAGCAGAGCAGTTCAGCGGTGGGAGGAGGGGTTTCCCCCTGTGAAATGAACCGGGAAAGACGGAACCAGCACTGGCCCCAGAACCAGTTCTGCATTCAGTTCCCCCTCTGCAGCAGGCCCAGTGGCAGCCAGAGACGGGCCAGGAAGAGCAGCCCAGAGAATAGGGAAAAAGCAACGGAAACATAGAAGGACAACTGCTGAAGGGAAAGGACGACGGGGAAGAAGGGAGAACTGGGCTGGGGGATTGGGCCACGCAGAGCAGCATTTGTTTATTTTATGTTTTTTTTATTCCTCAGTTGGGTTTCTAAGTGTGGATCCGGGATTCGAACCTCTGTTGCTCTGCGTGGTCTTGCTTCCAAGACCAGCACGTTGCCCCTGTACTATCCAAACCAAGAGGTGAGTGGTGCAAACTACCCATGGTAAGAGGATCTCAACTCTAATAGGCGTCCTCATGCCCTACTCCTGGGCAATTTTTTTCCCATCAATTGCATTCTAGGAGTTGTTTTCTTGGGTCTGTTCAATTAAATCAAATTGATTAACATAAAAGCAAAGCACGTGACTGGAATAGACCTCCTGCAGTAAACTGCAGCTGCGAGGCAACCACGTTACTTGCCAAGAATGGGGGGCAGAAACACCCTTGATTACAAAAAAAATGGCCTCCAAAGGATATCACCATGGCTGCTTACACAAGCAACCCTGCTACTGTGCGCTCTGTACTCACTGCGGCCTCGATATGATAACTAGAGCATGCATCTTCCAGGATTGACCAATCAGTGTGTGCTCACAGAGGCCTGTACTTACTGAGGCCCCAGTGGCGCAGTCAGGGCTCCTCCCAGCTAAGCTACCGCACAACATGTACTCACCATGGCCTTTGGGTAATTACACTCAGGGCCGCCACACCCAGGCCAGCAGCCGAAAGGCCACAGCTCTGTGCTGCTCCAAATTCTAGTGAAAGGCCACAGACATTAAAACGCTGGCTCAACTTGAAATTCCATAATTAAAAGGCCTCGGCCTGCAGAAACATTATATTCCAAGACTGCGGGAAAAGTCTATTTCTGGCTGGAAATGATGATAAAATGAGGGTTTCGTTTCCACCGTGACCTCGAGAAAAGCTATTTAATAGACCGATCCACAAAACCAACAAATAACACTTGAAATTCGACAACACGCATTCCTCGAGGAGGCACAGAACGACCGCTACAAACGCTTTGAAAGAAACTCTGTGGCTTTGTTGACGGGGCGAGTGCCACACAGGCCCACTCACTGTCTGCCGCGCTCAGACCGTGAAGTCACCCCAAGGCGTAACCTTGTAGTGTTTTTAGGAGTGCGCACATGGCGGGAGCGACTGCCAGAAGCGCGCGGCAAGGATTAAACAGAGGAAGGGAGGGAAAGTGTGAGAGAGAAAGGAGGAAGGAAGGGGTGAGGGCGGAACAGAAAGCGACATTCCAGTGGTGTCATCAGAGGGGAGGAAAGAGAAACCAAAAAATCACCAGGCCTCGTTAGGAGTATGCAGTAGGGTGACCAAGGTTCTGTTTACATTGGAAACTGCAGTGGTCCCGGTTTTTGGTAGTAGGTCTTCATAGGTGGGCTGGGGGCAGGAATGCACAATCTCGGAAGAAATGCTGCATTGTACAACTTGAGATAGTGTTAGTTTGTGATAAATCAATTATATGATGTGTTTATTTGAACAGTAACACTTAACCCCCCCCCCTTCTCCTCCAACCGCTACTCAAGTGTAGTGCCTTGACAGGCATTTTCAACAGTTAGTTCTACTTTTATGTTAGTTTCCCTGTCTCTGTTTTTTACTTTAGAAATCTTGTCACCCTATTATGCAGGGGAGGTAAAAATGACAGTAACGGAATTACCAACAGTTTTACTGCACCGCCACATTCCGAGTTTGGAGGTAAAATGGAGGAAGTACATCCAGCAATCAGTTGGGAGGGTTTTCCTCCAGGTTTCATAAAAGGAAAAAAAGAGTGTTACCACCGGTGGTCATTTCTCCAAACGCCAATGTAGTCCCATAATGTGGAAAAACGCCACATTTCAGGATCTGGGGAATCGATCTCCAGCTCAAAGACGATTGTCTGGCAGTAGCAGTAAGTGAGTTTAGTGGATTTACTATTGGTAACTGGTTAATCCTGGATACCCAAGAGCTGCTTTTAGCTCCTGTTTATGTAATCTTAATTTCGAGCCCTGGCCACTACATTTCTAATATAAACAAAAGTTGTCACCTCAGTATTGTTGCGCAGCCCAAAGCTAGGTGAAGTTGTAACTCAAATGAAACAGAGCAGTGTCTAACAAACAACGTGACAAATTCTGTTAAATCAAGAAAGTCATTGGCCGAAAGGCTTTTTGAGAAATGTTTATGATTCAATATAAAACAGAACTGCCGACACGTGTTTCGACCCTAAACAACAGGTCCTTTTCAAGGTAAAACTGTTGTAAATTACAGAATTGAAATCACATAGTATCATTTGCACAAAATACATGTAATTCAAAAGGAAAACCCCAAAGGGAATAAATAAGAACAAAGTTGGTGAAATGTAAACAGAAAAGGAAGGGATGGGACCAGAACTCATACCTAGCTTTGGGCTGCGCAACAATACTGAGGAGACAACTTTTGTTTATATTTGTATTAAATTAGCAGTTTTGAGGTAACTGCTAGTCCCTCGTATATGCAGCAACCCTACTCTTTCTTTGTTTCTTAGGTACAGCCTGTTGCATTATATTACCTCCCCCAACTCACCACCAGCCCCAGCGCCTCGTACAAGAGGCATACCTTCATTTTGTTTTTCACTACATTTTCTAGTCTGCCCCAAAACTTCACCTCCCATCTTTTGAAGGGGACTCAGAACTGTGCCTAGAGACCACCCCACCCCCCTGATCCCCGGCCTTCATTGCACCCTGACGATACTGTTATTTTCTTTGTACATATGCAACCCATGTCCTTCTTTTAAGCCGCCATTTAATGCTTCAATAAACCCCACCTTCCCTATTTTCTCTATCATCTATTCTCGCCCCCTCCCCCTCCAATATTGTGAATGACACAGAAATGGATCAGCTTCTCCCACCATTAGACCTTTTCTGGTGCATTTCCTTTCGAAAACAAAATGTTCAAATGTTCCTTCATCTCTTAATATAAGCTTCTGATCTGGCTCGGCCTCGCTAAACTAACCAACCTCAGGAAAGAATAAACAAGATGGCCGACGGTGCCCCATGATATGGAGCTTTGGGGTCGAAGATTGTGAGTCAAGAATCCACAGGAGAAGACCTCAACTTTTGTCCACCCATTGCACAAGGCTCTACAGCGTCTCGACACTCACTTGAGATTTTCTGAAATACATGTCAACCACATACATGTAAGCTCAATACATGTATTTACAGGCGTTATGCACGTACACAATCAGTACCATTAACTGTGGGGGAGATCAGGGTTTTCTTGGGTATGAAAAGATGGTTCAGACATGGACTAGGGTCTGCAATGAGTGCAGGGGTGGACTTGAAACCAAAAGAAGTCCTGGAAATAATTTTCAAACGGGCCCCAAATTACACATTTTCAGCAAGCCCAAACCTTTTCCTATGAGAAAATGTGAAAATACCATACAAAAAAGAGGCCCAGTGTGCAGAGGTCTACCGGGAAATCTCCAGAGTCCCCTATAGGCCAGTCCACCTCTGGACGTGTGGCGCTCCAGATGATGTCGACTACGTCCATCATGACATCACAGCATGGGCTACAGTGGCTCGAGCTAATGGCAGTTGTAATCCAAACATTCTGGAGTATCAAATGTTGGAGGTCTCGATTTGGTAACCAAATGGCCTGGTCTACGTCGTTTTGCATTAGTGACATGTTATTATAATTACTGGAAGGGGTTGGTGTGAAATCATTTTAAAAAGGTGACTATGCTACCTATTCACCAGTTGCCCCGGCCACCCAACGCTGTCATGTTCCTTTTAGAGGCCCACGTGGTGAGCACATCTTGAAATGACTTAAAGCCAGACTGTATATTGGCTGGCAGCCACCGCTACCATCTTCCTGTGTCGATGGAGTGCAGTGCCTGGGACCTAGAAGTTGCATGTAACCACTACGTGCTTTGCTGCCCAGGTGATTGACATGGTAAAACACCTACTTTTCTTGGGAAAAAGTAGCGTTTCACTCTTCACTTTTTTTGTACCTCCCGATACAATTCAATGGCCTTTTCATTTCATTTCATTTATTTTTTCTGGCTGATTTTTTTTTATCAACCTTTCAAAAATTCATTTTACAATTAATAACAAAAAAAGAAACCACTTAAATAACACTTATATATAACATCATTTACAGTTTTTCACATTTCCATAAAATATTTCCTAATTCCATAGAATTATTATTAACACATTTAAAACCATTCAAATAATATTCATTAAATGCAATTCTTGATATTCATGGTTACGAATCTTACAAGAGTGCAACTGTTAAGAATTCTTAAAGCATTGCATTTGATATTCAATCCTTCTCCTTTAGATCATGTATATCGAAGTAGTTGTGTCAGTACCAACTGGTCACGATTTAAACATTCTGTTCTCTTCTCATGAAGTTCTAAGCCTGTATGATTCAATACTGCATATAACAATTGTATTGTCACTATATGAACTGCTGCTCTGGTTGAGGAGAAAATGTTACGCCAAATCTCAGTCAGAGACGATGTACAGTGTGAATTCAGTAATGACTTAAAAAGAAGTTTGCTCTGTGACAATAGAACAGGACAGTCTACGACAATATGATATGTGGTTTCTCTCACATTCTTATTCTTGCAAAAGCGACAATAGTTCATATTCTTATTGATTATACCTCGTGTGGCTAATATATAATTTGGTGGCCAGAGATTTAATCAGAGCCTCAACATGTGTGTCCTGATGTGTTGAGAAGGGCTCCTAATCAAATAATGCCCCATTCTGCTAAACTTGTTCTGGCCAGATAAAGCTATATCAAAGTCTGCATGCATGATAGACCTATCCTGTGTGCTGATCCAATCGTGTTGGTACAATTTATTCTTGGCTCTTACTGGATTTAATATTAAGAACTCAATGGATATAGAAGCATCTGCTAATGCATCTTATATATGATTTCTCCATATTATCGGAAACTCATGTGTAAACGTGATTAAATAATGGCCCAGGACACTTAAGATGTTGTTAGTGCCATGGCTCATTAGACATTTTCTTAACAAGCAACACCATTTCCAATGTACCTGTACATACAGAGATAGCAATCCCAGTTCAAATTGTAGCAAGGCAGTTGCAGTACATTTAGGTAGATTTAATACATGCTTCCAAAAGCGGACTTCCATTTTATCCCAAAATTGTTGTTTCTCTGGGACCTTTGCATCAGCCCCATAGGTGATTATGGGAATTACTTTTTGTTGAAAAAAAGTCATTATGTGACTACAAGCAAATTTGCCATATTTATAAAGCAAAATTTTTGCCTGCGACGTAAGAGATGCTAGTTTTTATTCAAGACTCATTAGATAAGATTTCTCATTTGTCTGGCTATTTATTGGTAAGCCCAATTATTTTTATTCTGAGACCACAAGAAGCTTGCAGTTACCAAATTAATTTTTTCGATTGTCGCTTATTACAATTCCCACATTCCACTATTCGAGTCTTTTCAAGATTAATCATTAGATTATTCTTTTGTGCATATTTGTCAAGTTCATTCAGTAGATTCTGTAATCCTGTCTGGGTTTGTGAAAGGAGCACAAGATCATCTGCATAGAGAAGCCATGCTATGATCTGTGTGCCTAACTTTGGAGAATCTGCAGTTGGTTTCAAAATGTGTTCCCACATATCCAGAATAAACAAATTTACAGCCTTGTTTGAGCCCTCGCTTGGTACTGAAGGATGAAGACAAAAGGCCTTCTAACAACAATCTAACTTGCACAGTGGTGTTTGTGTGCAGTAATTCGATCGATGTTCTTAAAGATTCAGGACAATCATGCTGTTTTAGTTTTTCCTTGAGCAGCCGACTGTCAATAGAATCGAATGCCACACGGAAGTCCACAAATGCCATGTATAAGGGTTGCTTCCATGTGGCATATAGGGATTTGAGAATATTTAGTACAATGATGTTAATTGACATTCTCATTCCAGAGATAAACCCCATTTGAAAGAGGTCCTTTTGGATGAAAGTAACGACCATCTGTTAAGATCTCTCAGTATAATTCGGTTGAAGATTTTCCTCAGGACATCTAACAAGGCAATCAGCCTATAACTGGCTGGGTCTTGATGGTCACCCTTTTTGTAGATAGGCAAGACGATGGAATGCTGCCATGATTCAGGAATCTTTTCTTTATAAATGATACTGGCAAAGATGTTAAACAAGATCGAGTACCCAAATTTGCGGATGCTTATTTAAAGTATAATTCGAAAGATCATCCAGGCATGGGGCCCTCGAGCTGCTTGCCTTGTTTATATACAAAAGAATATCATCTTTATCAAATTTTAGACTGAATCGATGAGGCACCAGACCTTGCTCAGCATGTAGCTCAGTTTTTGGAAGCGCATGTAATTGTGAAAAATGAGCTATCCATTTGGTCTCGCACACTCCATAAATTTGTGTTGCCAGTTGTGATGGATTCGATATTTTATTCAGCACATTCCAAAAACGAGCCATATTTTTATGTTGTATTGCTCTTAACATACCTTCTCCATCTTTCTGATATATCTTAGATTTGCAAGCCCAAAACCAATTTTTGTATTTAGTTTTAATTGATTGCGGAGCAACATCCCTATCTTCTATAGTTAACAACATTGCCTGTCTCCTCTGTTTTCGGTATAAGGTTTTTCTTTCTTTAGTATCTTGGATAAACACATGGGGTGTAGTACGTTTTTTTTGTAAACAATTTTGTTGGTCTGATGCCTGTCATCGTAAAAAAGCTGCATTATATCATAATAGACTAGATATTTGTCCGATGAGTCGTCAGTCAATTTTCTATATTCAGTCGTCACAATATTACTGAAATGAAACGACTTCTCAGACCATCCTATTCTGTTTAGATTGTTGTTAGTGAATGTTGACCCACTTAAATGGTCACGAGAAATACAAGCATCTTGACCATTCGCTGTCCACTCACTAGTGAGCATATGGTGATCACTATGTACAGTGGGAACAATGGAAAAGTGGGAGACAGATGGAAAAAGATTCAAATTTACGTATATGTAATCAATTATGGCACTCAGGGATCCTCTTTGCTATGTCATTTGGGGAGGAATGTCATTGACGAGGACTGCATTTAATAGGACAAGATTCTGTGTCTTAGTAAAATTGATCAACAAGGCCAATCTTTCAGTGGCCTTGAATGACCTATTGTCAAAAAGATGTAGATTTAAATCCCCTGCTATAATAGTATGGTTGATATCTGATGATACAAGAATCGTCTCCATTAGGGTGTTTAGATCTAAAAAAAAAACATCAGAAATACCCATAGGATTCCAATATATGTTCACTACTGCATACTTGCAGGCCTGTATGGTCATTTTTGTTAACTGCATAAAGGCGTTCGGAGACTCCCATGCTTCTGATTTAATATTTGCACTGATTTTTGCAGCAGTAACCAGTCCTGACATGGGTCTACCTTTTTCGCCCCCATTTCCTGGAAGAAGATGAATATCATAATTGTTCCAGGAGGGGACTGCGGTTAACCAAGTTTCCTGCAAGAGTAGAACATCATATTGTACCAGACCATTTTGTGTGTTATTAAGGAGATGACTGAAACCTTGTGTGTTCCAGCTTACAATTGACACATTTTTCTGCACGGAATGTTCATCTAGTTATATTTTTTTGTGTGCGCATTGACAATTGCAGTGGGTCAGTGCTCGGGTGTTTGGAGCATTCGGAGTTATAAAAATTGTGAGATCTATAATAGGATCTCCTGAAGCTAAACAGCTTTGTGGATTAGAAGACACAGAAATTGCCCCCACTGACGATTCAAATCCTAATCCCAAAAGATCCGTTTTTGCCAGCCAAATTGTGTTTAGCACAACACGAGATTTCATCCATATACATGCAACCCTCAGATCACTAGGGTCAGCAAACTCCACTTGTTCAATATCACTAAACATGATGTCTTCTAAAGCTGGAACATCAGAGAATACGGCCATGATACTCCTTATATTCATGTCATATCTCGAAAATGGAGCCGCTCGGCAATTGATAAAAAGAGAATGCAGTGCGTGTTTTCCTTTGATTTCACTGGAAGATTGATTAGCATTGGTTTTCAGATCTCGAGAGATAGAGGCTTTCAAGATCCTGTTGCCGCTATTATAGTCTAAATTGTCGGCTACTAAGGTCTGTGTGCCATAATGCAAATCATCTCTGAGTGATTAATTTTGTCAGTGTGCATTGCAGAGTGTAAAATCTTTGCATTATTGGTTTGAACAGACAACAGTTGTTTCAATGTATTCCTGATGTCAGAAAGGCCATCACAATTTTCACTATCACTGTTTTGTTTACCTATGAGAGCGACCTGAGATTTTAAAAAGGGAGTGTTGGAGGCCAAAGGATTGTTCATCACGTGGGGGTTCGCCTTACCACTATGTAGCAATGATAGATTTTTTTGGGCCTCTGATGAAGTAGAGATTGTTTTCTGTTTAACTCCATCGCTCAAGTAAAATTGGGAGACCTTAGGATCAAATTTGTGCAAAGATACAAAGTCATCAATTACTTTTCTGATCTCTTGTTTACGAGACTCAACCTCTCTATCTTGATTTAGCCTATAATCCGGCTGTAATTGTTGGGCACAAGAATGCTGATTGCTGCCCCTTTCCTGGGTCTGCATCTCCTCAGCAACCTCAATAAGTGTGTCAAGTGGTGAGTGAGATGGAACCACAGGCTGATCAGCAACTAACGGTTTACATTTTTTCGCTTGGGCCATCATGAAGTATTTTATTGTTACTGCCTGTGAGGCTAAAGTGGCACCTCTCTTAGGATTATTAATAGCCGTGATAAATTGTTTTGTTGCTGATCTAACTGGGACCTCTGTTGTTTTAATATTTTTCGTTTTCTTACCCTGTGTTTTAGCCGATATTTTTGAATTTGTTTTGGCTTTATGATGTTTATCTGTAAAAATCGTGTATGAAAGTTGTGTTGGCATGTCAGCTATCTGGTTCACTTCGTTAGTGGCGGTCATCGCTGTACAATCAACAGCAATGGGCTCATTGAAAGTAACATCACAAATGATCCCATTTACAAACGGAACAGGCGGAATTACAATTTCAGTAGCACATAAATCCACCAAATCAATACCTTGTGGAAGACCATCCTCCCCTATGCACTTCTCCGCTGTTTTTATTGTGGCTGTCCGTTTATCAACAAGGTAGCGGATTCCACTTACAGCACCTGACTTCTGGACCAGGGAATTGTCTGTGCTTTTTTTTGCCAATCCAGTATCAAGTCGAGTTGGACTGCAATTTTCTTTTAGTCTAGAAATCGTTGCTTCAATTTCTAGACTAATGTTTCATATCAATGCAGTGTTCATTACCTCCAAAGTGATTTCAACTAGCTTAGACGAGGATGGATCATGTCTTTTATGGGAAATGTTAGGCAAAGATTTTATTAACTTGCGCAGAGTCAGAGCTATAAAAGATAAGGCTACGGCAGAGTCAGAGCAGCTTTTGTTAGAGAATAAATCAGAAGAATCGGATACATTTTGTGAGACTTCTCTGGCCGAGAAACAGGAGCCACTAGATTCCAAATCAATCACTACTTCCCCCTAACAAGTGTCTTGCAGGTTGCCCTGATCATTTGGAAAGAGCGGTGCTGTCTGCGCATTTTGTAACACCAAGCAGTCAGACATGGATGTGTCAGGGAAAGGCGTCAGCGTCTTGTAAATTGAAACGTTAACACCAATATTACCAGGATCAACTCTAACACCATCTGTCGGAAGATGGGTCAACTCAGAACCTCATTATTCGTAGTAGCATTTTTTTTTAGAACCAAAGCCATTCGCCATTGATACAGGACTTATTGTTTACAGGCCGAATGTTTTGATAACAGCACCCATTGAAGTTGAATTAGGGGCCGTTTGAGGTTGACTAAACGGTGTTGTAGCTGAGCGTAAGACTTTGTTACAATAAAAAGAGCAAATGTCAGTGATCAGAGCTGATTTACGTTTGATCACACTGGGCTCTCTGTTTCAGCGAGCTACTGGTGTAGAGCTTCCATTATTAGCCGCTCCACTTTGAGTTACAGCATCAGACAGCTTCCGCTGTTTAAGATTGAACTCAGTACGATTGGGGACGGCATATTGGTGCATAAACAATACAATCCTTTCCACATTGAGACACCACAATCTTCAGAGAGTTGAACCTGTATACTCAATATAAAGTGAGATCCTAGCACTGTTCACCAAGCCCCTCGCATCGGTCACCACAGTGAAGCGGTGCCTCAACGGTGCTTCCTCAGTGCGCGCGGTTGCCAGTTTTTGTAGACGTTAGCCTGTGGGGGCGTGTCTAGATTTCTATAACAATAGAAATATAGCGTTATGAAGGTCAGTGATATATATTTTAAAGTCCAAGTGCACAGAATGCACTATCAAATTCTCTGTTGTTAAGTACACGGTATGAGCAATGTTGATAAAGTTGTTAGAAGCAGTAGCAGCTGGAGCTGAGAAAACATGAGAACAGTGTCTGCGGGCAAAGCAGTGCTCCAACGGTGCTTCATCGGTGTGCGCGGGTGCCAGTTTGTGTAGACGTTAGCCTCTGGGGGCGTGTCTAGAGTTCGTATGAGCAGTGTTGGTAACGTTGTTAAAAGCAGTAGCAGCAGGAGCTGAGAAAACACTAGAACAGCGTCTATTTTTACCCTTCAGACTACGGCCTGGTGCCCCCGGGTGGGGTCAGAGCATGCCTCAGGTAAGAATTTGGTGCTATGAAACCCAACTCTTCAAGGAATCTCTCTGCCTCAACACCTAGGCCACCTAGTCTCGGGAGGATAGCTCGGGGGAAACACGCTGGTCTTGGAAGCAAGATGACGCGGATTAACAAAGGTTCGAACCCTGGGTCCGTGCTTAGAAACCTCTGGTTATTAAGCTTGTTATAAATAACAAATTACAATCACATCGCCCCTTGCACCACCTGACTCGCTAGACGCCACCCATCTCCTCCCCTCCACTTGGTACAGCTGTACCCCTCTTCTGTATCCTACTCCCCGCTGTATAGCTGTTCTGTTGTTACCTCTGAAAATGATAATTTTTTTACATTTTGGAAAATTATTGCATAGGTGTTTCACTAAATGTTGATGGCAAAAGGCGGGAAACTAATGAAAAATAGTCTTTAACGAAGTGTCCACCAAGGAGCTCAAGCAGATCCTGCTCCTCACAAAGACCATGTAGGCCGGAGAGGATCCAGTCATGAACAGGCCATCTAACAGATAAATAAATAAATGCACTTTAAGTTTAAAGATCTTCAAAGTGAATACCTTCACCTTCTGTAGTATATGTTACTCCAAACAGACTTGTACCGAGTTTTAATTGACGGATTAACTTGGAGGGTTCTCAGAAGATGGATTCCAGGGCCATATTTCACTCTGGGTCAGTGCACAGAGCACGGTGCTTAAAGTCCATGACTCTCTGCGGCAGGGAATGATTCTTCTGGTCCCAACTGGAGACCAAGCAAGCTCCCCCTTTGCAAATTCTCCAAACCTCTCGTGTCTCGGGATAATGTGCACATTGGGGCCAGGGTCTTCTCCGGGTGACTTTCAGGCAGTTTGGTCTTCATGTGGGTTACATGAATCCTCACCATTTACAGACATGAAACTACAACTATACATTTTTATCTTGGTCATGTTGGCATAGCTATCGGCTATCCTTCCACCCATTCCGCCATCCATAAGCACACTAAAAAAGTTCTTCTTATGAAGGTGCAGTCTATTTTTTTCATCGAATTGTAGTTTCAACTATTTCTTTTTACGGGATTGTATTTTTCTTTGCATTTTTGGGAGAGGGTTTATCCCCACAACCCCGTCCACATCGTCCACAATGCCTACACCTATCTCTTTCCCATTCCTATTCGCAAGCCAAATGCATTTCTTTTTACATTTCAAACGTTGTCTTTCTGATCCCGTTCTGATCGATTTAGGGGAGTTGTGCTCCTTTTATTGAAACCCACTTGATCACGCTGCATACTGATGCGGTCTAACTTACATGCATGAACACGAGGAGATCACCCGCGACCCATGAAGACTGGCCTCCTTGCCAGTCGAGTTTCAAAGGGTCGATGCACTCATGATCTGATCACCCCGTCTCACTAGACCAGGGCCAACAGCCACTTAATCTCGCTAAAAAAAATAGCAGACTCTCCTTAACCAGGGCAAACCTTCCCGCCCCCACCCCGGTTCATGGGTGCATGCATTGCAAATCTAGAGTTGCTCCTTCGATCCCTTACAGATCACCTCTTTTTGAAAGCACACAGATTCATCTGTTTGAAGCCATTGTCTCATCAAAAGGCCACATGTCTGGGATCCCATCGCAACTATTAGTGGCCCACCCAAACATGTTCTCACCAAAGGATTTTTTTAGACCCCCTTCGTCCATCACATGATAAAAAACAGTCTATGGAGCTCAACCAGTGAAGAAACCAGTCTGGATTGGCACCCAATGGCCCCCGTGATCATGCATGTGATGAGAGAGACCACACACTTCGTGAGAAGAACTTGCTGGTCGACTAAACACAGGAAAATATATTGCTCCACAAATAAATCAATACATGTGACTGACGTCAGGGGTGGAAAGAGAAGTCACTATTTGTACAGTCAGCGAGGAGACGGTCTTCAGCAGTGTTGTGTGCCAATCTCTAGGCCAGCAGAGCATAGCTTCTTCTGGCAGAGGAGACCAGTCTTCCCTCCAGGGTTCCCAAGAGTGGTGTTGCACATTGGCATGGTGTAAGCCATTTCAGTAATTTGATTGACAATGTTTCTAGCCAATAGGACATGTGTCTCTCCTTGATGGTCACCCAGCTTTTTTCCATTCGTGTGGGCGCTAACAGCTCTTCAGGGAGTTGTCTAGAGGCACTCCTAACCGCAAACTTAATTTCCTGCCACGTCAAAAGGACATCCTGTGGGGTTTCTCGGGGCAACCCTCCATCTCACTGATGTGTTTCCCTGGTGCGATGGTATTTGGGGACTGGCTGACCCAACATAACCTCTGCTGGTTATATCTCACAGACGCATGTGATGGGCGTGGGTCCGCAGGATGGGGAAGCTCCCCCGCCCGCCGTTGTGATGGGCAAATGATTGATGTTACCGGTCTCGCGGGTTCTCCTATCCCTAGCGCCTGCTTGAATACATGGGTTAGACAGGAAGCTAGTCTTTTCTGAATGGGGTGCACATCGGTTGCAATCTTAGGTGCTGTTCTATAGGTTTGGGCCTATAGCCGGAAGTTGTCTTCACCTTCTGCACCCTTAGGCCCATGACTTTGTTTTGGTTAACCTTTTAAAATGATCCTCATTGGTGCCTCAGATTTGGCACCAATCAGAGTTGCTGCCACCTTTTTTCAAGTTAACGTCCAAGTGTGAGCAAAGAGTGCCTGTAGGTCTTGACCATTCACAGGCATCCAAAGCAGGCACGTTCCAGAGACCCCTGACCAAGGAGACACCTTTCAATTGCTCACACCATGTCTTCTGTTACCGAAGCAACCCTCCAATAACACAAAAGGGGCACAGCCAAATGGCAGTGTACAGCTACTGCTTCCGAGTCAAGGGTCACTGAGTGAGAGCCTCCATGTTACGCAGGTACACAGTGGCTTTTCTCTTTACAGGTAACACCTGTGCCAATTGGACTTCCTTACAGACTGGTATGGCGTTCGGTGGATTTACTGCCCTGAAGACGGAGGCAATTTTAATGTTGGTCACAGAGAGGAAGTATGCCCTGTTCTGAGCCCTATAGTCAGTTCTGTGGTTTGGCAGTGCCACAAAGAGCCACGCTGGTGCGTGCGTCAGCGGGTGCACGCTGGCAGCGCGCCCTGCAAGAGGCTGGCAGTGGCATGCAGAGGCTCAACTCCACCCACGAACAGACAGACGTGCGTTCGGAAGATGGGGCTCAAGCGCCGCCGTTTAATGAGACGATTGTGGCCCGGATCGTGGGCTTTTCACTATAACTTGTGGCCTGGACCCAGGGTCGTACTGTAGGTCCATAAAATTGTCCCGGACACCAATTAAAAAGTAGATCACAGTTGCAAATGATTATTCATTTCTTTTGTGACACGGTTTGAATATTAACCAAGGGGGAGTTTTTTGCTAAAGTGTGATGGAAATTGTGCATGTTAAAGAATATTTATTCAGCAACACTGGTCAAAACTACTAGCCGCATGGTGAAGTAACTCATCTACTAGCCCCAATTGGCCAAAAAAGTGGCCCAATTTGACCCAAAAAAACGTGCCTACACGAGCATTTTATATTTTTGGATTATGGGACTATTGCCCTATAGGCCAGTCCGGGCTTGCCTGGACCCCACCTTATTGGCTACGGCAGGCAGCCCATGCAGGCAACACTTCGATACGCCATCCACCCGTTCAAGGGGAGGGCATACCTACTCCCCAGAAATGTATGTTAATGCCTTTCACCAACATATATCACAAGTGTGACTCTCATACTTGTGAACCCCAAGTGTAATAGTCATACCTAGATATCACCACTTTAACGACCACACAAGAGTACAACCGGTGGACCGTCTAGGGTTGAACACCACCAATGCAGCAGTGCTCGTGTGCCAGTAATGCAACCCCAATGGCTCAATATTAGGTGTGCAGTGCCCAAAACGGAATATCACCAGTGCAACAATGTTCACGAGAGACTGCCCATGCAAAATATCACCATTGCAACACCCGTACCGACGGACCCACTGACCAGCAATGCTCAAGTGTGAATAATACCACGAATGCAACGTGCATGCAGGACTATCACGTGTGGGGCGATTAGAGGGCCGTGGTGTCCCTCGTGCCCACGGGCCGCAGGCTCCCTCGGGCCACGGTTTCCCCTGGCACTTGCCACCTTCGCCAGCCCAGCACTTGCTCGCGCTCCTTCACAAGGGGCACCCCACTCCTGCACTTCGCCCTCCATCCCTTCCCCTCCCTTGCACTTACCACCTTGTCAAGCACTTGCACGGTAGCATTGTCACAAGGCAAAAATAACCGTTTTGTTGTTCTACTTTTGTAGTTCCCATGTACCCCCTTCTTGTCTTGTGGCACCTGGAAGCACTTGTGTATAGGCGCCATACAAATGTCCAATAAAATAAGACTGGCAGTCTCCTTGATTCCCCTGGGCTACTAGATGCCCATGTTTAGTTATCTTTGCTGAGGCCAGTGGAGATGTTGGAGGGCTGGTAGAGGTCAAGAACTGCAGCAACTGCTACTTTACAAAGGCTTTTCATGGATCCCACGAGCAGTTGCGACTAGAACCAATTGTAGTGCCTTATAAAGTGCAGTTTACGCCCTGAAAGAGCATCTAGGCGCTATGCTGGGTTAAGACTGATGATGTATATTGGGAGACAATCTGGGAAAAGGTGGGTTTTTACTCGTTTCCTAAAACTGAAAAAAAGGATCTGCTGCTTGTCTGAGAGGTATGGGCAGAGCGTTCTACAGAGGGGCAGTTTGGGATGAAAAGTCGCGTTTCCCTCAGATTGCATGCTCTCAAGAATTTGTACGGCGCCCGTCACCACCACAGATGTCTTATAGCGCCTAACCCTGCCTGAATATTTTGTGCATTGTGACCCTGCCAGGGTGTTACTAGACTTTGCTATGTGTGTGAATAAGGAGGTGCAGGGTTGGAAGAGGTGATGTTAAATGTTAAGCGAGATTTACGAATAACAAATCCTGCACAAGACTTGCACCATTTATTTTTTATTTCTTTATTTTGTTTGCTTGTATAGCGCACCAAGCCCTCGGGCATTAGGACAAGAAAATAATATCTACTTACCTTAGAGAGTGCGCCATATCAGGGCCATACATTACCATTTCCCCCATAAACAAAGCCAAAGATCCCTCAGCTTCAGCTTAACCAGAGCAACAGACCCCTCCGATTCCCCATCACCAGAGCAACAGGTTCCTCTGCTTCCCCCAAACCAGAGCAGCAGGTTCCTTTGCTTGCCCATCACCAGAGCAGCTACTTCCTCTGTTTCCCCCAAACCAGAGCAGCAGGTTCCTCTGCTACCCCCAAACCAGAGCAACATGTTTCTCTGCTTCTCCATCACCAGAGCAGCGGGTTCCTCTGTTTCCGCATCACCAGAGCAGCGGGTTCCTCTGTTTCCGCATCACCAGAGCAGCAGGTCCCTCTGCTTCCCCATGACCAGAGCAGCAGGTTCCTCTGCTTCCCCATGACCAGAGCAGCAGGTTCCTCTGCTTCCCCATGACCAGAGCAGCAGGTTACTCTGCTTCCCCATCACCAGAGCAGCAGGTTCCTCTACTTCCCCATCACCAGAGCAGCAGGTTCTTCTGCTTCTCCATCACCAGAGCAGCAGGTTCCTCTGCTTCCCCATCACCAGAGCAGCAGGTTCCTCTGCTTCCCCATCACCAGAGCAGCAGGTTCCTCTGCTTCCCCATCACCAGAGCACCAGGTTCCCCTGCTTCCCCATTACCAGAGCAGCAGGTTCCTCTGCTTCCCATCACCAGAGCAGCAGGTTCCTCTGCTTACCCATCACCAGAGCACCAGGTTCCCCTGCTTCCCCATTACCAGAGCACCAGGTTCCCCTGCTTCCCCATTACCAGAGCAGCAGGTTCCTCTGTTTCCGCATCACCAGAGCAGCAGGGTGTTCTGCTTCCCCATTACCAGAGCAGCAGGTTCCTCTGCTTCCCCATCACCAGAGCAGCAGGTTCCTCTGCTACCCCCAAACCAGAAAAGTGGGTTCCTCCGCTTCCCCAGTTGATCTTCAAGTTTCCGCAAGAGAGCAAGTACCACCCAGGAATTGTTTTTGCTGCATTTTCTCCTACTTCTGTGAAAGGGTCCTCCCGAATGTATATGGCGCCACTTTCGCCCTGCATCTGCTTTATAGCCTCTTTCTATGTTTATTGCACGCACAACTCATTGATGTGGTGGAAGGAGGATATGATTTACTGTAGGAAATGTTAGGGGATGTGACCTTATTACCCAGGATTATCAACGCCATGGACGTCTTCTGGCTTTTCTTTGGGTGAAGCACACATTCCTGTATTTATCTGCAGTGCTTGGATAAGAACAATAGAGTAGCACAATGTCACACTTTCCAGGAGTCAGTCCTGTAAATTCCTGCTCTAGAACCAGACAGGGTTTGGGTACCAAGCCAGTCCCCTGAAACTACGCTGGTGATTTGGTGTAGTATAAAGGCCCACTAAACTAATATCAGAAAAAACAACGTGAAGTTTCCCCCCCAGAGGCCCACACGCTTCTCTGGGACCACCCAATGAGAGATAAGCAACACCTGCACACCAGTAGGAATCTGACTCTGGCTCTCTGGTGACCAAGTAGGCCCCGATTGACACTGGATGGTGCTAAGCAAAAGCAATTAGTCAGATGGGTGATTGTTTGTACATGCCAACATTACCCATTCCATTCGGGAGATGCTAGTCCATTCCTAGTTTTAACTTTGCATTCTGGGACTTGCAGTCCTGGACTCACCCGTTATAAATCCAAGTCTGAACTTCTGTCTCACGGGTGGAATGAACATTGCTGACATTGTATGGACCACAGAACGGAAACTGAGAGCTGTGAAATACTGACAGACCTGGGCACGTGCCATCCTCTGGGAAACCGATGGATCAGGACTGGACGCAAACATTGTTCTTCTTCCATGGTGGGTCTGAAGCCCATTTAGCCAACAGAAGACAACCTCAAATTATTGTTTTGGAACCAAGTGGGAGGCATTTTGCAGGCATCCTACGTTTCTAGCATCAGCCAATGAGGACCAATCAGAAACCAGCTTCTCAAACAATAAGTGACCAGTCCAAGTCCCCCCAGGCCACTTATGCAGTGCCTTCGGATTGGAAACTTGACCCCTTTGCACTCAATGATCGAAACCGTTGACACTGGGGGCTGCAAATCTGCTTCTAAAGAGCCATCACCTGGAAGAACAGAATCTTTGTCAAGGCACAGAGTACGATGGTGGATTGACCGGGCTCTCTCAGAGGTCCTATGGTCACCATCACTCTTAATGCCCTACTTGACCAGGACATGAAAAGAATTGAGAATGCCAAGAACATTATCAGCAGAAGAGCCAGAATGTACGAACACTCACCCTTGCAGGGTTGCACAGATTTGCAATTCCTGTAGTTCATCCCCAAACGTTCTCTCAGCTCCCGAACCTCAATAAATCAGCCCCCCACACTTTCACGAGTATGTGCAGGTATTAAACATATTATATGAAATCATAATCTAGAAATCCCACAATCTACTTATCGCCGTTACTTGAATTGAACTTACACAGCGAACCCTGATTTCCCATTGCCCGATCCTCATGATCTCCTGCTGCCATTTCACCAGAGCTGCACGTTCACCTGCTCCTTCATCATCAGAACCTCCTGCCCTGCAGAATGCCCTGCTGCCCTGCCACCTGAGGTGCACTTTCTCCTCTTTCTTCATCATCAGAACCTCCTGCCCTGCAGAATCCCCTGCTGCCCTGGGATGCACTTTCTCCTCTTTCTTCATCATCAGAACCTCCTGCCCTGCAGAATCCCCTGCTGTACTTCCACCAGAAATGCACTTTCTCCTGCAGAATCCCCTACTGCCCTGCCACCCGAGATGCACTTTCTCCTCTTTCTTCATCATCAGAACCTCCTGACCTGCAGAATCCCCTTCTGCCCTTCCACCAGAAATGCACTTTCTCCTCTTTCTTCATCATCAGAACCTCCTGACCTGCAGAATCCCCTGCTGCCCTGGGATGCACTTTCTCCTCTTTCTTCATCATCAGAACCTCCTGACCTGCAGAATGCCCTGCTGCCCTGCCACCTGAGGTGCACTTTCTCCTCTTTCTTCATCATCAGAACCTCCTGACCTGCAGAATCCCCTGCTGCCCTGGGATGCACTTTCTCCTCTTTCTTCATCATCAGAACCTCCTGCCCTGCAGAATCCCCTGCTGCCCTGTCACCTGAGATGCACTTTCTCCTGCATAATCCCCTGCTGCCCTGGGATGCACTTTCTCCTCTTTCTTCATCATCAGAACCTCCTGTCCTGCAGAATGCCCTGCTGCCCTGCCACCTGGGATGCACTTTCTCCTCTTTCTTCATCATCAGAACCTCCTGCCCTGCAGAATCCCCTGCTGCCCTGGGATGCACATTCTCCTCTTTCTTCATCATCAGAACCTCCTGTCCTGCAGAATCCCCTGCTGCCCTGCCACCCGAGATGCACTTTCTCCTCTTTCTTCATCATCAGAACCTCCTGTCCTGCAGAATCCCCTGCTGCCCTCGGATGCACTTTCTCCTCTTTCTTCATCATCAGAACCTCCTGTCCTGCAGAATCCCCTGCTGCCCTGCCACCCGAGATGCACTTTCTCCTCTTTCTTCATCATCAGAACCTCCTGTCCTGCAGAATCCCCTTCTGCCCTTCCACCAGAAATGCACTTTCTCCTGCAGAATCCCCTGCTGCCCTGCCACCTGAGATGCACTTTCTCCTCTTTCTTCATCATCGGAACCTCCTGCCCTGCAGAATCCCCTGCTGCCCTGTCACCTGAGATGCACTTTCTCCTGCAGAATCCCCGGCTGCCCTGGGATGCACTTCCTCCTCTTTCTTCATCATCAGAACCTCCTGTCCTGCAGAATACCCTGCTGCCCTGTCACCTGAGGTGCACTTTCTCCTCTTTCTTCATCATCAGAACCTCCTGTCCTGCAGAATCCCCTGCTGCCCTGCCACCTGAGGTGCACTTTCTCCTCTTTCTTCATCATCAGAACCTCCTGTCCTGCAGAATCCCCTGCTGCCCTGCTGCCCTGGGATGCACTTTCTCCTCTTTCTTCATCATCAGAACTTCCTGCCCTGCAGAATCCCCTGCTGCCCTGTCACCTGAGATGCACTTTCTCCTGCAGAATCCCCTGCTGCCCTGGGATGCACTTCCTCCTCTTTCTTCATCATCAGAACCTCCTGTCCTGCAGAATACCCTGCTGCCCTGTCACCTGAGGTGCACTTTCTCCTCTTTCTTCATCATCAGAACCTCCTGTCCTGCAGAATCCCCTGCTGCCCTGCCACCCGAGGTGCACTTTCTCCTCTTTCTTCATCATCAGAACCTCCTGTCCTGCAGAATCCCCTGCTGCCCTGCCACCTGGGATGCACTTTCTCCTCTTTCTTCATCATCAGAACCTCCTGTCCTGCAGAATCCCCTGCTGCCCTGTCACCTGAGGTGCACTTTCTCCTCTTTCTTCATCATCAGAACCTCCTGTCCTGCAGAATCCCCTGCTGCCCTGCCACCTGAGGTGCACTTTCTCCTCTTTCTTCATCATCAGAACCTCCTGTCCTGCAGAATACCCCGCTGCCCTGTCACCTGAGGTGCACTTTCTCCTGCAGAATCCCCTGCTGCCTTGCCACCCGAGATGCATTTTCTCATCTTTCTTCATCATCAGAACTTCCTGTCCTGCAGAATCCCCTGCTGCCCTGGGATGCACTTTCTCCTCTTTCTTCATCATCAGAACCTCCTGTCCTGCAGAATGCCCTGCTGCCCTGCCACCTGGGATGCGCTTTCTCCTCTTTCTTCATCATCAGAACCTCCTGTCCTGCAGAATCCCCTGCTGCCCTGCCACCCGAGATGCACTTTCTCCTCTTTCTTCATCATCAGAACCTCCTGTCCTGCAGAATGCACTGCTGCCCTGCCACCTAGGATGCACTTTCTCCTCTTTCTTCATCATCAGAACCTCCTGTCCTGCAGAATCCCCTGCTGCCCTGCCACCTGAGGTGCACTTTCTCCTGCAGAATCCCCTGCTGCCCTGGGATGCACTTTCTCCTCTTTCTTCATCATCAGAACCTCCTGTCCTGCAGAATGCCCTGCTGCCCTGCCACCTGGGATGCACTTTCTCCTCTTTCTTCATCATCAGAACCTCCTGCCCTGCAGAATCCCCTGCTGCCCTGGGATGCACATTCTCCTCTTTCTTCATCATCAGAACCTCCTGTCCTGCAGAATCCCCTGCTGCCCTGGCACCCGAGATGCACTTTCTCCTCTTTCTTCATCATCAGAACCTCCTGTCCTGCAGAATCCCCTGCTGCCCTCGGATGCACTTTCTCCTCTTTCTTCATCATCAGAACCTCCTGTCCTGCAGAATCCCCTGCTGCCCTGCCACCCGAGATGCACTTTCTCCTCTTTCTTCATCATCAGAACCTCCTGTCCTGCAGAATCCCCTTCTGCCCTTCCACCAGAAATGCACTTTCTCCTGCAGAATCCCCTGCTGCCCTGCCACCTGAGATGCACTTTCTCCTCTTTCTTCATCATCAGAACCTCCTGCCCTGCAGAATCCCCTGCTGCCCTGTCACCTGAGATGCACTTTCTCCTGCAGAATCCCCTGCTGCCCTGGGATGCACTTCCTCCTCTTTCTTCATCATCAGAACCTCCTGTCCTGCAGAATACCCTGCTGCCCTGTCACCTGAGGTGCACTTTCTCCTCTTTCTTCATCATCAGAACCTCCTGTCCTGCAGAATCCCCTGCTGCCCTGCCACCTGAGGTGCACTTTCTCCTCTTTCTTCATCATCAGAACCTCCTGTCCTGCAGAATCCCCTGCTGCCCTGCTGCCCTGGGATGCACTTTCTCCTCTTTCTTCATCATCAGAACTTCCTGCCCTGCAGAATCCCCTGCTGCCCTGTCACCTGAGATGCACTTTCTCCTGCAGAATCCCCTGCTGCCCTGGGATGCACTTCCTCCTCTTTCTTCATCATCAGAACCTCCTGTCCTGCAGAATACCCTGCTGCCCTGTCACCTGAGGTGCACTTTCTCCTCTTTCTTCATCATCAGAACCTCCTGTCCTGCAGAATCCCCTGCTGCCCTGCCACCCGAGGTGCACTTTCTCCTCTTTCTTCATCATCAGAACCTCCTGTCCTGCAGAATCCCCTGCTGCCCTGCCACCCGGGATGCACTTTCTCCTCTTTCTTCATCATCAGAACCTCCTGTCCTGCAGAATCCCCTGCTGCCCTGTCACCTGAGGTGCACTTTCTCCTCTTTCTTCATCATCAGAACCTCCTGTCCTGCAGAATCCCCTGCTGCCCTGCCACCTGAGGTGCACTTTCTCCTCTTTCTTCATCATCAGAACCTCCTGTCCTGCAGAATACCCCGCTGCCCTGTCACCTGAGGTGCACTTTCTCCTGCAGAATCCCCTGCTGCCTTGCCACCCGAGATGCATTTTCTCATCTTTCTTCATCATCAGAACTTCCTGTCCTGCAGAATCCCCTGCTGCCCTGGGATGCACTTTCTCCTCTTTCTTCATCATCAGAGCCTCCTGCCCTGCAGAATCCCCTGCTGCCCTGTCACCTGAGATGCACTTTCTCCTGCAGAATCCCCTGCTGCCCTGGGATGCACTTTCTCCTCTTTCTTCATCATCAGAACCTCCTGTCCTGCAGAATGCCCTGCTGCCCTGCCACCTGGGATGCACTTTCTCCTCTTTCTTCATCATCAGAACCTCCTGTCCTGCAGAATCCCCTGCTGCCCTGCCACCCGAGATGCACTTTCTCCTCTTTCTTCATCATCAGAACCTCCTGTCCTGCAGAATGCCCTGCTGCCCTGCCACCTGGGATGCACTTTCTCCTCTTTCTTCATCATCAGAACCTCCTGTCCTGCAGAATGCCCTGCTGCCCTGCCACCTGGGATGCACTTTCTCCTCTTTCTTCATCATCAGAACCTCCTGCCCTGCAGAATCCCCTGCTGCCCTGGGATGCACTTTCTCCTCTTTCTTCATCATCAGAACCTCCTGTCCTGCAGAATCCCCTGCTGCCCTGCCACCCGAGATGCACTTTCTCCTCTTTCTTCATCATCAGAACCTCCTGTCCTGCAGAATGCCCTGCTGCCCTGCCACCTGGGATGCACTTTCTCCTCTTTCTTCATCATCAGAACCTCCTGTCCTGCAGAATCCCCTGCTGCCCTGGGATGCACTTTCTCCTCTTTCTTCATCATCAGAACCTCCTGTCCTGCAGAATCCCCTGCTGCCCTGCTACCTGGGATGCACTTTCTCCTCTTTCTTCATCATCAGAACTTCCTGTCCTGCAGAATCCCCTGCTGCCCTGGGATGCACTTTCTCCTCTTTCTTCATCATCAGAACCTCCTGCCCTGCAGAATCCCCTGCTGCCCTGCCACCTGAGGTGCACTTTCTCCTGCAGAATCCCCTGCTGCCCTGGGATGCACTTTCTCCTCTTTCTTCATCATCGGAACCTCCTGTCCTGCAGAATGCCCTGCTGCCCTGCCACCTGGGATGCACTTTCTCCTCTTTCTTCATCATCAGCACCTCCTGTCCTGCAGAATGCCCTGCTGCCCTGCCACCTGGGATGCACTTTCTCCTCTTTCTTCATCATCAGCACCTCCTGTCCTGCAGAATGCCCTGCTGCCCTGCCACCTGGGATGCACTTTCTCCTCTTTCTTCATCATCAGAACCTCCTGTCCTGCAGAATCCCCTGCTGCCCTGCCACCTGGGATGCACTTTCTCCTATTTCTTCATCATCAGAACCTCCTGTCCTGCAGAATCCCCTGCTGCCCTGGGATGCACTTTCTCCTCTTTCTTCATCATCGGAACCTCCTGTCCTGCAGAATCCACTAATGCCCTTTCACCTGAGATGCACTTTCTCCTGCAGAATCCCCTGCAGCCCTTTCACCTGAGATGCACTTCTTTCTCCTGCAGCCCTTTCACTGAAGGTGCAGGTTCTCATGTTTTCCCTTTACCTAAACCCCCCGACTTGCAGCATCCCCTGCTGTTCGTGATCACTTACCCAAGAAGCATGTTCCCCCATTTGTTAACCATCTGCAACTTCTGAACTGCAGGATCCATGCACACCGCCCCCCCCCCATACCCTCTGACAGCAGGCCCTGACACGTTTCATGGTTTCCACACATTAGGGAGAGGCTCCTCTGCTCCTGGGCCAGGTAAGCACCACGCTGCCTGCTCCAGAGCCTGTAGTACAGTCATAGGCAGAAAGCGTACCCAAATCCCAGCTTCCTACACCTCACCCTTTGCCCTTTCTCAATACCCGGGTCCATGCCACACAGCCCTGCCTGCCAGACAGAAGGCCTCCTCCTCTATCAAACAATAAATATTTCAGGCGAAAATATACAACATAAACAAAGAAAAACAAAAATGTACACTTAAAGACATCACATATTCAAATACTTAATTTACAAAGAACATTTCTTTTCTGGCACTAAGCATCATGTATAGGGCACATTCACATAGTATTAGTGTCTCAAAAATTACATTTGCTGGTTTCATTTCTGCCCTTTTTCATTTACATTAAAAAAAGAAGCTGCTTTAAATGAGCACACAATCCTCCCCCCCCCCGCTTTCTCCCCCACCCACTGCGCATAGTTCTCGTACCCCCATGTACATTACCACCCATTAGGTAGATCCTGTGCCCACTGTAACTTCCGTCACATAAACCCTTTGCCCCCCCCCCCCCTCTGCAAACGTGCCACCTGCTCACCTATGGCAGACCTTGTGACATGTTATGACACATAATGCGTTCCTTATATAGCGCCTTAAACGCAAAGCACTACTTACGATAGGTGTTACCATGACCCCACCCAGTGGTCGAAGTGGGCGGGAGCGGTGCGCCTCTACTTTTTTTAATTAACTTTTACAGCTCCTATACTTTTATTTTAAAAAGAAACCGTTCCGGAATGATTTCGTTTTAAAATGAAAGTATAGGAAGAAGTTGAAACCTTCACTTTCAGTGCACTGCACTGAACGTTCCCTTAAACAGCAGGTGCACGTGTTGGGGGGGGGGGTGTATTGTGTGTGGGGTCGTGGCAATGGGGTATGTGGGGAGCAGGGCAGGCCAGCAGGGAACATAGTTAGACTACTTCTTTTCTAGTCCCCACCTAATTCTACTGGCTGTATTGACCTCCGGGAGATGAAAGACTGCGCCGAGCCGCCAGAATTCGAATCGGTCACCTTTGTGCTGGAAAGAGATCTCACAAACGGCCAGCCCCTGTCCCCACTGTATGAGGACCCCCCCTTGCCTTCATTCAGACCGCCAGTCCGGTCGTATGCCCCTGTGAATCAGCCCATGATGTACCATGTCTGACAAGACTTTGAGCCCCAGCTGGAACAGGTAGGACCCGTGCCCCTTGGTCCCTGCCACTCAGGAGAACCCTTTGCCCTCTGTACTCCAGGCACCAGAGTCCCTGTTTCACTTGCTGCCTGCCCCCTGTATCTGAGCTCAGCAAAGCAGACCCCCAGGGAGCCCGCTCCCTGTCAGCAGCTAGGAAGCGCCTGAACCGTGCCTTTTCCAGAAGCACCCGCAGCCCCTGCCTTGAAGAGTCCGTACCTGAGGCGCAGGTTGCCCATAAACTCGGGCATGGTGACCGAGTCCATCAGCACGAAATCCGCTTTGCCGAACTCCAGGCTCTCCTGCTCTGCCATGCTGAGACTCGGGCACGGGACAGGTCTGTCCGGGGCACTGGTGGGTTCCAAATCGCCGGGGCCGCGGGACAGGGAGCTCCAGGGTGGATAGTGAGTCACTGGTCCGGGCTGGGAGCACCGACAGTCACCGGAGAGCACGAAGGCGGGGCCTGCTGGAGAGGAGGCGGGGCTTGCACGAAAGGGGCGCGGTTTGAATGGTGGGCGGGGTTTCTGGCAGGAGGGGCGTGGCAAGGGAAAAGACGTCAGTCGGGTTTGACGGAACGCTCATGGAGTCAAAGGCGTGGCCACGAAGAGGGGCGGGCACAAAGTGGATAATATTTAGCAATGGGAAGGGGACAAGGACATTCGAAAGGGGAGGGACTGCATGTGGAGGCGTGGCGGCTCCGAGTGGCTGAACAACAAGCAGGAGTGGCGCGCTTCAAAATTAAACGCGATAGGAAGCGAGCCACGAGTAGAGTTATGGGACTAATTGTCCGACACGGCGCCTTATGAACACAGTGAGGTGAGGAGCAGAGCCAGCAACAAATTGGCGAGTCTAATGTCACCTACTGGGGAGGGACTGCAGGGCGGACCTTCAACAGAGTGCTGGAAGTGGAGTGGGCGGGTCTGGCAACAGAGTGATGTAGGAGGGGCGGGGTACAAGGGAGGAGAACCATACACAGTAATGGGGAGGGAGAGAGGCCGGAATAAATAGTTTGGGACTGGGATTTTCTTTCTTTTTGGTCTTTTTTTTAAAGTTATGCATGCAAAAGATCTGATTTTGCGCCCTAGGAGGCAAGTGAGATGCTGAGGAAAACGAGGACAAGAAAAACTGGGGAATGGAACACATTCATACTTCAAAGCAGGGCAGCTGAAGGTTGCTTTAGGGAGCCAATGTGCAGTGCTGGGAATTGAACTTTTGTACTGTGGTATCCCACCATCACGGAGGGTGAGAGCATTTGTTATTATCCATCCATAAACATTTGCATCTCACAAGATTAATCATGAACACCTGCAAACATCCCACTTTCTGATAATGTTGTAAACAAAGTGTAAAAGCTGCACATCTTTTAAACCTCAAAAGATGCACTTCCATTGTTGCTGTAGAGTGCAATCTTAGCAAGGGATTTTACAGGGACCCTCTATCAGAGTCTGAAGAGGTCTTGTGGGTAAGTGTCTCGCCCCTGAACCCAACCATCACTACTCGATTCCCAGCATGGCAGCACTGCAGCATAGTTCAAAGCAATCCAAAGGTGCTAAAATAAATGAGTGTCAATGGATATTGTGAGTGGCCAGTAATGCGAGACGGACAAGTAGAGTTTTAGCACAAGTAACCATTTTATTAAGCAATAAGGGTGAGACAAACGCCTCACTTTCCCTAACCTAACAAGGGTTGCCCTGCCTATCAAACTAAGGATAAAGGAAAATGACCCAATGTCCAAAGATCTCTGTCCCTCACACTCATACTTACAACAAAATGATACAGGGATTATATGGCTGTTCAAACACATTAAAAAAATTTCAATTCAAACAGAGAAATTAAATATAAATCCTTGTAACCAGGGTTGAACCCCCTTCGCTTGGATTAATTCCGGATTGTTCAAGCCAAATTTCAAAATCAAGATTTATTTTCAGTAATAAAATTCCGCTTGAAATATGGCACAAACTTCTGTTCATTCCATATTTCTCACTTCCCCCCAGAAGCTCACTGTCTCTAGAGCCCTGATCCTCTCTAGGCTGGACGATTGCAACACCCTCTTTCTAAATCTACCTGTCTCTACTCCGCCCTCTGCAACTAATCCAGAACAGGACTGCAAGACTTGTCCTTGGCCTCAAGCGCAGGGATCGTATCTCTCTAGCTCTGAAATCTCTTCATTGGCTACCACTGGCTGCAAGGATCAAATTCAAGACCCTTTGCGTCGTCCACAAGGATTTCGGGGGTCTGGGACCGTACTACCTCCAACTTTCTGTTCCTAAACATCTTCCTTCTCAAGCTCTCCGCTCATCTACCTCCAATTCTCTGAGGGTCAGATGGTATTCCATGCAGAGAATGGGTGGCAGATCTCTTTCTTCGGCTGGGGCCGACCTCTGGAACAGCCTCCCTGCCTCTCTCAAACTTGAGCAGGACCACCTCTGGTTCTGGAAGCAACTCAAGACCTTCCTTTTTGCTTCCACTTTCTCTCTTCCTCTCCCCTGCTAATGTCCCTGATAGCTCCGCACGCTGGTCACCCCTGAAGTCGGGGCCCAGGCTCCTGCATGTCCAGTTGCCCTTGCACTGCCTCCTGGATCCCTCAGCACTTAAGGGTCTGTATCTGTAATCCTACAGTCCCTTCTGGCAGCACTTATTGAGTCTCCTGCACTTTTCCTAACCCCCCACAGCCTCTTGGCACTTCCCCCTTCCCCTCTTCCACACACGTGCACAATCTGAATGACACAAGGCCTAGTAAGATCGTTGTTTGTCCTCCTTCTGTTTCCCCCTCCTTGTCTTGTCGCGCCTAGAAACACTTGTGTACAGGCACGTTATAAATGACTAATCATTTCATGTCATATGTCCTTCACTTGGCAATATAATTGTCTTATTTTCAAGTAAGACTTCTCACTCTTCAACTGCTGCTTGGCAAACCAAAAAGACTTTGTCTTCATACATCAAGTCAGTATGCAATATAACTATTCTCTTCTCTGAAGACAAATCATCTCTTTCGTTAAATCACATTTTTACTTCATAAACAACACAGTTTTGTCCGGATGATTCCATAATAGTTCATCAGTACACATCAATGGATATACAACTGTCTTTCCACCACAACCTTCTACCACATTGTAGTACTTCAATGTATCTTCTTCCTGGTCCACTCACCTTCCAGGACTAACAACTAAATGTCCCTTTCCTGGTATACTTGCCTGCCAGGATAAAAACGTCTACTACTAATACCCTTAGAGTGAGGATTGCTTCAAAGTTTCCACACTTACATCCTCATTTCAGAAAATGTTAAATCAAGAACTGCTTCATAGATGATTCTTTTGACTTCCAACAACCACAAGAGGGTTAAAACTTCTTTTACATGGATGTAGTGTGCATTGACAATGTCTCTCACACTGATTTGCTTGGCCCACTCAATGCAGATTGTATTTCTCTCCGCCTTGATGATTTTTATAAGGAGGGCCTCTATTCTGCCATCTATGTTTTTTTTATTGTCTTTATTTGGCATAGGCAATGCTTGTTATCTTCTTTTATAAAGGATCTTCCTTTCTGTAAATCACATTCACTTTGAATATTGTTCCTGTTGCGCTTTGGTAATCGTGGTTACAATATTCTTTTTCACTCTGGTTAAATATTGTCCCCTTTTGGCTTTGACAAAGGTGGTTACAATATTCCTTTTCACTCTGGTTAAATATGCACCCCTTTGGCTTAGACAATGGTGGTTAACATATTCCTTTTCACTCTCTCTCTCTTAAGATAAGAGTTGTGCCCAAATTGCCTCAATTCATTAGTTCAATATTCAAAACTACTCTTCTGAGCCACCGGTCTGTCTCAGAGGTCCCCGGGGTCACCTAACAAAGCAAAACCCACCAGCAGGGTTGTCATTTCACCAAAATGCCAGGGGTAGCGGAAGTGACATCACATGACCCTTGACCTCTGATGACATCACAGGAAGTGATGTCATATGCCCGCACTCCGAAGTGATATCACGATAAGCGATGGAACACAACCTTTCACCCCTTAACAAAACAGGAAGTGGCATCACATAGCATTGTTCCTAAGTACACTTCGAAAAAAATGGTTATGATATCACTATAATGTGATGTACATTTCGTACAAGAATGGATTGCCATATGTATCGTTAGGATCAGTGTGTATAGACCCATATTACCAAATTACTGTGCATGCAAGCAGACGTCCATGGCCAATTGATAATGATGTGTTATGATATAGCACTTACGCGTAATCACTTTATATAGAAAAAATATACACCCAATATCACCCAACCTGTGTTGGTACTCATTTATCGACCTCAGAAGGATGAAAGGCTGAGTTGAGGTGTTTAAGGACAGACTAAATCAGTGACTTACCCCCTGAAGTGTGCCTTAAATAAACCTTTAAAGAGCCTAGCAATTATTGTATAGAATTCCAGAAAGTCACATTATTTGGTAATTTTACTCTTTCTTATTTAGGGTCAGTGATAAAAGTGTTAGACTTGTGGCACCCCTGTTCTTCTTTTTTTGTTTTTTTTTGTTTTTTTTTCTTCCTATTTTCTTAGATGCTTGAACAAGAAAGCCAGGACTCAAGAAGTAAAGAGCCACATGCTGCTGGACACAGCCAAGGAGCTTGCATTCCAAAAAAAAAAACGTTTTTTCCCCCGTTTCTTTTTTTAGGGGTAGCAAGGGAGACCACAGGGGTAGCAAGGGAGACCTCAGAGGTCGAAGTTGCGACCTCTGGCGACCCCTAACTGACGTCCCTGCCCACCAGTCTTTCTGCGCATCTCTGCTGGACCCGCTGCTCCTGTTTCTTCCTTCGTCAGGGGAACTCAAGATTCTGACAGCTCTGGTAACATTTCCATTGCTCGCACTTCCTTTAGTTGGAGTTGCCTCTAATCCGCTCCCACTCAGTGAACGCCACACAATGGAGCAGCACGCAGGACCAGGAGAGCTTCTCTCTCCCTCGGGACAGCTGGTTTCCATACGGATTCCCGCTGCGCGCTCTCTGCATCCTACAGGACTCCCGACTTCTGCCACTTGTTTGACGCGGTGTCCCACTGCCAAAACAGCAGCGGCTCCATCTCCTACTTCTCTCTCATGCTTCTGCTGCTTCCACTTCCTCTCCTTGATGGCCCACACTTGAAAGGCCTTTAAATATTTAAAGGTCCCACTCAGCTGTGGGTCATTACAACCACTAGACTGCACACTACAGTTCTGTAACTCTGAGCTACTCTTCCTTGTCTGAGTCCTCAAAGCATTATGGGACTTGAAGTCCATAAAGTTCATATCCTTTTTAAGGTTATTCAAATTACTTTGGTTTAGTGATTTATAGGATATACATTTAGGGGAAGATCATAAAGGCATTAATGGTTGTTTCATGGTTTCGAAATTCAAACGCTCTGTAGAATTATGACAATCAGAAGTAGTATTAATTCCCAGACTTTTACATATTTCATATCCCTTTTTACCATAGGGATTTTCATACTTTATGCCCAGAATGTCAACAGTAACTGGGGTTCTATGATGGACTTCTTCATGGACACAAGTTACTTTAATTGGGTGGCTCTTTTTATAACTTTTGACAGTTATTAAATTGGATCTTATTACTGTCTCTTTACTCCCAAAATAATCAATTAAAGCGTTCACAGGAATTCCATTTACCATTACTGAGTCATGTGTTTTAAAGCTCTCATTACCTACAAACAAATTATTAGTATTTTCTACTCCCTGCATGTAACCAATCTCCATGTGTTCCTCTCTTTTATTAATAGGACAATGTTTTTGATTTAGATTTTTTGATTATGAGGTATTTATATCACGCACCTGATGAACCAAATCGCATCTGGGCGAGCAGATTGAATCTGCAATACACTCAAGCGAACAATGCATAAAAAAGCACATTCACACCAGGTTCCAAACATTACTCTTAAAGGAGCTCTTACATTACCAATCATCCTATCATGCTTACTGGAACAGATGGGGTTTTAAGTTTTTGCGAAACAAAGTGACGTTTTTAATGGCCTGAATTTTCAATGGAAGCCTTTTCCGTAACTTTGGGCCATATACTGCAAACCTACGGTCACCCCTAAATACACAACTCGAGGGGGGGAATTTGCAGCAACAGTTTATCGCCTGACCACAGCTGTTGAGTTAGTTGATACAGAAATATTTTTTTCGGAGACCTAGCTGGGAGCCAGCATATTCACACATTTAAAAACCAAACAGAGAATTTAAAAATCAGTACAATCATTCACTGACAGCCAGTGGATGGATCGAGGCAGCCTTGAGGTTGGGAAAGATTTTCTTACTTGAAAAATCAATCTGACAGCCGGATTTTGGGCTTTCTGCATTATATACATTTGTGTAGATGGGATGCCTGCTAACAACCCATGTCAATAATCAAGGTACGAATTCATCAAGGATCCGACCACCACTGCATGATCCTTGGCTGGGATGAACGGGAGAGCCTGTCTCAGGAGGCGCAAGGTGCTGAAGACTGCTTGAACCTTAGCTGCTACCTGGGCTTTAATCCCCAAATCCTCCTGCCAGCTACATCCCAGGTTTTTTATTTTTGGAGCAAATGATCGGTGGGAGTCCAAGAAACAGGGTGACACTGGACACCTACTACCCTCCAGTACGTGTTTTGGGCCGAACAATACTACCTCTGTGTTTGAGGCATTCAGGAAGAGCCAATTAGAGGACATCCGCCCTTTAACCTCTTCCAATCATCGTTCAGGAAGAGCCAATTAGAGGACATCCACCTTTTAACTTCTTCCAATCATCGGTCGATCGTCTGAAATGTCTCCTCCACCTTCCCTATTTTGATGAACACTTAAGTGTCATCTGCATAGGAATGACATTTCACGTTATGCTTCCTCAATATGTTCATCAGTGGCCTAAGATATAAATTAAAGAGAATGGGGTGTAGTGAGGATCCCTTTGGGACTCCACAAACCTGCGTGAGCGAGTTTCGAAGAAACGCACCCAGTCTGACTCATTCCTGGTCTGACAAAAAAGGACCGAAACCAACTCAGTGCCTGGTCAGGCATGTTGCTGATCTCCCTGAGGTGTCTGAGCAAAATGCGGCAATCCACTGTGTCGAATGCCACAGAGGGATCGAGCATGAGTGGTAGGGATAACTCTCCCTGATATACCACTTCAAGGAGGTCATCCTAAACCGCCGTTAGTGCAGTCTCAGTTCCAAAAGCCGGTCGGAAACCAGACTGGAGAGGGTCCAACAGGGATTCCCTATGCACATATTCCTGCAACTGAGATGTTACAATTTTTAAGATTTTTCCTGGCCTTCGTAGCCCGTCACTGGCTGATAATTCTGTAAGTCTTCAGGATCCAACTTTGTGTTTACCCCTCTTTTTTAAAAAAACAGACTTTTTTAACATCGCAGGTACCGAGCCAGATAGTAATTACTTATAAATGAACTGTGTCACAAATGAGCATAAATCCAGAGCGAGCCGTTTTGCTACAGTTGCTAGTATAGACAAGAGAGTATTGGTAGTGGGCTTCAGGTTCCCCAGTAATGACAGTACTGCTTCTTACGTAACTGGGGAGAAAGAAAACGGTTCCCCTTCCAAAGGATGTTGTATTGTCTCTGAACCCCTGAAATCGTTTCAGGGCTTGTCCAACTAGGAGATGATTGTGTAATCTTTTCCTGAATTAACTTTATCTTTTTATGAAAGAATGAATTAAAAACATTGGCCTGCCTTGTAGAGGGTTCGATATCTGAAAATACACAATTTGGTTTTACAAAATTAACAATAGTTGAGAAGAGCTCCCTTGGTTGATTTAAGGAGCCCTCAATTTTCTTAATCAGGAAATCAGATTTGGCTTTAAAGAGGGCCTTTTTATATTCCATTTGTGCCAATTTCATCTTCTCCACATACATGGAGGTTCTAACTTTCCTTCAATTTATTTCTATTGCTCCGAGGTGTTGACGTAAAGGAAGAAGATTCTGTGTGAACCATGGTTTAGAGATTCTTTTTGGTTTGCCCTGGATAAAGGGAGCTACTCTATTACAGATATTGCCCATGATTTCCGCCCCTTTATCAAAGAAGACTTCACAAGGCCAAGAATAATCCATTGATTCTACTTCACAAGGCCAAGAATAATCCATTGATTCTAATTCCTTCTTTAACTCCTAACCTGAAATCTTGAGCATGTCGGGCTAAATGACCAGATAGTTCACAGGAAAAACATAACACTGTTGTAGATCCCTGGCTTTGTATCTCTTCAGATTTGGATTCACTTTTTTCCTTTGGGAAATAAATGTTTTTATCGCCCCTATATTTTCTTTAACTATCGATTTGAGAAGATTTCCCTGATTCTTACGGCCGTATCAAAAGTTGTGCGGTATCCCGGCGGTAAATGTGCCGGGATAGCACCCACCGCAACTCAATCTGGCTCCTGAGTTGCGGGCGGGGGAAGGGCGGTAAGTCGCCATTCCCTTTGGGTCCATTGGACCCAATGGGGCATTTCGGGTGCTATTACCGCAGCGCTAATAGTGCCACAGTAATAGTACCGTAAATGAGTGGAAAGTCGCCAGATTTACCTCCAGCTTAAAGCTGGAGGTAAAGCAGGTCAACTTTCCACCCAACTCATGGTTGGGCGCAGCGGTAATGCACTGGTAATATCATCACCGCTGCATTTTTACCGCTCCATCCAACCTATGATGAGGCTCTTAGTCTTGCTGGTTATCTGAGGGGGACGATATGATTGTCTGGTTCTCTTTTAACTTCTTTGCCCTATTGGAGATTTCTTACATGTCTATTAGTTTTCATAAAGTTTTGAGATGTCTCAACGACCAAAGCTAAATTAGGTTTGCTTAGTTCGTTGTATTTGAACACGGATGCCGCCGCAGATAATTCCTGACCGGACATCTGCCCTGCAATTCTCAGCAGGAGATCAACCCGTATCTTAACCAGGAAAATCTGTCAACATGGCGAATATCTTTGTGAAGGGACACTTTTCTGCACGCATTAGTGTATACCATTATCAGCATTGCAAGCTCACACCAGAGTGCGGCATACTGGATCTACCTTCAGTAAGGGATCAACACAACTTCATATCAGGCCTTGTGCCAAGATTACCACAAAACATCCAGCCCTAAGTGTTCGACAACGGCCTTGCACGTTTCAAGGAAACTCCGTTCCTCTGTTAAAAAGCCAAAATGCCTTTTCCAAGCCCGTGCTGCCATGGCGACTATGGCGTCCTCTCCACAAGCAAGACTACCGCGCTGTAGGGAGGAGGAGGAGCCAAACGAGGTCACGGCTACCCGTTATAACGCTTCCGGGTAGCCGTACTCGCAGCTTCTGATTTTCGTCTGAGTCACAGCAAGCTCTCGTTCCATTGTCTTGTCCCCCTTGGCTGTGCCTGTTTGTTTTTTGGCCTTTGACCGCAGTCTGTGTTTCTTGAAACGCCTTGTTTCCTTGTTTATCTGCACTTGGATTGTTTACACGTTGCCGAACCCCGGAATGCTATTTGACCTGCCTTTGTCTACTGTTTGTCACCTCCTGAACTGCTTTCACGTTGCCGAACTCCGGAACGCTGTTTGACCTGCCTTGCCTGCTGTTCTGTTCTGCCTCTACTGTTCGCACACTGCCGAACCCCCGAACACTATTGACTTGCCTTGCCACAAAGTGGAATTCATCCTTCTTTAACATTTCGAAATCATGCCGGGTCAAAAGGAACAACAACCTGATTCTCTACACTGTGGCATCATCATCACCTTACCTGAGTGAATCTGCATACCCAAGAGAATAGCGCACAAGCTAGAGACTGACACCTTGCGCTCAGATCGTTCGGCGTCCTCGTTTCGTCGGGGTAGTCTGTGGACTAGAGACTGCCAAATCCCGCCTAGGTGTCATAGTTTCGTCGTGAGTCAGGGATAGGTTGGGTTTGCAGAGTTTTCTCAGTAGTGCCTTCCCAGTGTCTGCCCATTGGTAAGTCTCTCTATGTTTGTTATTTGTCATCATACAATTTCCTTATTTTCATTTATTGTCACTTCCTGAACTTGTCTCTCATGCTCTATGTTTTGAAATCTTCTGACATACGACCTTACCTTCTACAGCCACATTCTCTGTGTAAATGAACACCCACTGCAGTGTTCCCAGATCGGCTGCCTTGTCTACACTCCACGGTGTCTGTGTCCATCTCCAGCTGCTGCAGTCGATCCATCTTTTGACTAATTGGTTCCTTTGTAGTTTATTTTGGAAATACAAAGGGACACATTGGTAGGAAGAACTAAATGGCTACTCTTCGAGTTCTTCTACCAGGCCTCCTGATCACGAGTTGGACTAACTTGACACCTTGATAAAGACGATGTGTGAAAACACATGTAGGCTGTTAACACTGAATATGTCAAACTGATTGTTCTTGAGACTCAAGACATTGAATAAAACTATTGTTTGCTAGCGCATGTCACTAGTTCTAAAATTGTTGCATTATCTCTTGTGGTGAAGGGTATAACCCAAATACTAGACTTACAGCTGGCGTTTCGACTGACCTTTTGTCTTTGGCTAAGCGCACTGGGATTTCAGTACATACCCACACTTTTTGTTCCAATTATTTAGTTGCAATATTGCTCTTTGTAAATACGGGGGTATGGAATTTATAAGCTGCTCTACAGTCAGAATCTCAATGACGTCTTCTAATGATTTATTTCCTATCCATAAATATATATATTTTTTAAATCTTAGCCGACAATTCTACAGGAGTTTCATCGGGATTCAATTTGATATTTCTATGCATTTTCTAATAGAAATTCTCAGTTTGAACCACCTGTTTCAGCAAAAGGTGTTGTTGCTTCTAGATTCAAAAGATAAGAATTTTGAATATCTCCTTTTAACAAAGTGGCTAAATACCATGTTTTTAGTTCCAGGCTCCAATTTAATTGATGAACTAGGCATTCAAAATTGAGAAGAAAAAAATCGAAGTCTTTCCCCTCTATAAGGTTGTAACATTCCTTGTGGTATCATGGATCTGTGGGAGGTGGCAGCTATTCTATTTAACACCTGCTGAAATATTTCTTCTGCCCTTATTTTGTGTTCATTCAACCTGGCTGCTCCATCTCCTCTTGCCTCCTCTAATCTCTTCATGCTTTCTTTACCTCTCTTTCTTATTTGAACCTATACTTTAGCGATGAATATCGCTGAGAGAATATCTTTTCACATATGTAGAAGTCACTGGCATTTCTGGCTCTTTGGCTCTTCGGCCTATCATGCTTATAGGGGTGCAAAGGGGCATTCCAGGCACCCTCTCTTCAGTCCCCCCGCTGGTCGACTTGTCGACCACACCACCAAACCCAGTCACTGCTGCTTTTGGAGCCATATCTTTGTTATTCCTCCAAGATGTCCATAGTAACTTGCATGGTCATCTTTACTCCATGTCATGTAACTGCATTCTCCTTCCGGGTTGCATCATACCCATTTCATCCAGTATTTACTGTTGTCATGGGATCATTAAATCATATCATCTCAGTCGGGAGCAATGGGCACTCCTTTATCTGTGTCCTAATTTTATTTCTTTCCTCTACTATCTTGTCTTCTTCACCATTTGTATCTACTAATACTTTAATTCCTATTGTCTTCTCTGTTGTCTTGCAGCATTGAGTGATGCATATTTTAATCACACATAGTACTACTAGTACCATTATTAGTGCTCCTAGTAATAATTTTGGTCTGTCTTGCATCCATGTTGACATCCATGAAAATATATATGACAGTCAGCTTTGATCTTTTCCTGTACCTTTTGCTTCCTCATCCATCTTGGCGAGCATTTTAGACAATCTGGTAACTGCTTCTGTGAGTGCGTCATTTGCTTCATCGTTTGCGGGCACAAATGTACAGAAAGAAGACCCGATCTTGGCGCAAACTCCTCCTTCCATTGCTGTGAGCTTTAGAACATATCTGTTCTGAAGGGCCATCAACCTTACTGCTCGGAGCTCTTCTCTTATTGCACTGAATCCATTTACAGTTGAGTTTATTGTCTGCATCAGCTCCCATCTCTCGTAATCTGGAGCCATTTTAGCATTTGTGTATGTCTATGCAGCTGGAACTACTGACGCAAAGAACATTTCCGGCCTACTGAACAATCAGCGTTCAGGTGGTATGTCGTCCAGAGAGGCTTACGATGTTGACGACAAGTAGTTCTCTCTTTTTACTCTACTCACTTCCACTGACCTCTTCTTTCTTCTTGCATTATCCATTTTAGGTAAGTCTTCTGTTTTGATGTCTTTTTGTGGCACTACTAGTGCTGGTGTATTGATGTGCACTAGTGAGCATACTCCTCCCCAGTTGGGTAGCAGCTTCTCATACACCTTAGATCCACATGCGCAATAATGATCCATTAATACTGCCGTCCCAACTCTCATGCCTGGGCGCTTCACTGTTTGCTTGCATTCTTTGTTTTCTGCAACCTTTACTGCTCCATCATTCTGGAAACATAATGCTGCTTTCTTCCGTGGTATTATGGGCATTGGTCTAGCTTCATTCTCCACCCAGGTCAGTAACTTTGCACTTGCATCCCATTCTTTCAGGCATTTATCATTTTCTTTTTGTACTGTGTTTACTGGAACTTGTAGGAGCATGTGTGCTTTGCTACCTATTACTCCCTCCTACCATCCTTCAGCTGTGTATACTTGGCCATACATAAACATCTGTGGTTGTTCCCAACATCCTGGTTCTCCTCCTATTTCCTTGGGTCCCTTCTTAGGACATGGGAATTCTTTCAGTGTTATTGTTTTTTCTCTCCTTGCTGCGGGCTGTCAGTTATATATTGTATAATCTGTTCTTGTTTCCAATAATTGTCCATCATGTCAAGTGTTTTTATATAGCTATCTTCATAGGGGAATGTTGCCTTGGACATCCATCGCAATGTTGCTGTTCTCCTTTGGAATCTTCCTCGGGTTTTAAACATTGACAGGTACATACAGCATTGTGCCCTTGGTGCTGGTATTTCAGTTGCTACAACTGTTCTGGAGGCACTCATGGCATAGGGGATTAGTGAGCAGACATGGCAGCTCTCCCCAGTGGTTTGTTTACCTACTTTAGTCATGTGCTTGTAGAACATGTTATTAGATACTTGAGAAGTATCAGTGAGAGAGAGATCGACCCCTCCCATGTCTGCATCAGCACTACGTCTACCTCTCCTTACTGTTCTTACAGTGCTTTCCTTTCCACCTAACATGGTAATTCCACCTGCTGCAGTTGGGGTTGTGTTACTAGAGGTTACAGTGGTATCACTTGCAACATATGACATTCACCAAAAGATGAGGGCGAAAATACCACATGAAAATAAGACACAGGACACAATAAGCATTCTTTTAATAATCTCCCCCATCACTTACTCTTCTTTGCACACTTGTGTAGTCTTGAAAATGTTTGTTGCCTGCGTGCAATGCGCCAAAAAAGGCGTTATTGTATTAGTACTACCCTTTTATATGCTGCTGAGCCAAAACCTATTGTAGCTGAAAAAATCTGGACCTTCTTGGAAGGAAGGTTTTGGCGTAAAGTTTTTTGCATCTTCCTAATCGTGTCGCGATGGTGTGGGTGAGACACAAATTGGGTTTGATCTCTCTGCATGCTCATTACATATAGCAAATTATTGCCCTCTTTAGAAAATGTCTTATTGCAGTCCAGTCTACGATGGTTGTTGGCATTTTGGCTGACTATATTTTCACTTCAAATGATAAGTGTATATCAAGCTGGCGCAAGATAGTTGTTCATACCATGGTTTGCATTGAGGTCACCTTATTAACTCTCATCCAAGACCCTACAAGAGTTACGATCAAACTATTTCAATGGGACTGGTGTCAAACAATTACAAAGTGCAATACTTATCAAGATTTTTGTAGTAACCCGTTTCAGCCAAAAAACCATGGTATATCGGAGGGTTACATTGTAAAATCCCAGTCAATTAGGCATTGCGTGGAATTCATGCGTCTTCGGTTCAATCTGTGGCCGACAAAAGATGTCCTGGCCAAAAGGAAGATAATTATGCAGACCGACAACATATGTAGGATTTGTCGTTCTCCCATGCAGAGACATTAAGACACATACTAGTAGAGTGTCATTTTAGATGACCTGAGGAAGCAACATTTTAAATATATTTTGGAAGAATACAGAAATGTTGATTGTGACTTTTTATGGCTCCTGATTCACAGTGGTTATCTCACACTAGTGAGAATTGGAGCTCTTAGTTTTCTTCATGTATTGAAAATAGATTAATATTTAAGTACGATGTAAAGAATGGATTTAATAGGTCTCTCTCTTTTTCTCTTTTTTACAGTATTTGATCATATGTGATTTTCTGTGTTCTTGGTCTTCTTTGTTAAAGTTTTAGTAAGATGTATGAGTATTTATTATATGTGATAATTGTATCATTTAAGTTTTATTATTATTTTGTAATTTCTTGTTTAGAAATGTGTATAAAATATTGTAAAGTTGAAATATTTCATCTAAAAAAATTAAATCATTAAAAATTCATATTTTATTAATTCAAACCCCCGTAAACGTGGTGTTGGGTCATTGCAAGAAGGAATAATTGTTCCCAAACTGTGCGTATTATAGGATCACAAAATACTGCAAGCACAAAGGGTTTCCTATCTTTAGGTGTGGGTATGCTTTGGCCAAATAAGATATAAAAACACAGAAAAACACATTAGGATCTTCTATTGCTGTTGGATCTCCTAATAAATTGGACTCAATGGCTTTGGAAGGTTTCAGGATGAGTATCAAGGGGACGCATGGAACAATGCAATAATAACAGTTGCACTTTCACGATGAATGCTGTCAGTGTGCGGAAAGAAAAATAAAAAGCAGACCGTGTGCCCTCACTTGGGATGTGTAGGAACTACTTTCCCTATCTCTCTTGCTCTGGAGTGAGTAATCGTAGGATGGCCTCTGCTGGGTTGTGATGCTTCGAGGCAATTGTTTTGTTCCTCTGCTTGTTCATCGTTGGTCCTTTCATTGTTGGTGCTAAGAGAGGCCACCGCTTTAGAGGGCCTGATGGCCCCCAGGTAATTCCAGGCCTTCTTTCTAGCAATTTAAGTGCACGATCAGTGACCTCCTCCACTGTATATGGCCCTGTAAAACGTGGTTTATACCACCGCCTGGTAAAATCCCTTAGCAACACCTGATCTCCAGAATACAGTTGTGGTTGCTTCAAAAATTCCTTGTTTGCTTCTGGGTCGTTGTTCTCTTCTCTTGCTTCAGGCTTCTCCCGATGTCCCTGCAGTTGACGAGAAATGAAAGAGGCACTATCCATCAAGGAAGCAGTGTACTCGTACATTTCCTGACCCAAAACATCAGACAATTGTTCTGCATATTTCAAAGTCCTAGTGGGAGGAGCTAGGGGAAGTCTCATGCGCCGTCCTGTCACCACCTCATGTGGGGTTAAATGGTGGTCGGACCATGGTTTATTGCGCAATGAGAATAATGCTAATGGAAGACCGTGCAGCCAGCTCTTTTTAAGGGTCTTTTTAATTTTGGCAATGCCTTCTTTGAGCAGCCTGATGAGGCACTCGCACACCCCATTTGCTTTTGGTTGATAGGCACAAGAGAATTTGTGTTGTATTCCCAACAAAGTTCTGATGTGGTGGAACATCTCATGGGCAACGGGAGGACCATTGACAGACCGCAGGACCTCAAACACACCTCATTGTGGGAAGATTTCTCGAACCAGGAATGTAGCCGCTCTAATGGCATCAGGATGGGAACAGGGCCCGGCTTCGATCCATCTGGAAAATGGGCACACAACCACTATCATGTAGCGGTAGCCTTGGCATACTTGGAGCATGTCGACATTGTCGACGTGCAGGTGCTGGAATGGACCCATTGGGCGAGGTATGGCTCCTCTCCCTACCCTTAGTGTATGACCTGCTGTAAATTGTTAACAAACTAGACAATTAGTCATGAATTCTGCTACATGTTCTGCCAAATTAGGACAGAATCAATATTTTCCAATATGAGCAGCAATCACCTCCTTCCCCATATGGGTAGGATGGTGTAACTGTGTCAGTGCAGTGTGCAATAATGAGAATGGCATTCCTGTGTTGTTTTGTCTCCCCAAGACGTTTGTTGGAGACACTGTACATCCCCTCCTTATCCACAATTCCTTTTCCTCCTTTGGTGCAGCTCCCTGTAATTTCTTAATCTATGTCACTGGTAATGTGTTCTATCCTTCTTTTAATATCATTATTTGAACATAGTTGCGTGCTGGGGATAAAGCATCCATTTCTAAAATGTCCCCAAAATGGGTGGTGCGTTTTGCATCCATGTCCACTGCCTCGTTGCCTGTAGAGATGTGGTTCTCCCTCCTCATGTGAGCTTGGCACTTTGCCACTGCCATGCACAGTGGGTACTGGAGTGCCTCTATCAGTCTGCCCAATAGTAGTGCATGCTGCACTGGTGACCAATCAGCATGTCTGAAGCCCCTCATCAGCCAACGTGACAGCCCAGAATGCAATGTGGATGTCATGTAGGCTGTATCTGAATACACTGTTACTTCCTTGCCTTTGCTGTGCTCCAGTGCCTATATTAAAGCTACTAATTCTGCTGCTTGTGCTGAAAAATGTGATAGTAGATGTGCACTTGTCACCACCTCACTCGTTCCGTCCTCTTTTAATCTCACTACTGCTGTCCCAGTATGTCTTTCCCCCTTCATTTGGTCAATTGTTGATGGCCCGTCAATATAAAGCACATCTCCCCCCTCAAGTGCATTCTCCTGTACATTTGGGGTGTCGCTATATTGTTCTATTTTGGCCGTGCAGTCGTGCACATTGTCGCCCGCCTCTATGGGTTCAGCAATGAAAGTCGTCGGGTTGACAAGTCAGCATCTCTTGAGAGCTAGGTTTGACAGTAACACCTCGTACCCTGAAGCCCTCTGTGCTGTCAATGTACTTTTGGGTCTTTCCAGTATTGCGAAGAGAGCATGCTCCACAAAAAGAGTGGTGCTTCATCCCATGGTGATACTCGATGATTAGCCTACTACGAATGTGGCAGCAGACAGTGCCTGTTCGCATGTGTAGTGTCCTCTCATCACTGGGTCTAACATTCCACTGTAATATGCTAGAGGTTTGTGGCCCCTGCTTGTATTTTGTGTCAGTACTGCAGTCATAAGCACTTCATTGGAATACAAGAATAATAAGAATTCACTTTGATAGTCTGGGATCCCTAAAACTGTAGCTGTGCATATTGCTTCTTTCAGCTTGTCAAATGCCCCAGTCCTTTCCTTTATCCATTGTAATGTTCTTTTCCATAGATCCAAAGGTGCTAGTACTATTGCTTACGTCTGAAAATAAAATGGTGTCCAGATGGCATGGACCATACAAAGTACTGGAACAAATGGGTCCTAAAATCCCACAACCAGACCCCCAACTTAAAACTCAGGTTTGCCACGTAAACCTATTGAAGGAATGGAAGGAAATTCCTTCAGAGTCCTCTCTTTTACCAGAAGACACAGAAAACAGGGACCTAATTTCATCTGACCTCAGTAACAACTAGAAACCAGATTTATATGACCTTATCAGACAGTTCACTGATGTGTTTTCAGAAGAACCTGCAAGAGTTAAGGAAATTCATCATCACATCCGCACTCCCACCGGCAAAGAATTTCACTTGAAACCTTATCGGTTGCCTGAAGCTAGAAAATATACCATCGCTCAGGAAGTTGAGAACATGCTAGAGGCTAATATCATCGAACCTTCTAATAGTCCTTGTCCTCCCCTATCGTGCTGGTGGCAAGACCCGATGGGAGTTGGAGATTTTGTATAGACTTTATGATATGATTTATTTATATCGCGCTCGTACATAAGTGTTTTAGAGCGCGACAAGGCAAGGGAGGGGGGACAGGGGAGAACAAAAACAACAATCCTACTAGGCCCAGTGACATTGAGAACGTGCAAGTGCATGGAAAGGGAAAGGAGAAAAAGTGCATGGAAGTGGGAGAGAGGAAAGTGCGGAGCAGAGGAGAGACATATAAATAAAAATAAATAGAGTGGCAAGTGCTGTGTTTAAGGCAGCAGACTGGGTAGGTCTGATAAGTGGAAAAAAGAAGAAAAAAGTGGGTGTGGGACTGTATGGGTACAGATACGGTCTGCAGTGCAGGGAGTGGCCAGAAGGTAGTGCAGGAGGGTGGCAGGGTGAGCAGGTACCTGGCCCCAGGAGACAGGGGTTAGCCAGGAGCATGGTGCCAAGAGAGCAGATCAGCAGGGGAGAGGGGGAGTGAAGGCAGAAGCAAAGAGGAAGGTCTTGAGGTGTTTCCGGAACCGCAGATGGTTCTCCTCAAGTTTTAGAGTGGCAGGGAGGCTGTTCCAGAGGGAGGCCCCAGCCGAAGACAGAGATCTACAGCCAGCTTGTTTCTTTGAAAAACGACTGATCCTGAGGGAGTTAGAGGTGAATGCCATTTCCGCCATTGAATGCCAATGCCCGATTCGACAATCTGATAGATCGGCTAGGTAATGCTGTCTACCTTTCAACGATAGATCTAACAAAAGGGTATTGGCAAGTTCCTCTGCACGGTCCAGATAAAGAGAAAACTGCCTTTGCCACTCCCATAGGGTTATTTCAATTTAAATTCCTGCCTTTTGGTCTACATGGTGCGCCTGCAGCATTCCAGAGACTAATGGATAACATTTTACAACCATTCTCAGATTTTTGCAGAGCCTGTATAGATGATCTTGTGATACATAGCAAGACATGGAAAGACCATTTGCACCATCTTTACACTGTCATGAGAGTGCTGAGAAAAGCAGGCTTAACCGCTAATGCCAGAAAATGAAAACTGGCACAATCTGCAGTTACGTACTTGGGGTTCTTTGTGGGTAATGACACTGTCCAACACCAACAAGAGAAGGTAAGAGCTGTTCTCGATACCCCTACTCCCAAAACTAAGAAAAGTTGAAGAGGCTTTTTTGGTACTAATCGGGTACCACCACAGGTTTATTCAAAATTTCTCCAGTAAAACATCCAGATTGACTGATAAATTGAAAAAGGCTGAGACCCAAAAGATCAGATGGGAAGAAGAAGATGAAATCTGTTATAAAACCTTAAAACGAGCCCTGTGCCAAAGCCCCATTTTAAAGGTGGAAGACCTTTCCAAAGAATTAATTCTCCAAACTAATGCTTCCTTAATGGGATTAGGAGCTGTTCTCTCACAAAACCAGGATTGTTTCAAACACCCAATTTTGTATATAAGCAGAAAGCACTTCCCCAGAGAAAACAACTACTCATTCATCGAGTTAGAGGCTTTGGCCATTAAGTGGGCATTGATTCATCTGAAGTATTACCTCCTGGGTCATAGATTTCACTTAATAACAGATCACTCCCCTCTAGTATGGATCAGTCAAAGGAAATAATCCAACCCTCGGGTAATGCAGTGGTTCCTGGTCCTTCAACCTTACTGCTTCACAGTGGAACACCAGAACGTTCGAGAGCAAGGTAATGTGGACTTCCTCTCCTGGTTTCCCTGTGAGGCACATTAGTCCAACCCGCATTGGGGAAGGGCATGTGAGAAACCTGAGGGTATTCTCACACCTACTCCCCCTGGAGCCTCATCCCAGGTGGCCAAGGAATGGCCATTGCTTTTGGATCCTGACCTTTGGGTGGAGAAGCGAGGGAGGATCACCTGGGTGGAGGGTCCTTAGGGATTGAGAGCGGGGTGCTCACTGGTGAGACATGGTATCCCACGTCCCTATCGATGACCAACCTAACCCTCCCCAGACCTTTATGGGCTACTGCAAAGCCTTGCCTCTAATTTTCCCACATTTGACTTCTTACAGTACTTGGACAAGGAAGAGGAGACTAAGAGTAATGAACACTAAACCTTCTGAACTGGGTATTCCCAGTCCTTTAAGATGAGTAGCAATACCCTGGAGATGGATGGGGATGCAGATTTTATTCATGCGTCAATAATCGAAACGACTCAGGTAGTTGGCAAAAAAGATAACTGTTTTAATATCAATTATCTAAAACAGGGAGTACAACGGACATCAACAGATGTCGCAGCACAATTCTCTATCAGTAGATTTTAGAAGTGTTTTTTCTTTTAAAGCAAAAAACTGTCATAGGTGATGTTTAACATACGTATTACTAACGTCATCCTATGTGGCATATTACAAAAACATATGAAGAAAAGTGATTGGCTCTCAATAAACATCTAAGTATACGTTCCATAATAGTCTAAGGCAATGAGAATACATGATTGGCTTCTTAACCTCAGGTGGGGCAACTAAGCCCTCCCCTCAAAATGGCCAATATGAACGTCACTAAATGTACAATTGGTTAGCACTCTAACCTTTGCCAGTACTTTTCCACCTACGTTAGCAGCACACAGGCGGGGCTTCCAGGTGCTGGTGAGCCTATCTTGTCCATTGGCTACACAAACTATAGGACCCTTAATTACATGGCCCCCTACAATTGGTTAGCACTCTAACCTTCGCAAGTACCTTTCCAGCTACGTTAGCAGCACACAGGCTGGGCTTCCAGGTTCTGGTGAGCTTGTCTTAACCATAGCTTGCCACCAATTAGCATATTCATCAATCATCACCTCAGTGGTCTGCTGTCAATTAGGGCTTTGAACTTGTCCTTGGGAGTGTTCTTTGCACTGGAGAATTCAGGGGATTGAAGGCACGCTCTGCCTTCATGCGTAGGTGTCATCGTGTTCGTCCAATTTAAATCTTCCACGTGACGGAAGACCATGGAATCGAGCTTTTGGTGCATTTAAAATACTATTTTCTAATAGACCTCTGAGGTCTTCCTTGTTTTGCTCATGCCTTGTGAACAGGAGTTTTGTTCTTTGACACGATTTGTATCCAATGTCAGCTTACTGATAAGACCTTGGCTTCCTGGGCTCGTCCAGTCTTGCCTTTCTGAGATTCACTTTGTAACTCAATGGTTTTTAACTGCGACACTCTAAACATTAGGCCTTCTTTCTAAAGTCCAGGACTGCTATAATATGAAGTGGAAACATCCATCCTTTACTCGTTCATACATATATTACAAACGTTGGTGCTTGCTGCAATCTATTCACTATTAAGCTAGCCTCATAAATACTTTGTCTGCTTGCGTTTCTTTGCATCTGTACATGTGAAAAAAGACTTGATATCTTCATCTGTTCAATGGCATAAGCTTCTTCACCTTAGTCCCAAGATGTCACTTATCCTTGATATTTTTTTTATGCCCTATAGAATTTCTCCATTCTCTTGTCTCTGCATCCTCTATGTACGTCAGCTCGGTTCTGTGTGATGTCACCATTCATTTATGTCATTCATTTTCTCTGCTTCTTCTGGGATTTTATTCAAATGACCATCACATTTTCTCATATGCAGATATGGTTTTCTCATTGGGAACCTTGCTTCCAGGATTCTCCTAGGTATCAGTATTCTCAATGGTACTGCATGTGTCTCACACTCCTGTTTCCAACATATAGGGAATATGGGCGTAGTGGTTGAGGTGGGGGTACTTGGCTACTCCTCTAAACTGCTGCCTCTGGGCTATTCATCGACCACTCTTCCATCATCCTTCACATCTAGAGATCCTTGTCTGAAGAGGTGCTTCTTTGGAATCCATATCTTTATGACTCCCTTCAGGCATCCAGCTGATTTGACATGGTCGTCTTTGTTCCAAGTCATAGGCATAGACTGTCCACTTGGACTGCAGTAGATCAATTTTCCCACATACTTCTTATGGTTCTTCAGGTACAGGAGCTTTGTGCCCTCAGGTGCATGGATGCTAGCCTTCACAAAGTCTCTGATCTCTTCATCTGTCAAGTCTCTGGCCTTCCATCCTGGTTCAACATCGATCAGGATCTTCATCCCTATAGCTTTCTTTGCAGTCTTCTTGCATTGTGAGATTATTAACTTGATTACACAGAATCCAAGCAATATCATTACTATCAGGGCTCAAAGGAGCTTGCAAATGTCTGCCAATCATTGTGGAACCCAAGAGAAAAGAGCTCCGTACCAGCTGTCATCAGCAATGTCTTCTACTTTGTCTATCATCTGGCCGTGGAGCTTCGTTGGCATGTCTATGGCCTCTGTCATGGTACCATTCTCGTCGTCATGAGAAGGTATGAACGTGCAACATGATTCTCCGATTTTTGTACAAACACCTCCATCCATGGCTGTAATCATATCCAAGACATATCTGTTCTGGAGAGTCATCAGTCGTATGGCTCTCAGCTCTTCTCTGATAGCATTGAATCCCTTTATTGTCGTGTTGATCGTCTGTAGCAATTCCCATCTGGTAATCTGCAGCCATTTGGTATTTGCTCCAACCTGGATTCTCTGCATGAAAATTATTGCAAAGACTGACGATGTCTGACTGAACAGTCTGTGCTCATATGAAATAGAATCAAAAGCTTCTATTGATTTCGCTGAGAAATAATTCTCCCTCTTCATTCTTCTTATCAGCTCCACAGATCTCTTCTTCCTCAGGTGAGCATCTGCTTTCGGTACACTGTCAAATTTCAGGTCACTTTTTCGGAATCGCCAATGCTGGAACATGGACATTTACTATTGAGCAAAGTCCTCCCCAATCTGTAGGCAAGTGTATATAAGCTCTGGCTTCACACGCCCAATAGTTATCCATGATCACTGCTGTCCCGGTGTTCATTCCTGGTGCATCAAAGATACGATCACAGTTCTGATTCTCTCCAATTTTTCTTGTGCCATTGTTTCTGAAGCACAGCTTTGTGCTCTCCAAAGGCACCATCTTCAAGGGTCCTCCTCTGTCTTCGACCCAGGTCAGTAACTTGGCAATACTCTTCCATAATGGCTTGCACTGCACTTGTGCATTCCAAACAGTTGATTCAGGACGATCATACACCATCCATGCACTGCCGATAACCACTCCTTCTTCCCAGCCATCTGGTGATAACACCGATCCCCAAATCTGCTTCTGGCCTCAGTATTTCCAATGTTGGATGTTTTCTTCAGTTTTCCCTGGACTATCAAGTTTTCGGTTTACTTCCCTTCTGATTTCAGCTCCCTTTACTCCAGGCGTCTTGTATCTGATCACAGTATTCTTGGTATGTTCTTTGTCTCTTGTCTTGGAGTCTGGCACATAATCCTCTTCGTCTGGATTTGTCCATTCAGTTGCCCATTTGAGATGGGCATCTCGGCCCATGAACTGGCCTCTTGTGCGGCAAAGTGCTATGTGCGAAAGACAAAGTGCTGTCAGGATGTCTACTTCAATAGCTATGAAGATTTTCCCATGCTATAAGGCAGGAGTGCACATACAAAGCATTCCTCCTTTGAGGTCCTTCTTCCCACTTCCTTCATATACTGATACCATATGTTGTTCCCCAAGTGAGCTGTGCGATCCACGTAATCATTTAAGCCATAGTCATCCTCCTTGGCACCTCTCCTGGGTTCATTCTTCTCTTATGACCTTCTATAATTATCTCATGAAGTATGTCAGCATAGTTTCTTCTTATTGGACGTATCATGGGAACATTCATCAGTGGACTGGGTGCATTTAGATATGTTTTCTGTGTAGGTTCACTCTTGAAAAACATTTTTCTTTGTCTCTCCTGTCCAAAAATAATTTCTGCGACACTTCTTTCCAAAGAACACAGTCTGGTGACATTTGTCACAGACCAAGGCAAGTTCTCATCATTGACTGAAACAGGGATGACTACATAGGGTCTTGGCTACCTAGTAGTTGCCACATCTGTATCTTCCTTCTGTACAGGAAGATTCACAGGAGTCTTTGCTCCACTTACGTCTATGTAGTAAGAACTATGTACTGTGAGTGAGAGAAGTATCACTTAGAACAAAATGGAAGCGTAAATAACACAAAGATACAACCACTTGCAGCAATGACTTTTTATACATCGTGGACGTCTCTCAGGATCTGGCATGATGATATTGCTACTAATGCTGCCCATTTTTCTTTTTAAGGAAGGAAAAACAAATCTTTAATTGGGCAAAATGATGCACTCATTTCTGGAAGCTGCTGAATCGGCTCTGTAAATCTCCTCGATCAGCTGACTGCTTACTGGATGATGAACACAAATTCCCAATGAATGCCACAAATCGGCCTTTCACCAGACGGCATGATTTTCTTTCAGCATGAAACAAAAGTTATTTTTCTCCAGCAAACCAAAGATCTGTCACTCAGAAGAAAGTTCCAATCAGATCTCAATGTTCATTCGGAATAGAAATTCACGTTCTTATGTCTCTCAAAATCTCATTGAGTGCTGCATTATTTCTCAGGTCTCTCAGGAACGTGCGGACATCTGTGTGTCTATTAACAAGCTGTGGGCATTCCTCAATCATGTAGTAAAAGACTAGGCTGGCCAGTCTATGTGCATTATCAGCAGATCGGGGCATTTGCGCTTTCCCCACTGTACTCAGGAAGCTGGAGAACCTGCTCAATAATGACTGTGAACAATCTCCTCACGATTGGACCATTCTTAGGATCTTGCAGGAAAATGTGAACACTAGTAGTTCTCGCCACAAGCGCAGGGTATGCACGCAAAGTAAACAGAAAAACTTCACATATGATCCGTGAAACGTTGTCATTGGGCACCACCATGGGCACCTCCAAACAGGAACTCAGTGAGAAATGAATCAGGGAACTGTTCCCTCTTCTAGTTGTCGAAAAGGAACTCAAGATCTGGCATATCCTCTTCATATCAAGGCTTATACATGCCTCAGTCCAATGTCAACAAACCCCTGTGGCTCAAGAACAAATATCTTCCCTTGACTCCTTCTTTAATGACTGCAAAGAGTGTCCAAATATCTTCCCTTAACTCCTTTTTTAATGACTGAAAAGGGTGTCCTGAAATAAGCCACAGTCCAATGAACTCTTTATCTTTATTCAACAGCTTCTGCATCCTTCATCTTCGTCATAGACCTGGTTTGCACATGCTGAGGTTCTTCCCCGATGCTTGCTTCCGATGGGTGTGGGGGCAAAGGGGTCTCTCTAGCATAGATCTTCACGTCGCAAAGGAATATCCAAGCGCGTCTGCCTTGGACCTTGACTGCAAACAGTGTGACATCCTTCACGATGAAGGGGCCGTTGAAACGCGGTTCGTGCCACCTTCTCGTGAAGTTGCGTACTAGGACTGCATCTCCGGGGAATAATTTGGGAAGACAAAGTTCTTTAATTCCACTTGTTGAAGCATCTCCTTCTGTGTTCTGTACTGCCCCACACTTTTTCACTTGAGCTGATCTGAAATGACAGAGATACTTGAAGTCATACAAATAAGGTAATCACGTAGCTCCTTTCCTAAAAGTTCTGAAGTCGGCTGGGCATCACTTCTAACTCTGGATGGAGGTGTGAGGGGTGTCCTCATTCACCTCCCTGTCAATATCTCGTGGGGGTAAAATGGTGGTCCGAACCTGGTTAGTTCCTCAACGCATATAATGCCAGTGGTAGGCAATGCAACCACCCTTTTGCAATGGAGGTGCTGAAATGAAGATGAGGTACCAACAACTGAATGCAGTAGGGGGCAGCCCCCCCCACTTAAAGCCAGGCAGAGAAATTTGTATGGAATGATTTAGTATGGTAAATGTGTGAAAATAGACTCACAGGGTTAAAAGGTATTAGTACCTTTTACTATTGTTATGTTTATAATGTCAAAACATTTTTTATCATGGTTTAGTAAGTAGGGAAGGTACAGAATGCATAGTATAAACATTGAGTAGGAAAACGATCTAAGTTTTTTCCTATACCCAGACAGAAAAGGACTCTGACAATTATGTAACCAACAATGCCTTTAACTGATAATGCCTTTATAATGAGTAAAATAAATGTATTAAATGAAGACTACCAGACAGAAGACAGTGGCCGCATGAGCCAGCCCAGAGTTCAACAATTCAAGGCCGCCTTGCCGTGTAAGAATCAGATATGCAGTCTGAAACCAGACAGTTAATTGGGCTTTGTCTGAAATTCTAGCAAAAAGAAGCAGCTGCATGACCATATTTGGGGCAGTGCCACTGGGAAAAACCTAGGATGTGTGCCACCATGTATTTCATTTTGAAGGTTTAAACAGATAAAGCATAATTGCTGTGTGCGTGAACGTAGTCGGCAGAGAACTTTGCCTAGACATGTTTAGAAAAGGTGGGGGTTTGAATCCTCTTTCTCGGACAGATATAAAAAGAAGCTCCGTTTTCACCATGAGTCAGCTGGCAGAGGGGTTTGTGTACTTGACAACGATGCTGTTTGTGGTCTGTGTCAGCCTGGCATGAAGTAAAACCTGATGAACCTGACTCTGCCTCCTCCTTGCCTGCTGCTTGAATTGCTTTTGCTGAAATGCCAGAGGGTAACAGAGAGCCCCGGCGAGCAACAAAGGGCCCCAGAATGTCCAGGAGAGCCTGACAGAATGGAAGAAGTGAAAAAGAGCACGATCAAGGTCTTAGCACCTCCTCTTCACTTTCTTCAAGGTAAGCTTCAATTTGGCTATTCCTTCTTTAAGCAAGCCGTTGAGCCTCTCACAGATTCTGTTTCCTAGTGGATGATAAGCCAAAGAAAACATATGCTTTATGCCAAGCAACAAGCTTATTTGTTTGAAGACTTTGTTTACAAAATGAGGACCATTGTCTGATCTTAATACTTCACATATTCCCCATTTGGAAATACTTCTCGTACCAAAGAATTTGCTGCACAGGTGGAATTTGGGTGTGTACACAAACCTGCCTCAATCCACCTTGAAAAGGTACAAACTACTACAATCATATATCTATATCCATTGCATACTTGCAGCATATCGACATAGTTGATATGCAAATGCTGAAAGGGCCCATTAGGTCTTGGAATAACTCCCCTAACTGTGCGCAGTGTGTGCCCAGCAGTAAACCATTGACATACGATGCAAATCACTACATATAACGTAACATGTTCTAATACATTTGGCACAAACCAGTCCTCTGCAATAGTTGCAGCAAAGTTCTCTCTAGTTGTGTACACAGGGTAGTGTAGCTGTTCCAGCGACACCCTTAATAAGGCTATAGGCATCACCGGTTTACCACTGCTGTCTTGTTGCCACATGCTTCAGAGGGGTTTAAAGAACACCCTCTTTGCGCCCACAGGTCTTATTCATCCTGAGGTGCTTCTCCTTGAACCTCTATCAATTGGGTCCTAGAAAAATTGCTATAACATTCAAATACACTCATCATCACTACCATACTTTCTCATCATCACTACCATACTTTCATTCACATCAGCCGTACCAACATTCATCATAACATTATCTGAATATGCAATGCGCTTGGCTTCATCAACAGCTGCTTGATTTCCATGTGAGATATAGTCTGTCTTTTTAGTGTGAGCTGCACATTTAACAACTGCGATGGCTACTGGGAGTTGTAATGCCTTAATAAGCCTGTCCAATAAGGCGGCCTGCTGCAGCGGAGTGCCATCCGCTCGGAGGTAGCCCCTCCTTTTCCAACATGCTAGCCCTGCGTGCACCATCAATGTCACGTAGGCAGAATCACTGTACACTGTTACATTCTGGTCTGCATGATTCTCGAGCGCGACTATCAGCATCAATAATTTTGCAGCCTGTGCTGAATAGTGAGGTGGTAGCTGTGTACTTACAAGTACCCGAAACTCCAACATTGGCTGAGTGCTTCACCACAGCGGCACCTGTATATCTCTGTCCATCCTTTTGATCGATCCTCAAAGAATCGTCCATAAAAACAATTTCTCCACCTGCCGAAGCATTTTCTTTTATCCTAGGGATTTCATCATAGAACTCCTCATAGTTTGAACAATCATGCGCATGCTCATCCTCTGCCAGTGGTTCAGCTACAAACATGGCAGGGTTCACTATTCTACATCGGACTATTTTAATCGCCATATTTGATATGACTACCTCGTAGGCAGAAGCCCTTTGAGAAGTGAACGTACCTTTCGGTTTTTCCAAAATGGCAAACAATGCATGTTCAACAATAACGTCATAGAGCATCCCATCACTATGCCTGAAGCCTTCTCAATGGTGAACGCGGCGGCTGACAAAGATTGTTCTCAAGGAAAATGACCTCTCATTACTGGGTCTAGAATCCCACTATAATATGCAAGGGGCTTGTACCCCAACGTGGTTCTTTGCATAAGGACTACTGTCATGACAGTGCCACCTGTGTGCGAGAACAAAAAGAATTCCTCAGCATAATTGGCTATCCCTAAAACTGGACCTGTGCAAATTGATTTTTTCAATTCATCAAACCCTTCTTCCATGTCCTCAGTCCACATAATCTTCTCTTGTGTTGCCTGTGCTTTCTTTAGAGCTTGCAATAAGGGCCTTACGTATGAACTGTAGTCAAAGACCCATGCTCTTACATAGTTACATAGTCCCAGAAATCTTTGCATGTGTTTTATCGTGTGTGGCTTTGTAGTTTTGAAAATAGCCTCAGCCCTTTCAGGAGTAACCTTCTTTCCTTCATGCATAACTGTCCTATGTACAACACTTCTTGTTGACAATACTGTAATTTCTCCTTGTCAACTGTATATCCTTTGTCAGTAAGGATAATCATCAGCTGAACAGAAATGCATTTGCATTCTTCCTCTGACATGCTACAGACTAATATGTCATCCACGTATTGCAATACAATACTTTCTTAATTAACATTGCTTATGCCCATCTGCAGGACTCTATTGAAAATCGATGGAGACTCACAGTACCCCTGGGGCAAACGGGTACTCTTCAGGCGAGTCTGTCTTAACTTAAATGACATCAGATCTTGCAAGTCTTCATGAGATTGAGAAAAACGCATTTTTCAAATCGATCACAGTGAAATATCGTGCCTCAACAGGTATGTTACATAAGATTGTAGCAGGATTAGGAACTAGAGAGAACTCAGCCTCTTCAATCTGATTAATCGGCCTTAAATCTTGAATTAAATGCCATGATCCCCTTTCCCTTTCTTAATCGGAAAAATCGCACTATTACACGATGATCCTGATGTCACTAGGATACTTTGTTCCATCATAGCAGATATCGTCTTAAAAATACCTTCATCTGCCTATCGTGACATTGGATACTGTCGTGCTCGAGGTAAGATGTCTCCTGGTTTTAACTAACAGGGTAATTCATAGAATTTCGCACAAAAGTGTTGCACGCGGCTGGCGCACAGTGTTCCCGTGCAAATGTCTGCGCCAGCCGTGTGCGCTAAAATCAATTTCCGCGCACAGCGTATTCATGGATTTTAGCCTCCAAAACCAGCCATGGCGCAGAGTGGCGCAGCGACCCCGCAGCAGCGCCAGTTACGCCCCCAAGAACGCCCTCGCGCAAGGGAAAGCCATCAAAATCCCCAAACCATCGCAAAGGGCTGCGCTAACCCTGGACCAGTTTACATGGCTGCCAAACAGCAAACGGCAAGCGGGGAACATGTATTTCAGGGGTGCACGGGAAATTTTACACGCGATTGGCCTGAGTACGTGTATTATAGGGGTGCGCGGGAAGTTTTACACGCGATTGGCCTGGGTACATGTATTACAGGAGTGCGTGGGAGGTTTCACACGCGATAGGCCTTGGGCCAGTGGGGTACGTGTATTTCAGGGGTGCGCGGGAAGTTTCCCACGCGAATGTGCTGGGTACGTGTATTTCAGGGGTGCGCGGGAAGTCTCACACGCGAATGGGCTGGGTACGTGTATTTCAGGGGTGCTTGGGAAGTTTCACACGCGAATGGACTGGATACGTGTATTTCAGGGGTGCGCGGGAAGTTTCCCACGCGAATGGGCTGGGTACGTGTATTTCATGGGTGCGCAAGAAGTTTCCCACGCAAATGGGCTGGGTACGTGTATTTCAGGGGTGAGCGGGAAGTTTCCCACATGAATGGGCTGGCTACGTGTATTTCAGGGGTGCGCGGGAAGTTTCCCACGCCAATGGGCTGGCTACGTGTATTTCAGGGGTGCGCGGGAAGTCTCACACACGAATGGGCTGGGTACGTGTATTTCAGGGGTGCGTGGGAAGTTTCACACGCGAATGGACTGGGTACGTGTATTTCAGGGGTGCGCGGGAAGTTTCCCACGCGAATGGACTGGGTACGTGTATTTCATGGGTGCGCGAGAAGTTTCCCACGCGAATGGGCTGGGTACGTGTATTTCAGGGGTGAACGGGAAGTTTCCCACATGAATGGGCTGGCTACGTGTATTTCAGGGGTGCGCGGGAAGTTTCCCACGCCAATGGGCTGGCTACGTGTATTTCAGGGGTGCGCGGGAAGTTTCCCACGCGAATGGACTGGGTACGTGTATTTCAGGGGTGCGCGGGAAGTTTCCCACGCGAATGGGCTGGGTACGTGTATTTCAGGGGTGCGCGGGAAGTTTCCCACGCGAATGGGCTGTGTACATGTATTTCAGGGGTGCGTGGGAAGTTCAACACGTGAATTGGCAGTGTGGGTCCTCCCAGGTGTCCCCTCTACCCTCTCCACGTCCCCTGCAGGCAGCCCACACCACAGGGGACTACCCTGCACCCCTGGTCATGTCCCGCAGGCAGCCCATCCACCATGGGCATGCCCCCCAGCCAAGCCACATGTCACGTTGCAATATGAGAACCAACTCATGTCCCCCTGCACCCCCAGCCCCCAGCAGTGAGGGGCATCTGCCAGCAGGCCCCCACTCATGTCCCACTCATGTGCCCCTGCACCCCCACCCCCCAGCAGTGAGGGGCACCTGCCAGCAGGCCCCACTCATGTCCCACTCATGTGCCCCTGCACCCCCACCCCCCAGCATTGAGGGGCACCTGCCAGCAGGCCCCCACACATGTCCCCCTGCACCCCCAGCCCCCAGCAGTGAGGGGCACCTGCCAGCAGGCCCCCAGTCATGTCCCACTCATGTCCCCCAGCACCCCTAGCCCCCAGCAGTGAGGGGCACCTGCCAGTAGGCCCCCACACATGTCCCCCTGCACCCCCAGCCACCAGCAGTCAGGGGCACCTGCCAGCAGGCCCCCACTCATGTCCCCCTGCCCCCAGGTCATGACGATCCTCAATCATGGCCCTTATGGGCAGTCTACCCAGCACAAAGACCCAACCAAGTATTGCATCCACCCGCATAGAAAAGCCAATTACATGATACAACCCCAATGGCAAGTATGTAAATGAACACATGTCCGTCACACACAATGGTTGCAAGTGAATGTGAAACCCCATATCATGACATGCATGAAACCAATGAGATAATACCACACATCGAAGTATGAAGAAAAAAATGTATTAAACACAACATGAATGGAATTAAAATCAAACAAACAACAATGGGAATTTAAAAAGAAAAGCTGCATGTCCGTAAAAGAATGAAAAACAAGAAATCATATTCCAAAAGAAATGGCGTCCAAAGTCACAGTCCAACAAAGCAAATCCAAGGGGAAAAAAGAAAGTGAAAACCATTGCTCCATGGTAAAATCATAAAAAAAAGAGAAGCTTCCAATGTTGAACTATATACAGATGAACAATCCAGGGTCCATGAGCCCAACTGAAGAAATGCAATCTATTAAAAATACTACCTAATAAAAAAACATATACAGAAACGTGGTGCATTGTCCAAGCGCAACCAAAATAAAGAAAAAAACGAAAGGAAACCTAACACTAATTAACTATATACAAGGGCAGCGGGCTAGTCCGACGGCTCACTTTTGGATGTCCCGGGCCAGGGCATCATCGAACTCCTGCTCGATGTCCCAGAGGCGGTCCACTTCCATGGCCCGAGGGTTCGCAGGGACGATGACATCTGGACCCCCAGGTTCCTCCGAGAAACTTGGCCCGCCTCAGAGCCCTTTGCATGGAGTTCTCCGGCCTGACCATCGTGAGCCGTGCCTCTTCCGCCCGCTGCCGCTCCGCATCTATAGCATGGCTCAACCGCTGCCACACGGAAGACACTTCCCGTCCTGGGTCCTCCTGCCCTCCGGCCGATGCCTGCCCCTCCGATGTCGAAGGGCCCGAGCCATCATGGCTCCCACCTTGTTGCTGCTGCTGCTGTGCCCGTGCCCAGGCTCCTGCTGCCTGCACATCCTCCTCCGGCTGGGGTGCAGTTGTTGAGGTGGCCACCCCTGCTGGTCGTCCGACTCCCGACTGTGGCAGGGATGTGTCCTCCACCAGCCTGGCCGCACGGTCAGAGGCAGCTCCACAGGGCACCGAGGTGACAAATGGGTGGGAAGATGGCACGGAGGACGACTGGCGCATAGGGGGTTCAGGTGAAGAGGGGGTCGAAGCAAGGCTCAGCAAACGGAGGAATCCAGCCTGGGTAACCTGTCCCAGTAGGCTGACGTGGTCAACGAGCCATTCAAGATGACGTACAGTCTCCCCATGAAAAGACTGCAGGTTACCTTGCATGGCCCGTTGACGCATCGCCACCCCACCCAGGACAGGCTCAACCCGGTCCCGGATAGCCACATCCGCAGAGAGAGGAAGGCCAGTTGTTGTAAGCTCATCCCCTCCCTGAAAACGGGTCTGGACGGAGGCATCCCTGCTGGTGCAGGATGATGCAGTCACAGGATCGGGGACAGGATTACACACAGGCACCTCCGCGGCGGCCTGTGCTGCCTCCTGTCCCTGCCCCTGCACTGCACCACTAGCACCAGTGGAATCCCCACCTCCAGACCCCGTCTCTGTCCCTTGCACGGCCTCCTCCTCCACCAAACCCCCCACCAACCTGGATGACTCCATGCCATCTTCCGCCGTCGGACCCTGTGGGGTCTCAGCTGCCCCTTCTGCTGCCGAGGAGTCCAACTCCGACCTCCGCCTCTTGGTTCTTCCCTCGGCAGCTGCGTCCTGGGACGCGGCACCGGACTCCTCACTCCCCGACAAGATGACAACATGGGAGGGGAGCCGGGCCTTGCGTCTCCGGCTGGTGGTGTGATCCCCGCCGTTGTGCTCCACAGCACCCTCTCCACCCTCTTCATCAGTTGACGCTGCAGACAGGGAGAGATAGGAGACAGGCATCAGGACACTGTACAATGGACTGATACACACATGACAGTTGCACATGAGTGGCAGTGTCAGACTTCAGACATGGCATCACAATCCCCAACACACATGGCATGTCAACTCACACACATGAGCAATTCCACAGCCATATGGCAACAGCCAGCAACATCCATACACATACAACAGCATGAGCAGCCAAAGGTGAGCCAGACATCACATGAAACACAGGGAGTGCACTAGACATGCACACACGCCACCACACCTACATGCATGTGTACACCTCCACCAACTGTCACAGTGATGAGATTTGCACCCATGTCACATCTGGCAATCAGTCTTCTACATAGTGTCCCAAGCATCCATGTTGCATCACTGTTGCACCCTTGTGAAATACACACACATGCACATGTACACGGTGCAGATACATGCAGCTGGAACCGACATCCATGTGTGACACCACAACCTTGACAATTTACAAACACAGTCATTCAAACATGTGTGCTCAGACATCTGCATTTGGCATGCAAGCTTACACACACATGCACCATCCATGTGTCTCACACAAGAGAGGACTTGCATGTATTAGCCCCACGGCCCTGTACATACACATCCATACATGGCCCTCCACAAACACATGTGCAACCTGCACACTACAGGCACACCACCACACGCACATCTTACAATCAGTATGCATGTACACTTACCGCTCGACTCCAGACGGGACTGCCTCTCAAGGACCTGGACATGGAGCGCTGGGGATATGCATTCCAGGGCCCTCATCTGATGTTCCGACAGGTGGCCCCCGCGCCCCTTTCCGCTGGCTTCACGAGGCACCGGACCTTGTTGAGGGTCCTGGACCTGAAGTCCTCCCAGCGCTTCTTGACATGTTCGAAGTCGCTGACTGCCACCCCCTCCGTGTTGATGGCAGTCACGATGTCCGTCCAGATCCTGGTCCGTCCTTCCTTGTCGGCGCGCAAACGTCCGTAGAGGGCATCATACTGCCCCAGGACTTTCTCCACCAGGACACCAACTTCGGTGGCAGTGAAGCTGGTGGCCTTCTGCCTCTCTGGCTGGGGGTTGCCAGTGCTGCCAGATGGTGTGGTGCCCGACATGGCAACCCCAGAGGCAGGAGTGGGTGTGCAACTGGTTCCTGGGGCTGGGCTGTGGAGCGATGTAATCCCAGTCGGGAGTCTTTGGTTCCAGCAGGGGTGGTCACAGCAACTGCACCCCTGGCTGATGTGCAGGCAGCAAATAGCAGGGCAAGTGGGCAGCAGGCAGTCAGGCAGCAGCAGATGGCAGGTGGGAGCGTGCTCGGGGTTCTGGGGGGCAGTAATTCGGCCTTCTGGGCAGGAGCGTGCTCTTCCGTGTGCTTACGCGTGGCCAGCTTAATACGGAGTGATTTGGCACGTGAAAATCTTGCACGTCACCGTGTAATTCGAGGAAAGGCCCTAAGCGCGTCAGCACATGTACGCGATTTCATTGGACCAAAGGCCCTTAGCGCGTAAGCGCATCTGTGACGTGCGCGCGCGGTCGTTTTCCTGAACCCGGGTGCATGTTACACGTACAAGAACTGCACGTCCGAGTGTCAGCTCGTGTGATTGGAGGATAGGGCCTTAGCGCGTATACGCGGAAGTGACGTTGGATGTGTGGGCCGGTTCAAAAGGTATGTGTAGGATGTCATTTCCTTGTATGTGCTTTTCGTGGAGAGCGAGTGGGTGAATTCTGTACTTCTTGTCGGTTCACACGCGATTTACATCACAGCGTTTCTAGTTCGTACTCCCTGTTACCTCTGACAGCTTTTTTTCTGATTTTCAGTTGGGCCTGTTTCCTCAAACAGCATTCACTTCTTCTTTTGTCCTGTCTCCTCAGACAGAGTACAATTCTTCTTTTGGCGGGGGTCTTGCCAACGCGCACACGCGCGTATTTTTCACGCTCTCTTCCCAGGAAGACGGTGAGTCGCGCACATATTTAACAACTGTGCTTGCCCCGTGTGTCGCGTACCCTTCAGAGGTCATTGTAGGCTGCATGTAACACGCGTACGTTCATTTTTGTGTTTCTGGGTGCCACAGCGTAGTGCGGGTTCATTTTTCCATGCACGTGGTCTACGAGGGGTTGCGTGCATGTTATTTTCTGTTTTTGGGGTGCCTGTGCATTGCGTTACCCGTCATCTTTCCCCAGGGGTCACATACAGCCTTGCTAGAGCACTAGGGTACGAATTCCATCTAGTACCCTACCCCTTTGACCCCCAATTGCCCAGGACAATAGTTTACTGCAACTCCATACGCACAACAACATCAGTGCCATGGTTGGGAGGCGACCAAGCGGTATGGGTGGCAAAGGTGGCCGAGTCTCAAGAGGTGGGCGCGGTAGGGGACGTTGCTGGGATTTGCAGGGTACCCCTAGCCCCCCATGTTTGGAGGACCAGTCAGGGACACCCATGCCCCCCCCCATGGTTGAGGGAAACGTGGCTGACACCATCTCTGCTCAGCCCTTGTTGGACCGGCCCATTGTGGCACCTGACCTGGCACAGGGTGACTCCCAGGCTGACTTCCAGGTCACCAAGTCTAGGCCACGTGTGGCGGTGCAAGTTGGTGTCACCAGGCCACGTGGATCAGGAGCAGCTATGTCATCTGCTGCCCCGAGTAGGCAGGGTGGGGAGGCTGCAGGGGCAGCTGCAGCTCCATCCACCCCAACTCTGACTCTCCCAGCCAGGACAGTATTGGTCCCAGTCCATCTTGCTAACGTTCCCCCCTGACTACATCACACTTCAGCCAATGCCTGCACCAAGTCCCATGCTCAGTGTACATTCCCACACTCCAGCTACCCAGTCCACCGGTGCTCCTGCCCCTAGTGGCCAGAGCGGCATAGGCCACTCAGTATCCCCACCACCTTCCAAAAGAAAGAGGAAGAGTGCTCTGGCACTACAGGCTGATACCCCAGAGATGGCTACGCAGTCCGGCACGCCAAGGAAGCCTAGCTTCAATGATGCCGAACGTGATGCACTTGTGCAGTATGTGTCCGCACATGACAGCGAAATGTTGATTACTTCAGGGTGCAAGACCACACCTGCTCGACGTCAGGCACACTGGCAGACCGTCGCAGACATCATAAGTGCCCTTGGATTTGTGAGGCGCACAGCTGGTGAGTGCTACAAGCACTGGAATGACCTTAAGCGCAGGGCAAAGAAAAAGCTGGCCTCAAGTCATGCCGCTACTCTGGTGACTGGAGGTGGGTCTCCACAAGAGGACATTGAACTCACTGTACATGAGTCTGTTGCTGGGACCTACGTCACAGAGGAACAGATCCAAGGTGTGGGAGAACTGCCAGATTACGAGGCAATGTCCGGTGAGTGCACATGCATGTGTATGTGATCCATGTGTATGTTGTGTGTGTGAGGGGTTCTGATTGAGTGCCAGGTGAGGGTCTGTGTGCCTGAGTGGTTTGGGTCACCCATGTGCTTCATCCAAAACATTCTACGCCCCTGGATTTGGGTATTACAGTATCCCTTCTGCCCACAGTAGACATTTTGTGCAACATCACGCCAGTTGACCTTGAAGTGGCATCTTGCAACAACATTGTTCCGTATTTTTCAGTGTTCATTCAGGCTGATTGTTTCAATTCCCCCACTTTCAGTACGCATTTCTCAGCCCTATTGTCACATATGTGACATGCCTATGGTACTTGCCATCTGTGTGATGGCATGTGTCATGTATGTGGATTGGACATGCCACTCACAGGCCAATGCGTGATGGCACTGCTAGCCAGCATGAAGCTAATGTGTTGCTCTTCCATCTTGGTGTCATCAGTGTCTGACATTTTCTTCCCCTTCAAACTCGGTGCATGCATGGGAGGGTTATAGTCATGTGGGACATGTGTCAATCAAGTACTGGTTCTGTAGCTTGTCAGGCCTAATTGTGTGCCATGGTGCTAATGCCTGTTTCCATTTTTTGTCTTTCATGTTTTTGCAGGGGATGACGCACTTGATGCTGTTGAGGGTGAGGAGATGGTGCAGACCCAGGAGGGATCTCAGGCACGACCGGGCACCAGTGGGGGACGGGGTGTGGTGGTGGGTGAGAACCCACTCTTGCTGCAGACCATTCCCTCAAGGGGTGTCTCTGGGTGCACCTCCCCAGACCTCTATTCAGGTGTTGATTCGGATGATGAGACCTATGTGGCTTCGCAGGTAGGTGTTTCTGGAAGGGATTCTGTTCTGTCTGACCCACCTGCACCAGGGGTACAGCCCACTATGGGGATGTCAGTGTTGGTAGGTCCGCCTTTGGTGGTTACGGATGCACGGCCACACTCCGCAACATCTGATCCTGTTCCTGGGCCAGCAGATCAGAGGGGGCAAGCAGTCCTGCAGCCTCAGGCAGTGCTGACACAGCAAGGCGCAGTTCGCCTTTCCCCAGACAGGTGTGGTGCCCGCCAACGTGGTGGCCGTACGCCACCAGGCAATACCGCATGGGAGCAATCCATATACGGTATGGCAAACCAACAGGCAGCATCATCTGAGATGATGGCTCAGGCAATGGAGAGGGTGGACACTTCCATTGTCCCCCCAGAAAGGCAGATGGAGCAACTACAGCAGGCAACAGACTCCATTTGCCAATAACTCAGGGAGGACATGTTGGCGTCCAACAGGGACAGACGGGCGGCACTGGAGACTCTACGCCAATCGATATCATTAGAGTCCCAGGGCCACAGGGAAGCCCTGAGGGTAGAAGTCCATCACCTCAGGGAGACTCTTGTTGACCTTGTGGCTTCCACTAACACGAGGACAGAACAGCTGCTGGAGCGGGTCACACTGACGCTCTCAGCAGAGATGCAGGCAACTCGGGAGGAGGTCCGGGCATCACGTCAGGTGGTGCATGGGGATCTCCGCACCATATTCCTCCAGAATGAGACCTTCCACACCGCATGCTTGCTGCCATGGAGGACCAGACTAGGGCTTTGCGTGGGCTGCCTCCCATAGCACCACCACCTCCTGTGGCGGCAGCAGCACAGGGTGATGAGAGTGACCACAGCGATTCTGATTCTCTCACGATAGCGTAGCCGTGCAGGCCATGAGCCCATGGAGGTGTTTTCTTTCTCGCAACATCCACACAGGTGGCTGTTGGTGTGCAACCTGTCCTCTGACCTCCTGGGTGGCCTCCCCCACCCCACATGGCCATTTTTGATTTTTGATTTTTTGGTACAGTGTGTTGCCTTGTGTGGCTCCCGTGGGCATCCACTGTATTCCGGCTGGGCACATGCAGGCTTGTCCTGAGTTTGGGTTAGATGCTTGAGTTCGTGAGACACACACCTCTCCTGCTTCCCGTTTCCATGGACTTGCAAAGGGTGTGCCCAAGTGACTCATGTCTTCACAAGGCCGTCTACTTTGGAGATGGTGTTCATGTTGTAAGCAGTGCACTTCCAGATTTGCGTGGCACCAACACTGTACAGTTGGAAGTGGTCGATGTGCTGGCATCACCAGGTTGTAAGACTACGTGTCCTTTAACTTAGTACTGTCATGTTAATGCTATGTTTGGGGTTGGCTAGCTGCATTGTATTGTGGTAAGTATTTGGTCATGTGTGTTGTTAGTTATACATTATTGGGAGCATATTGTGTGTGGCTAGTTTCCATTAGGGACACTATACTTTGTGACAATTGTGTCATGTTTTGGGGATTACTTGATTTGCTCTCACATAGCATGACATGCCATGGTGTGTTGGGTGGCGGTGCTATGGAGGGGTTGGGTGACATGGCACTGTTACCATGTTGTATCTTGCAAGGGGGTAATGATTTTATCAGCATAGAAGTGTGTCTTTTGATGACACAGCATTGGTGGTGTTTGTGTAGGTTGGGATGCACACAATGGAACACTGCCAGGTGAACAATCTCAGGCTGGTATGGTTGTGACAGTTGACTGTCACTTGACTCATCATCATTGATTGTCAGCTGGTATGTGCCAGGGCTGGGTACAATCCACAGGGGTGTGATTTTAGGTGAAGTAATTAGCCACCAGCTGCGTATGAGCTGCCTCACCCCGTGCCCTTTCCCCTCCCATGCACAGCGGGCGTGCATGTGGTTGGGATTGTGGGGGCACCACCATGTCCACGGCCAGGCCCCGGCGTGTTGCAACGTTGTGCAGGACACATGCTGCCACTATGATCCTGCACACTACTGGGGAGCATATAACAGCTGCCCGCCAGAACGGTCAAGGGAGCGAAAGCGTAACTTGAGCACTCCGAATGTGCGCTCCACTATGCCCCGGGTTGCAATGTGGGCTGTGTTGTATCTTACCTGGGGTGGCGTGGTGGGGTTCCGAATTGGCGTCATCATGTGGGGAGGTGGTGATGGGTATCATTAGTGGGGTTGTGACATTACTCAGTATCTGACATGCATGCATGTGCAGTGGCATTTATACTCACCAAGCAGCCATGTATCACCATGCCGCCCAGCTTCTAGGTCCCGGTTTAGGGTTGACATTCTGTAAATGAAACTGTCGTGGGTGGACCCTGGATAGTTGGCATATACTGAGGTGATGATTCCCTTGGCATCACATACTACCTGGACGTTGATGGATTGCCAGTGCTTGCGGTTTCTATAGATGTTCTCAGATGCCCTGGGGGGACGTAGAGCCACATGGGTGCAATCAATGGCACCTAGCACTTTGGGGAATTGTGCCACCCCTTAGAAATCCTGGATGGCAGCCTGCCTTTCTGCAGGTGTTCTGGGCAGGTATATGTGCCTGCGGACTGATGGGCGTGTAGTGATGATGGCCAAGACCTGGTGTAGGCAGCGTGACTGCGTGGCCTGTGACACCCCCCCCACTATGGCACTTGTTCGCTGAAATGATCCAGTGGCCAAGAAGTGCAGTACATTAAGGACCTTCTCCAGGGGGCTGAGTGCTTGGGAGCACAGGGTGGGTGATGTGAGGTCATCCTCCCACTCACTCACCAGGTCGAGTATTATGTGAGGTGGAAACCTGTACCTCCCATACACGTGGACATCAGGCATCCCAAAAAGGCTGGTTCTGGGTGTAAAAATTCTGGCCCTGACTATCCTCCTCCTGCGGTATCCCACGGCAACTGCTGCTAGGAACGGTATATTCATCCTGGCGTCTGAGCTTGTTTGTTGTTTGTGTGCACTTTTATGCTGCGCGGGTCGATGTACGCCTGCTTCCTGCTGGCGTACGTGTTTCCGGATTGGCCCGTTTTTTGGCGCATGCCTTAGCCACGTTCGATTCCATGAAAACATGTTGTAGGCGAGCGTGTGAAACTTCCTGTGCACTCCAGTAATACACGTACCCCGCTCGGCCAGGCCCAATCGCATGTGAAACTTCACGCAAACCCCTGAAATACACGTACCCAGGCCAATCGCGTGTGAAACTTCATGTGCACCCCAGTAATACACGTACCCCGCTCACCCAGGCCCAATCGCATGTGAAACTTCACGCGAACCCCTGAAATACACGTACACCGCTCTCCCAGGCCCAATCGCATGTGATACTTCCAGCGCACCCCTGAAATACACGTACCCCACTCTCCCAGGCCCGATCGCGTGTAAAACTTCCCACGCACCCCCGAAATACACGCACACGCTATTTTTCACACAGCGGGTGTCCGTGTTTGTCACGTACCCCTTTGCACGTCATTTGTCGTAGGGGGCCACAGTATGGGACATTCATCAGAGCTGTATATTCGTGCTTTTTGTTAGCGCACATTTTGGCGCACATTTTTTTCCTGCGCAGAGCCGCTACCGCCTGCCTTCGTGTGGCAGACGGGTTTGGGTCTGTGCGCGTCTTTGCCCGTGCGCTGGTTTGCCCTATTCGATTCCATGAATTCGTGTTGTAGGCGAGCCTGTGGGCGTTCCGCGCACTTGCCTCCTGTACTTCCCCCGTGACGCCCCCATTTTCACGAGTTGTTCCCCATTCCGAGTGTTACGCCCCGTGTTCCGCCTATATTTGTTATGTGCGTCGCGCTATGTGCGCTTTCGCTGTGGCCTTAGCGCACGCCGTTAGATGACCTGTGCGCCGGCGTGCGCTGCACACTTTTTCAGCGCACATCCCAGATTTTACTCGCGCACGGACTTCCATGAATACATGTGCGCTTGTTTCCCTGCGATATTCGCACTTGCACTGCGATTTTCGCTCTTTCACTGCGAATCGCAAGTTTTCGCACGCTTGCGCCGTAATTTTCAGCACACATTAATTCCATGAATCGGCCTGTGAATCTTCACTTCTCAAACCCCCTTCAAGAGCCCTACGTCATAGGGGCCTGTGGTCCATAGTGAAACTGGCACTTTCGCCATGTCTTCATCAAAATACTCTGGGCTATTTTGGGCTAACATCATTTTCTGTGGAACCTCTCATTTAATTGCTCTCACCCAATAAGTAATACTCATATCAAATACAACTTTGTCATCAGATGGATGATCTCTAAACATATCCTCATCAGTGACGTTAGTCAATCTGTAGCCTTCCCTAATGGCAATTACTGTGCACCATCGTCTAACTTCACTGTCCACTCCATCAAGTAAAGCCATTTCTCCTCGCACTATGGATGCTTGTAATTCTAAGGGAAAGACTTGTCCCTCTTCCTCAAGCATAGGTATCCTTGGTCTAAATAAGAATTCATCAGGTGCTTTCACAGTTCTACCCACTAAGCCTGGTAGCCATGTCAACAAAATGCGTACCCCATAGTGAAAAACTTCCGGTTCCAACGTAACTCCTCGTATGGTCACTTGTCCTGCAAATGCTATAATAAATTCACTCATGTTTAAATAACGCATTCCTGGTGTTGAACACACTATGCCTTCATCAGTGAACGAAAATCATCATGTTCAACTTGGTCATTAAATCTCAACCTAATATATTAACAGGTGTCTGCCTTGAATATAGCAATGACACTGACATGTCATACTCTCCTATAGAGACTGGTAATTCTTCAGTAAAAGGAACTCTGCTTGTAGCTCCTTTTGAACCTTGAGTATTCATGGCATTTCCAGATATTGAACATGTTCCCTCTCATATTCATGAGCGTGTTGCACCTGTGTCTACTAAAAACGAAAAGGATTTGCCATCTCTACTGACGTCAACCCTCGGTTCCTCTTGAGGATTCAGCGTCACTGATAGTATTGAACACGTCAAGTCTCCCAGTGAGCTGTCCTATTGTGGGTACAGTGTCATTCCTGTACCTGTAAAAGGATTCCCTCCATCAACAGTGATACCCCTATTCTAGGAGTCATTAACAGCCCAGTGCTTGTGCTTTGCTGTATCTGCATGAGTGAATGCTGTGACTGCCCTTGTGGCGGATTCATTGCTGCCTGCTGTGTTTGTAAATCTTGCTGCATTCTCTGCGCTTGTGCCTGCTGCACCATCTGATTCTGAGCAAACCCATCTCAATTCTGCTGTGAATGCGCAGGCAGGTTTGAAGTCCCCCCTCTTGAAAACAGATTATTCTGCACAAACCCTTGACTTCTACATACACGAGCAAAGTGCCATTTCATACCACACGTCCAACATATAGGAAGAGGTCTCCTAGCCTGCCCATCCTGCATGCCTTCATTATCATTCTGCATGTTTTGAAACCCACCTTGATTGTTCTGAAAGTTCCCTTGATTATTCTGAAAGCCTCTTCCTCAAAAGCCTCCCCTTCCCTGAGGTACAAACCGATTATTACTTTGGTCAAACTGCCTTTGATTATTCATCTGTGGCATGCTTGCTACTTGCTGTGAGCTTGATCCGTCTCCACTAGTCAACATTGCCCCTTCAATGACGCACTTGGATAATTTCTTCCGTACTACCTTTGCCTCTTTGCCTTTCCTAACATCATCTTTCTTGTGATTCTTTTCTTGCAAGAGTCTACCGTAGTGCGCTATGGCTATGGTGGCTGAATCTCAGACCATGGTTTCACTTCTATACCCACTAACTTCTTGAGCTGCTTCTGTACTGGGTCTGGTAGCCCTTGGCACAATATATGATAAAACACAGGTATATATTTTCCCCAAACCTCGGGTGTCTCCAAACCCCACTGCTCTTTGAAATTCTGTAATGTAAACAAGCGGATTCTCTCCTTCCTGCATCTTTTTCGTCATTATAACTCCCATATCTGACGTGCCCGGATACAGTATTCTAAGCACTTTCCAGACTGCCGCTCTACATTTATTGAATGGTGCTCCATCATGAGCAGTATTTACTGTAATAACACCAAAATATCCTGCTCTCGACCAAACATCATCAGCCCTTTCCCCGTGGATAGCAATCGGGAGACCCTTAATGTCCTCTATAGCCAACGTATTTCCTCCCGTCATCTTCTCCAACTCGTGTATCCATCTCCCAGTGCCAGAAGTTAAACTCCGGTGTTTGCACCTTAAATTATCCTTGTCCATGTGTGGCCAATGTATATACTGCAGTCTGGCCCCTCATTTCTCTAACAAGGGAAACTGTGAAACCCAAAACTTACTCTCATCTCCCATCGTCCGTCTATCCACAGCAGGGGCAATGGTTCCGCACCGCCTTCTTCCTGGCAGTGACCTTAACCTGCTCACATAAGGCGGCAATTCCCCCCCTCTCATCCTGGGATCGCCCTTTAGGTTGGTCTAGCTATGTCAATGATTCTGACGCCCAAGATATAGGTAAGTCTAGCTCTGACCATCTTACTTCCTTATCCATCGAAAAACACCCTTCAGGGCCACATGCTTCACCTCCTTCCTCACCACGAAAGGTGTCTCTGTCTTCATCTGACATTGCCTATGACCAACTCGTATAACTTCTCTCTTCTTCATCTCTGTTTAGAGTCAGTCATTCTAAAGACAACTCTTTGGGCTTGACACTACATGAGGCTCCCTCTGTGTCATATAGCTGTGTACTCTCGAGTCGATAATTTATGCCCTTCCTCTTTAATTCTTTCTTGTTTCTCATGCCATGATAGACCTTGTCAATTGCGTCCCCAATGCTTCTAGAGTCAAACTCGTCCTCTAGATTTGCTCTAGAAGGACCTGGTAATGATTCGTATTCTTGGATGAACGCTTCCAAATCCTCCCATGCCACTTCTGGATTAGGATTCATTACTTCCTTCTTCATGCGATCAAGATTGTGTGTTCGGCCTTCTTTTTCGTTCTATCTCATCGTCAAACTTTCTTCGCTTCCTTGCTTCCTCTCTCACCCTGTCTTCCTCTTTTTTTTCTTTGCATCTGTTCTTTCATTTGCCCTTCGTATCTCTTCATCCTTTTGCCTTTGTATTCTTTTATCCCTTAATTTCTGTTCCTCTTCTTCCTCTATTCTTTTCCTTTCTAGTCTTTCTTGCTCTTCGATTGCCCTCTGTCTGTTATCATATTTTCTTTGTTCCTCTGCTCTTTCCTGTTTCTTCAATTTCTCATCTTGATACAACTGTTCCCGTCTCTGTCTATCCTTCTTTTTTGGCCCTTCTTCTTTCAATCATTCCTCCCTCTATCCTTTTTATCCTGTTGGTTTCGATCTTCCCTTTGCCTCAGGTCCTCGATGCCTTTACCATCGAGTTTAAGCAAAATCGGACTACCCATCCATTTGTTTTGTACAAGTGCTAATTCAACAGTTCTATCTCTTTCTCCCTTCTATCTCTTTATTTCTCATCCTATATCTACAGATGTACTTGGTTGATCACTTCTCTTGCTTTTCTCTTTGTCTCTCGGGACCGTAGAGATTACATCTCTCTCAGTATTTTAACCAGCTATCATCAGCAATGTCTTTCACTTCGTCTATCATCTGGACGTGTAGTTTCGTCAGCATCTCTATGGCCTCTGTCAAGGTGCCATTCTCGTCATCGTGAGAAGGTATGAACGTGCAACATGATTCCCCAATGTTTGCACAAACACCTCCATCCATAGCAGTAATCATGTCCAGGACGTATCTATTCTGAAGAGTCATCGGTCCTATGGCTCTCATCTCTTCTCTGATAGCGTTGAATCCCTTTGTGGTAGTGTTGATTGTCTGCAGCAATTCCCATCTGGTAATCGGCAGCCTTTTGGTATTTGCTCCAACCTGGATTCTTGGCATGAAGATCAAGGTGAATACCGACGAAGTCTGACTTAACAGTCTGTGTTCATATTGGATGGATTCAAAAGCTTCTATTGACTTGGCTAAGAAATAGTTCTCTCTCTTCATTCGATTAACCAGCTCCACAGATCTCTCTTCCTCAGATGAGCATCCGCTTTTCGAAAACTGTCAAGGCTTAAGTCACTTTTAGGTATCACCAATGCTGGAACATGGACATTCATTAGTGAGCATCGTCCTCCCCAATCTTTGGGTAGCTTCATGTACGCTCCGAATCCACAAGCCCAATAGTGATCCATGATCACTGCTGTTCCAAGTTTCATTCCTGGTACATCAAAGATTTGACCAGAGTTCTGGTTCTCTCCAATTCTCCTTGTGCCATTGTTTCTGAAGCACAGCTTTGCACTCTCCAAAGGCACTATCTGTAAAGGTCCTCCTCTATCTTCGACCCAGATCAGTAGCTTAGCAAGACTTGGCCATAGTGGCTTGCATACATTCTGCACTATGTCAATGGTTGGTTGATAACAGCCAATGACCACCCAGGCTCTGCAGATTGCCATTCCTTCTTCCCATCCATCTGGTGATAATACTGATCCCCAAATCTGCATCTGCCCTCTATTCTTCCATCTATGAATTTCTTCTGCAGATTTTCCTGGACTCTCAAGTCTTCTGTTTACTTCCCATCTGATTCCAGCTCGTTTTACTCCAGGCTTTTCGTATCTGATCACAAATGATTCTTAGTGTGCGCCCTATTTCTTGTCTTTGTGTCATCTTCATCTGGATCTGTCCATTCAGTTGCCCATTTGAGATAGGCATCTCGGTCCATGAACTGGCCTCTTGTATGACAGAGTGCTATGTGTGAAAGACAATGTGCTGTCTGGACATCTATTTCAATAGCTATGAACATTTTAGACTTCCCCATGCTATAAGGCAGGAGTGCACATACAAATCATTCCTCCTTTCAGGTACTTCTTCCCACTTATTTCATATGCTGATTTGTATTTGGTTTGGTTTGTTTTTGGTTTATTTATAAAGCGCAACCAGGCCCAGGGGCATACGGGCACGTATGTTTTTTGATCATGTTACATAAGAGTACAGTTGCATTAGCAAGCAGTAGGCAACAGTTACAATAGTTGCGGTTACAAATAAATACATACATTGGTATTACAGGTACAAGCATACATGCTGCAATTAAGGTGGTGGGCCGAAGGTGAGACAGATAATAATATTATTTACAATATGTACAGTGGGTAGGCAGTAACTCTAAGCTCTAGGATGTTAAGCTGTCAATGTGTCCAGGTCATGAAGCCAACGTTTAGTGTTGCGTTTAAATAGGTTGAAGGAGGTTACAGACCTGATTGGAACAGGTAGTGTGTTCCATAGCTTTGAGGCTTGTACAGGGAAACTAACTCCTCTCGAGTTATGGAGTTTGAATCTTGGTATAGACCTAGTGTTAACTTGAGCTGTTCTAAGTGGTGTTGTAGATGTGTGTGGGGTAAGTTGGTTAGAGATGTAGGATGGTGCGAGGTTAGCCCTGGCTTTGTGGGTAAGGGCAAGAGCTTTGAGGGATATTCTGTGCTCTATAGGGAACCAATGCAGATTATGTCAAGTCTCAGAGATATGCGACTTCTTGGGGATGTTGAGGGCTGCCCTAATGGCGTTATTTTGAGCTACTTGTAGTTTGTGAATATTTTTGCGGCTAGTGCCTAAGTAGAGGGCATTACAATAATCTACTTTGGACAAGACTAATGTTCTAGCAAGAGTAATGCAGTTGGGAGTGGAGATAAACGGCCTACATGCGGTAATAAGTTTACATGCGTAGGCGGCTGAAGACGCTACTGCATTGGTTTGTTTGGTGAAGGATAATGTGGCATCGAGGTAGATACCAAGGGTTTTAGTATTATTAGAGATAGGGATGGGGTTACCATCAATAGTAAACGATTTGAAAGCAGTATTTAGTTTTTTTAGTTTAGCGTGAGTACCAAGGATAATCAACTCAGTTTTTTCGTCATTGAGACAAAGTCCATGGTGTGCCATCCACGCTTGTATTACTGCGTATATTTCATTGAGGGTTTTGCTATCAGTTTCATAGTCGCCAGAGATAGGAATGAGTATCTGGGTGTCATCCGCATATTTAGTATACGCGACACCCAGATAGTCAAGAATATTGAAAAGGGGCTTTGTAAATACATCATAGAGCATTGGGGACACGCAAGAGCCTGGCCGGACACCACATGGCACTGGTGAGGGTTCAGCCGAGTCAGTAGGAGAAAAGACCCTCATGGTTCTGTTAGCCAAGAAGGAGCTGATGCAGGCAGTGGCTGCGTCGGAAAAGTGAGCTGCAGATTTCAGGTGGTGGCAAAGCGTTTGGTGGTTGACCAAGTCAAAAGCTGCTGACAGATGAAGCAATAAGAGCAGTGCTAGTTTGCCATTGTCTTTTAAAATTTGAATCTGAGTAGTGAGATCTATTAGGGCAGTTTCCGTGCCATGTCTAGGTCGGAAGCCGGATTGCCTTAGTCCAAGAAGATTGTTTGTTTCTAGATAAACCTGTATTTGCAGGTAGGCTGCTCTATCTAGTATCTTTAGTAAGAAGGGTACAGTTGTTATCGGCCTATAGTTAGATGGGTTGGCTGGATCAAGAATGTTTTTTTTTATTAGTGGGATGACCCAGGCGTCTTTTAAGTTATCAGGCACTACTGTTGTGACTTGAGTGTCGTGTAGGCAGAAGAGGCCTCCGTCCCCAAATGCCGCACAGAGAGCACCTAAAGCCACTCTCTGTGCAGCCGTTGAGGCCACAAGCGAAGATGTTCAAGTCTTGCACCGCGAACCTCTGGGACCCCACGCTGCTGCAAGAAAATGCGGATTAAGTACCAAGCAAGAAACAGTAACCACAGTGTTTAGGAAAAACGGAAAGGTCTTACCAATCAGGGTCAAGGAAGAGGTAGTGAACCTAGTGGAGAGGTCCGGGACCCACGTGGACTGAAGTACCCCAAGAGGAGTAGTCCTCAGTTGTTCGCCTGTTAGCAGGAACTGTGGAGCTATGAGACAAGAAGTCCAAAGAGCCAAGGTGCAAGAGGGAGATCCAGGAGGCAGTCCAATAACAGTCCGTGGTCAAGAGCCGGATATCACTATGCAAACAAATCCAAGGGGGTAGATCCAAGAAGAGTCCAGTAGAGCAAGCCAGGTTGATTCCGTGAGCAGTCAGTGATCCAAAGGTACGTAACGCCAAACAGGATGCAGAGCACAGCTGTGAAGCAACGAGTACCTGGGTTTCTGTGTTTAAGTACTCGCGCTTCTGATCACGTGATGCGCGGCTGAGTCACGTGATCGGGCAAGAGCGTCACGTGACCTTACAGTCCCGCGACGCGGAAGCTCAATGCTAGCCCTTCGCGATCCTAGGCGCCAAGGTAATTGCCAATGAAGAAATGGCCGTAGCCTGACAGCAGTCCTGTTACGGACCAGGCGCGGGCGCGCTCGCAAAGCATGTGAGAGTCCACGTGAGTCCCAGAGAAGGGGGGAAGAAACGGAAGAGCAAGACGGGGTTTGGGGGAGCGCCTTGGGGACCACATGATGAGGGATCGTGACAACTACTCCCGTTTTGAAGGAGGCGTTGATAAGGTTAGTAATGAATGGTGCCAGTTCATGAGCTGCTGCTTTGATAATCGGAGCAGGACAAGCGTCGCTTTGGCAATTCGATGGTTTAAGTTTCCTAATGATGTTTTCTACTTCCCAAATTGAGAGGGGTGAGAAACTAAATGCTTTACAGGTTGGCTCAAAGGTAGGTGACTCGTTAGGAAGTTGTTTGTGATCAGAGTCAGCGAGTAACACGTCTTTTTTCGCATTTTTAGATTGTAAACATGCTATTTTATCTAGAAGTGCCTTCTGGATGTTGCTGCACCATAGTGCATCTGTGACACATTTATCAATAGGAGCAATCAGGGATTCTAATTCTTTTAGGATCTTAAAAAGTTCTTTTGTGTTAGATTCCGCTTGTTCGATCCTTTTGTTATAGGTGTCTTTTTTGCCAAGTATAATAGCTTGTTTATAACTAGAAGTTGCTAGAATTAGTTCATTTTTATTATTTACTGAAGGGCACTTTTTCCAATGTGCTTCTGCAGTTCTCTTAGTTTTACGTAGTTCTCTAAGATGCGGCGTGAACCATGTATTCAGGTGACGATGTGGTTTAGGTTTCCGCAATTTTAGGGGGGCGATGGTATTCAAGGGTTTCAGCCTGAATTGAAAAATTGCCTGATTGTAAATGTCTACTAAGACTGTGGGGTCAGAGGTGGCCACGTTGTCAAGAAGGGGAAGTAATAGCGGTAGGAGTTTATCTGGTGTAATGTCTTTCTTATTTCTAGTGCGGGTGGCTGGAGTGATGATAGGAGCAGGGTGTTTGTGTTGGCTTTGATGGAAAAGGTTATTTTATGATGATCCGACCAAATACATGGATCATTGGGTAGAAGATCGATCGAGCAGTTAAGGTTGGTGAGCCAGTCCAATGTTCTTCCTTTGATATGTGTAGGCTCATGAATAATATGGGTATGACAGGGCGTTAGCTAGATCACAGGCATTATTATTCGTGGGGTCATTAAAACCAAGGTTGAAGTCCCCTAGTAGGATAGGTTGTGAATTAGGTTTAGTGTCGGTGGATACAAGGGATACAATATCCTCTATGAATGAGGAAATGGGTCCTGGTGGTCGGTAGATAAGGTGCACTGTTGCTGTGTGGTTAGGTGATAGTGGCAGTTTGATGGACAGGGATTCGGCAGAGGGAATTTGAGCATCCTGAATGACTCTAATGTCGTAGGTGTTTCTGAAGATGAGGGCAAGTCCGCCTCCCTTCACTTGGTTGGTGTTTCTATCGCATCTGATGATAGCATAGTCATTTGGTATAGCAAGGGCCAGAGATGGTCCAGAAGCTGCATTAAGCCAGGTTTCCGTAGCTGCGAGGAGATCAAGCTTTTCATGAGTTATGAAGTCAGCGATGCCCAGTGCGTGGGCGGATAGGGCCCTAGCATTCACCAAGGCGGCTTTGATGAATGTGTCTTTTGCAGGAGTGTTTTGCGATATTAGAGATGGGCCATGTATGGTGATGGGGGCTAGCTTGCTGTCTAAATCAGTGGCCAGATTAGCTAGAGTATTGTTACTGCGCCGAAGTTTGTTGCTCTTGTGGGCATGTGGTTGGGGGTTTTTGAATCGCAATTGTGCTCCTCGTCTGAAGTTTCTAATTGAGATGCTTGGGTGGTAAGAGCATGGTAAGGTTGGGGCGTAGTTGTTAGTGATGTTGTTACAGGATAGGGATGAGCTATTATAAAGCTTCAAGTATGGACGTTGTTTTAGTGGGGTGGTTCTAGAATTGAGTCTGAGGTTTCTATTAGTAATAGCGCAAGGTTGATTGGGAGTTGGTCTGGTAGCAAAGTGGCATATCCAGAGTGCTGGATCATCCAAGTAAGGGTTGGCAGTGTCCATAGTAGTAGTCCACAAGGTGTGGGTAATAGCTAACTTAGGTGTGCTAGTGTGTGTGTGTTGGTTAGTATGTAGCTAGGGCTGGACTGTCCAACGTCTAGTGTAAATTTACATTAGGTGGAGGAGTGTGGTCAGGCACCAATACATAGTGGAAGTAAGCTAAGCGAGTGGGCAGGGATGGAGGACTCGGAGTGTGGCATAAAGCTAGTGGCACAGGCAGTACATAAGTTCAATTGAGAACACGTAGTTCAGGTTAGGCAGACTGGCAGGTGTGATGGCTAACCTTAATTCATTTACCATATGTTATTCCCCAAGTGTGCTGTACTACCCAGGTATTCATTTAACTCATGATCATCCTCCATAGCACTTCTCTTAGATCTCACTCCTTTCTTACCAGCTTCTCCAACCATCTCATGTAATATGTCAGCATAGTTTCTTCTTACTGGACCAATCATAGAAACATTTGTTAGTGTGTTGGGTGCTTTTACATATGCTACCTGTGTAGAAGAGAGTTCCAGAAGCTCCATACTATTAACATAATATGTGGGCATAGAAATGTCTTGCATAATCTCCAGACGTGACCTCCCTCCAAAAGGTAACCCAGGCTTATGTATCACAGGACCAGGTGCTCTCGTAGCTATCTCTAGAGTAGGAACAATTACATAAGGTCTCGGCTGCCTTGTAGTTGCCACATCTGTACCCTCCTTCTGTATAGGAAGATACACAGGAACCTTTGCTCCATTTGCATCTAGATCGTAAGCAGTACGTACTGTAAGTGAAACCAGTATCACTATTAACAAAATGCAAGTTTAAATGACGAATAAGTATGCCCATTTACAACAATAGCTTCTTGCACATCATGGACGTGTCTCGTGATCTGTCATGATGATGTTGCTATTGATGCTTCCCATTCTTACTCCTTTTTAAGGAAGGAAAAATACATTTTAATCGGGCAACATCATGGAATACTCTGGAAGCCGCTGAGCCTGCTCCACGAGTTCCTCGATCAGCTTCATCTGGCTGACTATATGACGACGAACAAAAGTTCCCAATGAAGACAACTAATCGTCCTTTCACCAGACAACATGTGGCTGCCTCTCCAGCAAGAAGTAGAAAACTACAGTTAGTATACTCTGGATCTCTTCCTCCAAAAGTCTCATTCAGTTCGTAGTGTTCTCTCAGAGTAAAGGTTCACCTGTGTTATTATGTCTCTCAGTATTTCATCAAGTGCCACGTTATTCTTCGGATCTCTCAAGAAAGTGCGAACATCAGTTTGTCTTCCAAAGAGATGCAGCACTCCTCAATCAAGTAGTAGAACACTAAACCAACCAGTCTATGTGCATTATCAGCTGATAGGGGTATTTGTGTTTTCGACACTATACTCGGGAAGCTGAAGAATTTGCTCTATTATAGCTGCAAGCAATCTCCTCACGATTGGACCATTCTTAGGATATTGCAGGAACAGATGAACACTAGTAGTTCTCCCCACAATTGCAAAGTATGTTTGCAGAATGAACAAACAAACTGTAAGAACAATCCGTAGAACATGGCCATCAGGCATTACCATGTGTGCCTCTGAAAAGAAATTCAGTGAGAAAGGAATCTGGAAACTGTTCCCTCTTCCAGTCGTCGAAAAGGATCTCCAAATCGGGCATTTTTCCTTCTCGATCAAGACTTAAGCATGTCTCAGTCCAATGTCAACAAACTCCTGTGGTTCAAGAACAAATATTTTCTTAACTCCTTTTTTAGTGACTGAAAGGAGTGTCTCGAAATAAGCCACAGTCCAATATACTCTTTGTCTGTTTATTCAACAGCTTCTGCATCCTTCTTCCTCATCATAGACCTGGTCTGCACATGCTGTGGTTCTTCCCCGATGCTTGCTTCTGACAGGGGTGGGGGTGAAGGGGGTTCTGAAGCGTAGATTTTCATGTCTCCAAGGAAAATCCAAGTGCGTCTGCCTTGCATCTTCACTAATGACAGCGTTACGTCTTCCACGACGAATAGCCCATTAAAACGTGGTTCGTGCCACCTCCTTGTAAAATTGCGGATCAGGATCTTGTCACCGGAAAAAAGTTTGGGAAGACATAATTTTTCACATCTGGTTGCTCTAGCATCTCCTTCTGTGTTCTGTGCCCCACACCCGTTCTGCTTCAGCTGATCTGGAATGACAGAGATACTTGTAGTCATACACGTTAAGTTATCACATAGCTCCTTTCCTAACGATTTTGCTGTTGTCTGGGCATCACTTCTAGTTCTAGATGGAGGTGTGAGGGGTGTCCTCATCCGCCTCCCTGTCACTATTTCATTGGGGGTAAGATGGTGGTTGATACCTGGTTGATTTCTCAACGCATATAATGCCAGTGGTAGGCAATGCAACCATCCTTTCTTCAAGGTAAGATTCAATTTGGCTATTCTTTCTTTAAGCAGGCCATTGAGTCTCTCACAGATTCTGTTGACCTGCTGGTGATAGGCCAATGAAAACTTGTGCTTTATACTAAGCAGCAAGCTTATCTGTTCAAAGACTTCATTAACAAAATGAGGTCCATTATCTGATCTCAAGACTTCACATATTCCCCATCTTGGAAACACTTCTCGTACTAAAAGGTTTGCTGTACAGGTGGAGTCTGGGTGTGTACATGGACCAGCCTCAATCCACCTCGAGAAAGGACATACCACTACAATCATATATCTGTATCCATTGCATACTTGCAGCATGTTGACATAGTCGATGTCTAAATGCTGAAAGGGACCATTAGGTCTCGGAATAACTCCTCTAATTGTGCGCAGTGTGTGCCCAGTGATGAACTTTTGACATACGATGCAGTTTACTACATAAAATGCAACGTGTTCTACAAAATTTGGAACGAACCATTCATCCACACTTGTTTTGGTGAGGCTCTCTCTAGTGACGTGCGCAGGGTAGTACAGCTCTTCTACCACCACCCTTAATAAGGCTCCAGGCATCACTGGTTTACCAGTGCTGTCTTATCGCCACAATGCTTCAGAAGGGGATAAAGAACAACCCCTCCACGTCCACAAATCTTTCTCATCCTGAGGTGCTTCCCCTTAGTTCTCTACTAGCTGAGTCCTAGACAGGTCATTATAACAATTAGGCACACTCATCATCGCCACCATGCTTTCATTCACATCAGGTGTATCAAACGTCACAATCATTTCTGAACATGCAACACGTTTCGCTTCCTCGTCTGCTGCTTGATTTCCACGTCAGATAAAGTCTGCCCTTTTAGTGTGTGCTGCACACTTAACGACTGTGATGGCTACTCTGAGCTGGAGTGCTTTAATGAGTCTGTCCAATAAGGCTGCATGCTGCACTGGAGTGCCGTTCTCTCGGAAGTAGCCCCTCCTTTTCCAACGTGCTAGCCCTGCGTGACTGTCGACATCACATAGGCAGAGTCGCTGTAACTTCCTGGTCTGCGTGTCTCTCGAGGGCGACAATCAGCGCCACTAATTCTGCAGCCTGTGCCGAAAAGTGAGACGGTAGTCGTGCACTTATCAGTACTTCAAACTTTCCATTGGCCGTGTGCTTCACCATAACAGCACCTGTATATCTTTGTCCATAACTTTTATCGATTCTAGAAGAAATGTCAATAAAGAGAATCTCCCCAGCTGCCAACGCATTTTCCTTCCCCCTCGGGAGTTCATTATAGAATTCCTCATAGTTCGAGCAATCATGTGCATGCTCGTCTTCTGCCAGTGGGTCTGCTACAAACATGGCAGGATTCACTACTCTGCATCAAACTATTTTAATCGCTTGATTCGATATGACCACCTCTTAGACAGAAACACTTTCAGAAGTCAACGTGCCTTTATGTTTTTCCAAAATGGCAAACAATGCATGTTCAACAAATACCGTCATGGGACATCCCATTACTATACTGGCAGCCTTCTCAATGGTGAACGCAGTGGCTGCCAAAGATTGTTCACAAGGAAAGTGACCCCTCATTACTGGGTCTAGAATCCCACTGTAATATCCAAGGGGCTTGCACCGCAACATTGTTCTCTGTGTGAGTACAGCTGTCATAACTGCCATTCGTATGCAAGAACAAAAAAAATTTGACAGCATAATTGGGAATACCTAAAACTGGAGCTGTGCAAATTGCCTTTTTCAACTCATCAAACCCTTCTTCCATTTCCTCAGTCCAAACAATTTTTTCCTTATTTGCGTGTGCTTTCTTCAGAGCTTGCAATAAGGGCCTTATGTACGAACTGTAATCAAAGACCCAGGCTCTTACATAATTACATAGTCCCAAAAATCTTTGCATGTGTTTTATCGTGTGAACTTTTGCTGTTTTCAAAATAGCCTCAGCCCTCTCAGGAGTAACTTTCTTTCTCTCATGAAAAATTAGCTGGTCTGTATACAGTACTTCTTCTTGACAGTACTGTAATTTCTTCTTGTCTACTTTATATCCTTTCTCTGCAAGAGCAATCATTAGTTGAACTGAATCGCGCCTGCACTCTTCCTCTGAGGTGCTGCAGACCAATATGTCATCCATGTATTGTAATTAGGGTGTCTGGTTTTACATTTCTCGGGGGACTTCGTTAAACCTCGATATTTTATAATGCCAAAGTGCAGGAGCGGGATTCGAAACCCTAATCATTTGCGTTGTAGACAGAAACTTTGCCAGTGAGCTATCTTCTCAGCTCTACTTTTCAGTTGCTATTGAGACTGACATTGTAACTTTAGTAGCCTGCATTTATTATCCACTATTGCCATCTTGTGGCAGAAGGTTGCACTGACGTGATTTTGGTCAATCACTCAAACATGCTGTACTTTGTGGCGAAGTGGAACAAAATGACAAGTAATGCAGGTACGTACTTTGGTTCAGAGGCAAAACGGACAATTATGGCAGAGAAGCAGCTGTGGGGACTAGATGGTTGGAGGCAGGACACCCCAATAAATGTAGGTGGTCCTACACAATGAAATGAAGCAAGACAATTGCCTGTCTTGAAGCCTAGCACATAAACACAAATTATTTTCAGAGTGAAGAATGCAATTTAAAATTGTAACATTTGTAATGTTTCCCACAAGCTTCTTGTAAGAATCCCACCGTGGTGTTGTTCACGTGCCAGTTCGTGCAATATAGCATATTATATGCAATTATTATATGCAAGAGTCGCATTCATCGACTTCATCTCAGTAACACTCATCTGCTGCTTTTTCACTCCCTGTCACCTGCAGCTTTATTCATGGTCTATATTTTATATGTTTCCAGATCTTGCCATCGTTTTGTCCTTTGTCTAACCCGGTGCCTTATTAGGACGATCCAAAGGCTTAGAGGTGTCCACTTAAAGACTTAGGCAAAAAACAAGCTCATGCATTGTGATTCATCAATCATTTGTGCGTGTGACATCATGATGTGTGGCTCTGGTATTTCTTTTCAGAGCACAAGTACATTGAAAGCAGCATAAGCACATGGTATGTTATCGCTATTGTTACGAGCACTGTGCTATTATTAGTAGCGACATTGGTATTTTGATTTATTGTTGGACATAGCTGTACAGTTTCTGTTGCTAGGTAGCAACCCCCTGCTTCTTTTGATAGTCTTCTGTCACAGTCCCCTCTCGCCTTCTTTTCCTATTAAGTTTATATCCTGAATCTACTGCCATCTTTTGCTAAACTAGCTCTGTGGAGTGTGAAATTGTTGGGCTTCGTTCTTGTCACATTGTGATAAGTGTGTACACTGTGGTGAACATATAAAAAGAGCATGCACAGAATCTGCATGTCACCAACAATCACTGCTTGCACATCATCAAAGGGTGGCAGCAGAAGACTGCATGGCAAAACGTACAACTGGTGTTTAGGAGGACAATGTCTGCACATTACAATTGGAAAGAAACGCTTGCACTAGTGCAAAGTCTATGTAACACTGCCCATGATGTTCACTATCCATTTCATGATGCTTTTATATATCATTAGCTATAAAATGGAAGAATGGGAAATGAGCAAAAGAAATTATTTTTCAGAATTAGTTTCTCCATGATCGGATGCAGGCTTTCAAGAGACTTATTAAAGTATGTAAGTACTTGCAAAGCAAATTACATGATCCTGTATGCTAAGACGTACCTATACTACCATTGAAAGCAGAGTGAGGGGAATGATGGGCTGTGTATGTGCCGTGCATGCTGGGCGTCGTAGTTTCAGTTGGGGGAGTGGCACGCTCCGCCTTTGTTGGGGAAATGTAGGTTAGGGCTGCTTGGATGCCGAGGTTGGGGATTTTGGGTTGGCAAAGGTTGGCAAAGGTTTGTACAACAGATTACTGGATTACCATGAAAGTGATTTAGAACAATTTGCACTGAGAGATTACCCTACATATAACCAGCATTGCCTGGTTTAAGGTAAGCCTGGAGGCTACACCTTTCACTATTAGGCACTGCCTACATTCAGCATCCCAAAATCCTTTATTTTCTTTTTTATTAAGGCACTGTCCAAGCGTTGCCTTTAAAAGCATTCTTGCCCTCTGCGCTGTCTGAAAAGAAAAACAAAATATACATCATCCAAAGTAAAATCTGCAAAAACACGAGGTTTTTGCCACTCTAAGATGGCCGCCGCTGCTTTATCTGATTGAAATCTACATTGCTCAAAAGTCCAGAAGCCCGCCTTGCCTTGTGATTGGCTGGCCGCATCCCCTTAGTCTATCGGCGAGCACCGGCAGGTGAAGCCGGCCTGACGTTGGCAACCGACAAAGGCTGCATCCTGACTGAGCCTGACCGAGCTTGGTCGTGCTCGAGTACGCCTATCATCCCGCTTCTGCACATCACGGTGAGATCCCAGAACTATCACCCTCTGCATTGCCACCCGCGCCATTGAACCCACTGCCGTGACTCTAGCGGTCAACCCACGTGCTTACAGCCTCCCGCCTACCGTTTGTTACTGATCTGCCATCCTTGCTTACTACAGTGCGTTTATGGCATCCAAACGTACCACTACCATTAGTCAACTAATGCACTCTGCGTACTCCCTCATGCTTGAATGCACAGCATTAAGTCGCTAAATACTGCCCGTGCTTGCCATTGTAATAATCACAAAGGTACTTGTAATTGCAAATGTATGCTACCTGTTGATGTGCACTTTCTAATCTATCTGCCATTACTGCATGCCTCCTCAGTTCTCCTCCCATTGGTCTAAGACCACCATCCTCTCATCACTGTCTGTGTCTGACCTGTCTAGCGCCCGCATGACCTGCTTTACATTTCTTAATTGCTTGTGCTATTATGCAAGTTACCTATGCTAACTTGCTCACTGCTTGGCATCCTCGGTGCCTACCCGATTCTAGCTGTTGTTATCCTTATCCTAGTTTCTAGATACTGCTCATGTCATGTTGGCCTATTGCCTCATTTGATTTTTGGTTGCTCGTGATGTATGTCTGCTCTGCCCTAGAGGTTCACTATTGCTTGTTAGCAGCCACCTGCTCCTAGACTATCTCCAGGTGCCACCTATGTGCATCCCAACAATCCTCTTTCTTCCTAAATAATGACAGCCTCTCATGCTAGCACAGCACTACCAATGCATGGTTAGCTCCCTCATAGTGCCCACTAATGCTCTGCCATTGTTTGTGCACGAGGCACGCCACAAGAGCATTGAGACTGAATCTATACACCCCACTCACTTAACTGAGGCCAGTATCTCTCCCTGCCCTGCGCTACGTCCTTTGCCATTACACAGTCCAAGAGCCTAATCTTGCAGCGGCCCAAGTCCAAGCATCTTTCCTAAGCGCCAGACTATCTATACTCTTTGAATACACTTGCTATTACCACTCAGTATGTCTCATCTGTTCATCACCTTGCCTGCCTGCTTCCTGCTCCTTATAAATAATATAGCACTGTTCTTAATGCCACCTCACCATCCGATCATTATGTACTCGACCATACCTAACAATAAATCATCTAGTAGCTCACCTTTAGTTATAAATGACTCGCCTCCAGTGGTACCTACCAGCTCCCCCTGCCTCACCATAGACAGGAACTTAAGACTCAGAGCTAGACTAGCTAAAATCTACGAGCCACTCGCCCGTTCAATGCCTATTGTACAGAGACTAAGATCCACGACTGTAAGCCCAAACACCTCTAAACTTAATTCATCTCAGAATTACCACCCTAAACCCCCACACAGTCCCATTAATCAGAGCAGCACTTAAATAACACAGGAATTCACTCCCACTACAACTGCTACAACTACAGTGAGCCCACAAATTAAGGGAGCACTGATCAACGCCAGATCGTTAGTAGCTCATGCAACAGAAATTGCAGACCTGATTCTTAAAGAAGACCTTGACCTCCTTGCTATCACAGAGACATGGCTTCATACGGCAGCAGGCCCTATGCTCATGCTTGCAGTCCCAGAAAATTATTCCATCCTGAGACAAGACCGACCCAACTCTAGAGGAGGAGGTGTTGCCATTATCCACAAATGCAGTCTTACTATGAGATTAGCTACCACCATCAATGCTTCCTCTTGTGACCTACTTTCAGTCAAGGTTCCCCTTACTAATACCCAAACTCTCAACATCCATGTGATCTATCGCCCTCCAGGCCCTATAGGCACATTTGACGAGGATATTAATACCATATTATCCACCAACCTTGAAAATTCCACTCAGGTACTCACCCTCGGAGACTTCAACATGGGTTTCAATGACCCGGAAGACAAACTTGCCATCACTACGCTCAATACCCTTACCGAATTAGGATTCACCGAAAGAAGTATGAAACCTACCCATGCCAAAGGTAGAATACTCGATTGGGTGGCTGACTCCAATTGTCTAGCTAACATTACCGGCATCTCGCCACTTGCCTGGACTGACCACCACCTGGTATCGTTCTCGCTTTCCACCACTAGACCTCCACCCATGCCGACCAGCAGGGCTCCACCTACACTCACGAGAAATAAAAAGACTATCACTGTGGAGAGACTTATCCCGAACTTACTCCCTACACTCAACACACTCCCTGACAACCTGGATCCTGAGAATTTGGTCGAGGAATACAATAAAATCATGTCCACCTCACTAGACTTAATCGCCCCTCTCAAACTCACACCAAGCAAGCCCAAGATGCACCTGAACAAATGGTATACACCATTCCTTAAAAACTTAAGACAGCAAAAAAGAAACTGTGAGGCTATTTGGAAAAAGGTCCCATCAGTAGCCAATAAAATCAAACTCACTAAACTAGCGGCCTTGTACAAAAAAGAAATCATCCTAGCAAAACGTATGTCCTTCGACTCCCGTATTTCCCAAGCCAAATCAAACATGAAGGAATTATTCTCTATCCTCAAAGAATTAGAAACCCCAATAGCACCACCAGATACCTGCATTAAAGATAAGAATTGCTGTTCAGAAATCCAAAATGCCCTAGCTAACAAAATTGCTACTCTACAAAACAACATCTCCTGTAAAAAAGCCTCCTTGAACAACCCCCACCTGTCCAAACCACCTGAAAAGCCGACTTTACGGGAAACCACCCGCTTCAATTTCACCAAAGTGACCATACTTGAAGTTGAAAAAACCGTCCTGTCTTTAAAACCCCCCAACTGTCAGGGAGACTTGTGCCCAGCACAGATCATTAAAGACGCTGCCCGCGACCTCTCCCCATTCATCACAAAGTTAATCAACGCCTCCTTTTCTGCCAGATCCATCCCGACTAATCTAAAGCAATCTTGGGTATTACCTCTCCTAAAGAAAACACACACTTGACACAGCTACTCCCACAAACTACAGACCCATAACGACTGTACCATTCCTTCTAAAAATCCTGGACAAGGTCGCCTATGTACAAATACAGAAGCACTTGGAAGAACATCACCTACTAGAAGCCAGACAATCAGGCTTCCGTCCCCAACAGACTGAGATGGCTCTTATTGACCTTAAAATACACATTGATATGCTCAGAGATAATGGCCAAGCTTCCTTACACCTCCTCCACGACCTCTCTGAAGCATTCGACCTGGTTGACCATTCTGTCCTATGCACACACATCAGCTCACTTCTCTGCCGAGGTCATTACATGGATTAGATCATTCCTTAACGGCAGAACCATGTGGGTCTTTTCACCCACAGATGCAGCAGACCCCATACCTATCACCTGTAGCGTACCACAGGGATCCTGTGTCTCCCCAACACTGTACAATATATTTACCAAGCCCCTTTTCGATGATCTGGATCATCTCGGTATCACCTACACTAACTATGCAGATGTGTCAGGCATGGGAATTTGCGTACGGGTTTTCGTGCGCCTTCAGCAGCTGGACAAAGTAAACAAAAGAAAGCGCTGGGACAGCGGCATTGGGTTGCCAGAAACGCGATCCGCGGCAGAGCCTGGAGGTTGCCATGGAAGCTTAGTGACACGTTGCTAAGGAGGGATAACGTTCGTGCACTATCACGACGTTGATCAGATGATCTTGGGTATTTAGTCCCTCCTCCTTAGTTGCTCAGCGCTTCTGATTGAGAATTTTTGGCGTTCTGTTTCTAGTCTCATAGTTCTACGATCATTCCTCGTGTTTTGACCCGGATTCGTACTTGTTTTGGCTTTGGATTACCCTACTGTTTTGGCGACTTTTCCTCATAGTTTTTCATGGTTCCTGGATCTCTGACTTCTGTGACCTGATTTTCTTTTTGCTATCTCCTTGACTGTTGTTTGGCAACCGCTAGGTATTTTGGACTCGGACCGGCTTAAGGATTACTCTTTTTGGATTCTGAATTTACGTCTCGTGTGCTCTAATATCTGCGACAGTCTCTGCTGCTCCGTGGGACAGTCTCTGCTGCTCCGTGGGACAGTCTGTGCTGCTCCGTGGGACAGCCTCTGCTGCTCTGTGGGACAGCCTCTGCTGCTCCGTGGGACAGCCTCCGCTGCTCCGTGGGACAGCCTCCGCTGCACCGTGGGACAGCCTCTACTGCAACGCGGGAATTTGAACCCTTGGAAGAACTGTTCCCCGCACCGTGAGAGTATTGTTTATTATCGCGGATTGCTGAAGGTGGCTCCTGTCATCCATTCATTCTACGGATTCCCTCATGGATATTCCCTGGTAAGGAAATTCTTCTGTTAAAGTTCACCTAGTTCAATATCCTAATTCTCTCAGGCACATTGCTTTACTTATAGAGAATATTGTTTGTTTGCAGAACTTTTCTGGGCTTTTTCTTAACCTGATTGTGGTAGTACTTACCTACGTTTCAGTTCACTCAGGTTAGTGTATTGAGTTTTAGATTAGAATTGTGATTTTCAAGCCTCAGTCTTTTGGTACTAATTGTGTTATTTCCTCCCACAGCCACGTGGTCTCGGTGGGATATCCATTCTTTCAACTAATTGATTCCTTTGCACTGTGTGTTTCTTACATACAAAGGGGTACATTGGTGGATAGAATTATTCTTCTACACTACGGGTCAATATTGTGAAGAGGAATTCTGACAGAATCAGAAGCCTTCTTTAACATGGACCCCAACGAGACCCTGGCTACTTTGCTTCAGTTAGTGGCTGATTTAAGATCTGATATGGCCCATGCTCACGCTACTACACAACAACAAATCCTCGAATTACCAACCGCCATTCAGCCATCACCACCAGTGGCTCTGGCGATGCCCAATGTACCTGTTGTTGAACCTGCACAGGCAGAAGCTGGCCCGGTATACATTACCTCACAGTTTGCGTTGGCTCCCCCAGAAAGGTTCCATGGGGATCCCAAGCAGTACAGGACATTTTTGAATCAATGTCGTTTACATTTTCTATGCCGACCAGGTTCTTTTCCTGATTCCGCTACCAAAGCGGCCTTTTTGCTGTCGCATCTTGGAGGTACTGCCGCAGCTTGGGCTAACGCTCATTTGGAAGAGGGTAGCCCATTATTGTTTGATTGTGATGCGTTAATTGAAGCAATGGGTAAAGTGTTTGATACCCGCTACAAGTCTCAAGTTATGGAACGGGAATTGTTAAATCTACAGCAAGGGGATTTGACTCTTCTGGCATATTTAGCCAAATTTAATCAATTGGCTGCAGAAACTGGATGGCCTGATGATAAGAAAGCGTCATTATTCTATAAAGGATTATCAGACTCGTTGAAGGATACTCTTGCTTTAGTACCGGTAGTTCCGGTTACTTTTCCAGAGTTATTGGAATTAGTTCTTCAGATCGATGCCCGTAAGGCTGCCAGGAAAGGGGAAAAACGTGGTTTTCCACCTGTAATCCAGGTAAATCCTACACCCGTTGCAGGTTCCCCTGAACCCATGCAAATCGGAGCCGCGACACGGGGTCCTCTTTCTCAACAGGAGAGAGATCATCGTAAGAAGAACAATTTGTGTTTTTTTTGTGGTTCTTCTGAACATTTGTTAAAAGAATGTACCAAGAAACCCAATACGAAGCAGGGAAACATGAAAGCTCGACAATAAGAGGAGTCCGATTGTCGAGTACCAATGTTTTTATGGACTCCAATCTCCACCGACCTTTTTCCTTACAGGTGAGATTTAGGTTGTCTCAAGACCAGGTCGTCCAGGCCAGTGCTATTCTGGATTCCGGTGCCACCGGAAATTACATCGACACTCAATATGCTAAGACATTAGGTGTATCAACTATTGAAAAGACAAACCCGGTTGTAGTTAATGCTGTTGATGTTTCCACTTTGATATCTGGTCTGGTGGTACAACAGACGGAGGATTTGGTGATGGAGACACTTCAGGGTCATTCAGAGTGCATTTATTTCGATTTGATCTCTGCGCCCCAGTTCAAGCTTATATTAGGTATTCCGTGGCTCAAGCTGCACAATCCTTCGATTGACTGGCACACTGGCAGTATTGAATTCCTACCTGAGTACTGTGAATCCAGGTGTTTGGAGGGGAAGGTTTCAACTTGCAATCCATGTCATCTATTATTGGATACTGCAGTCACGATTGGGGTGGTCATGGCCGTTGAATTACCGATTGAGTATTCTGATTTCAGAGATGTGTTTGATGAAGGTGGGGGTACAGTGTTACCTCCTCACAGACAGTACGACTGTCCCATTGATTTGGTCCCTGGGGCCGAAATTCCTTCAGGAAGAATTTACTCTTTAACCCACAAGGAGGATGTCATTCTGAAGGAATATATTGATCAATCTCTAAAATCAGGTTTCATAGTTCCATCCCGTTCTCCGGCAGCCTCCCCTTTGTTTTTTGTACCTAAGAAAGAAGAGGAGCTCCGTCCATGTATTGATTATCGTGCCCTCAATTCCATTACTATACGTAATCAGTACCCCATACCATTGATTTCTGTACTCTTGGACCAACTAGGGTCATCCGTGATATTTACCAAATTGGACCTTCGAGGGGCTTATAATTTGGTAAGGATCCGTAGCGGAGACGAGTGGAAAACGGCCTTTAAGGCCAAATATGGATTATTCGAATATAGAGTCATGCCGTTTGGACTCTGCAACGCGCCCGCTACTTTCCAGTACTTCATTAACAGCGTTTTCCATGATATGATGGACCAGTTTCTTGTGGTGTATTTGGATGACATATTAATAGATTCTGCATCTTACGAATTACATGTACAACATGTTACGAGGGTTCTACAGAGGCTTAGTGACAATCATTTATATGCGAAGTTAGAGAAGTGCATTTTTCATGCATCTGAGGTAGAATTTCTGGGCTATGAGATTACTTGTAACGGAGTACAAATGAGTCAGTCTAAGGTTCAAGCAGTTCTGGACTGGCCAATTCCTAACTCCTTGAAAGCTTTACAATCATTTTTGGGGTTCTCTAATTTCTACAGAAGGTTCATTAAAGACTTCTCTTCTCTGGTCGCCCCCTTGACCGCTTTAACAAGCAATAAGACGCCTTTTTCTTGGAAAGATGACTGTAACAAAGCCTTTCAACATCTTAAACACGCTTTCACCAGCGCACCTGTTCTTCAACACCCTAATCCGAAGCTACTGTTTGTGGTAGAGGCGGATTCTTCAGACATAGCCTTAGGGGCGATTTTGTCTCAGGAATGTCCGGAAACTAAGGGGTTACACCCGGTGGCCTTTCCCTCTAGAAAACCTACCTCTTACGAAAGGAATTACACTATCACAGAGAGAGAGTTGTTAGCTGTTCGTGATTCATTCATGGTTTGGCGACACCATTTATTGGGTTCGGTTTTTCCTTTTCAGGTATACACTGACCACAAGAATTTGGTAGCCCTACAGTCTGTTAAGTGCTCCACAGCCAGGCATGCCAGATGGCATGAGTTCTTTTCGATGTTCGATTTCACGATTACTTATCGCCCTGGTGCTCTGCACACTAAGGTGGATGCTCTTTCACGTATCCATGGAGAATCTCTCCCTCGCAGATCGAAAGGTCCTCTTTTGTTACCGCATCAAGTGATTTGTGGTTGTACCATTCAACCAACACTAAGAAGCGATCTACAGGATTGGGTGAGAGACAATCCTGCAGAACCGGCAAAACTCAATCTTGAAATCATTCGGGGTTTGCCACATATCAACGGGTTTCTGTTTCTTCCGGATGATTCACGTTTAGCAGCACATCCCGGCAGTAGGAAGACTCTTGACCTCTTGCAGCGCTGGTGTTGGTGGCCGTCGATGTCTAAGGACGTTATTGAATACATTTCCCATTGCTACGTCTGTGCTCAATGTAAAACTCCTAATGTTAAACCGGTTGGACTCTTGCAATCCATGCCCGTTCCTGAGTATCCTTAGTATATGATCTTGATGGACTTTGTGGTTGATTTGCCTCTGGTATCAGGTTTTCACACTGTCTGGGTAATCATTGATTACTTCACCAAATTGGCGTTGTTGGTGCCTTGTCAAGGCCTACCATCTGTCCCGAGCCTGGCAGATTTGTTTCTGAAGAACGTTTTTCGCCTCTTCGGTCTTCCCTGCGTCATCATCTCGGATAGGGGTTCGCAGTTTACTTCACATTTCTGGAAGTCACTTACTACCTCTTTTGGAATTGATGAAAGATATTCCAGTTCTTATCATCCCCAAATGGATGGACAAACTGAACGCCTCAATTCCACCATGGAACAATATCTAAGGTGCCTTATTCATCAATATCAGGATTCCTGGCTTTCACTGCTTCCTATGGCTGAATTTGCGTATAACAATTCTTTACATTCTTCTGCGCGTTCTTCCCCATTTTTTGCCATGTTCGGGCGTCATCCTCGGTCTTTGCCTGTTGCCCCTGTTCTGCCCACACGACAGCCGGCGGCTTCTTCTTGCATTAAGAATCTGTGCACAATCCATGATCAGGTGAAGAAACACCTTGTTGTTGCACAAGAAAACGCCAAGCGCTTTGCTGATGCCCACCGGTCCCCGGCTCCTCAGTATACTGTGGGAAATAACGTTTGGCTATCTACAAAAAATCTGCATATTCCTGGCAGGAGAGCTCTCCTTCCGCGTTACATAGGACCATATAATATCACTGCAATAATCAACCCCGTAGTGGTTTGGCTGTCACTTCCAGCTAAATGGAGGATACATCCCGTTTTTCATGTATCTCTAATCAAACCTTTTCTTCCCGGAACCACTCTTCCTGCACGCCCTCCTTCCATCACAGTGCAGGGGGAGGAGGAGTATGAGGTCCATAAAATTCTGGATACTAAGGTTTCTAGAGGTACCAGGATGTATTACGTGGACTGGAAGGGTTATGGACCGGAGGAAAGAACCTGGGAACCAGTACAGCACTTTCATGCTCCTCGCTTGATCTCTGAGTTCTGGGCCTCAAGGAGACGGAGTCTATCTTTAGGGGAGGGTACTGTCAGGCATGGGAATATGCGTACAGGTTTTCGTGCGCCTTCAGCAGCTGGACAAAGAAACGCGATCCGCGGCAGAGCCTGGAGGTTGCCATGGAAGCTTAGTGACACGTTGCTAAGGTGGGGTAACGTTCGTGCACTATCACAACGTTGATCAAGTAATCTTGGGTATTTAGTCCTTCCTCCTTAGTTGCTCAGCGCTTCTGATTGAGCATTTTTGGCGTTCTGTTTCTAGTCTCATAGTTCTACGATCATTCCTCGTGTTGTGACCCGGATTCGTACTTGTTTTGGTTTTGAATTACCCTACTGTTTTGGCGACTATTCCTCATAGTTTTTCAAGATGATACCCAGATCCTCCTTCCGCTTTCTGGAGATTATGGGAAGGATTTGGCCTTGGTGAATAGAGTGTACATTATCATCCAGGCATGGATGGCCACACATGGACTATGCCTGAATGATGATAAAACTGAACTCATCACCTTGGGTACCACTGCCAGCCTAAAGAAACTAAGCCCTGGCTATTCATCTTTCATGATCGATGGTAACAGTATCAGGGTGGGACATGAAGTTAAAACATTGGGCTTCTACTTGGACTCCAACTTCTCCTTCTATAGACAGGTGAACTCACTAGCCTCTTCCACGGCTTACACGTGCAACTTAATCCGTGCAGCCAAACCTTTTCTATCCGACACTAGCTGCTTGACCCTTGCCAGAGCCCTCATATTATCCCGTCTGGACTATTGCAACGCTCTCTATCTTGGGTCCTCCAAAGCTACCACTAGTAAATTACAAACCCTCCAGAATAACGCTATTAGAGTGGCTCTGGGCATCTCTAGAAGAGATCATATCACAGTATACAGCCAACAGAACAACTGGATCCCCATCAAAGATAAAATTCTCCTAAAACCTGCTTCACTTACCCACAAGTCCCTCAATAATGCTGCTCCCATTTACCTGATTGACAGATTTCATAAACAGTCCTCTCTGAGACCCACAAGTACAGCATATAGAGACTGCCTCTCTGTCCCCAACTACAAACGCTCCACTATAGGGGGCAACAGCTTCCCAGTGAAAGCGGCTAAACTGTTGAACTCCCTACCACCAACTCTCAGAATGGACTTACCTTACCAAAACCTCCGATCCAAGATTATTTCTTGGTTGAAAACCTAAGCTCTCTAAACACACTGAGTCCCTAGTCTTGCATACCCCTGCCATCTGTACATATTGTATTCACTTGTGTTAACCTGTATATATGTATATAATCCTGCTATTATTATTGTGTGCATGTGTATGTATATATCATTATTGATGCAACTAAGCTTTGCAAATTCATGTAACTGCTGCGCCCTGTTACCCTAGGGTATTCTGGTGCATTACAAATAATAAACAAACAAACAAACATATGCACGCAATGAAACAATAAAAGAACATTTCTGTGTTTACACAGGAAAAAACAGGTAACCGCGATTATTTTGAAAGGGGCAAATGTGAAAACACTGATAAACCCAGAATCTGAAATTTCTGGAAAACACTTGAAAAACACCCCTGGAAGTAAAAACAAATAAACCCCTAAAACACGAAACCCTAATTTTAATACAACACTTTCTAAATCAATATTGCCTAACTACATCTGTAGGACTCTATTGAAAATCGATGGAGATTCACAGTAGCCCTGGGGCAGGCAAGTACTTTTCAGTCGAGTTTGTCTGAACATAAATGACGTTAGATCCTGTGAGTCTTTATGCAATGGGATTGAGAAAAACACATTTTTCAAGTCAATCTGTCAAGATTTGAGGCCCGCGTAGATTAGGTATACTTCCGTCCACAAGCACCGACTAGCAAGATAGAAATTACTCGTTGTTCAGTTATTGGAGCCACAAGTGGCTGGAACAGGAACTGGAACACTGAATCCCCAGGTGGCTGCAGGTGGGAAAAAGGAAGGTTAAAGAAACAGAGGCAGTGAAGAACAACCACTGGACAGCTATTGTAAAACACAACCAAAGAACACCAACCGGATGGGGAGCAAAGGTGAGGCCAGAGGGAGGAAAGAAAACAGAACCCCTGCTTACAGTGTTCCTCCCCAAAAGTGTGTGTTCCCACAGTGAATTAGGACAGCAGCAGCAGCAGAGATTTACTGGGTAGCCCCAGTGTGGAGGGTGAAGGCAGAATGTAGGCTTTCACCCAGATGGAAGGTCCAGCGTGGTTACAATGAAGGCAAATCCAAAAGAGGTCCAAGGAAAACCAGGTGAACAGTGCATGAACCGTCATACCAAGGAAGAAGCAGTAGTAATCCGAAGAGCTGAAGCCGAGGTCAGAGCAGTTCAGAAGGAGCAGGTTTTGGACGAACGTCGTAACAAGGGGCGAGGCATAAGGAAGTGCAGAAATGAAATGCCAAGGTCGGATCCAAGAAGGTACGCAGGTTCAAACAAACGAAGACGCCAAATGCTGGAACTAACACACCTGAGAAGCAACGTGTGGCGTGTACAGTGTCTGTTAATACCGTTGCTATGGTACTCGAGTCACATGATCGGCAGGCAGCGTTACATGCTGCACAACGAGGCCACCATGGGCATGTGCTTAGTCCCCATGGCAACTGCCAATGCCAAAGTGAGCGATAGTGATCTGAATGCCTTAACCCAAACAATGCAGTACAACGTGACCACGGGGCAGTCCGGCGATGAACAAACCGGAGGTTCCTCTGCTGCCGTGCTGTATGCATTCGGCAACTGTGAGGGGACGTGTCCTGGTGTGCCTGAAGTGAGTAAGATAGTGTCGTGGAGGGAGTGTGCATGACAGAACCGCCCCCCCCCAGCCCCAAAACCCCATGGGCTGGAGGGATTATCCCTATGAAAATGGGAAACTAAGAGTGGGGCATGGACCTCACTAGCGGGCTCCCGGGACCTCTCTTCAGGGCTGTAACCCAACCAATTGACCAGGTAAAACAAATGCCCTCTACTAACTCGAGACTGCTAACTATATACCCTGTGGCTAACTATATACCACCCTCTGGCTTTTGGATATACATTAATATGGTGTATTACCCTTCCCCTCCGGCAGCCCTGGACGGCTCAGTTATGGTCACACTGATTGGCTGATCATCATTACATGGAATGACTTCTTTAACTTCTTATCGCTATCCCCAGTTTTCTTTTTGAATGCTACCAACAGAGCTTATACGTTTATAATGTTCACTGTGCTACAGCAACATGCAATTTTGCTTTATAACATAACGCAGTGTAGCTACTGCAAGATGGCCGCTTTCAGCAATTGAGCCTTTACGGACCTGGAAATGCTCTCCAGCATCCACCTCAGCTTTAAATAAGGACAGAGGGCACCAGACCGGTTGCCGGTCTGATGCTCTGTTGTCCGAGAGAAACGCTTATGCCAGGTACGAACATACGGTTTATCATTGATAAAAATAGCTGGGTTCTATGGATGTGGGGAGTTCACATTGGCGGCTTCATTTGCAAATCACTGGGAGTCTCAGGAGTCTGAGGAAGACGTTTTTTCAAAACTATCTGTACCCGATCAGCCGCCCATGAGTGGGTGAGTTGAACCGTAAAATTCATGACAATTACTTGTGTGATTTCTCTATGTAACCTAGGGAGTTTGACTAGTGTGTCTTATATTTTTAGGTGCTTTCACTGTAGTGATAGGATCTACCAGTTGGAAGGTTGGTGTTATTTTTACATATAAGAAGCGCTCAAACTTTGTGATTTTAGTTTATTCCATCAACTTGGATACTTATACCGTTATATCTTTAATTTGCAGATGTTGATGAATGTTATGAAGTAACAGCCTTGAGAAAGGAATATTTTGTTCCAAAACGCATTGGCATGTTGGAATTCTCTACCACTGAGATTCACCACAATGGACATTCTATGTTAATACTGTTCGATGAACATTTATGATTAAGTTTTAGATTTTCTCATTTGACTTTGTGTATAATCTTATTCATGATCTGTGATTTACAATTCGCATCCAAGCACATCTCATCCACTAGGGACATGGCATGTGCACGGTTGGCTCAACTGTACAACACACACTGCGAATAGCAGTGTAGGTCCAATACACAGACATCACACCTCACACATGGGGTGCATTGTCCAGGGACTGCATGCTTCTGTTGAACACTGATAAACACATGCAGCCAACACAAACATGCATGCACAACACGCATGCCCTGTCAGGCCTTGCACCACATGCCTACTCACGAGCAGACTCCAGACATTGTTGTTTCTTGCAGACCTCGGCATGCAGCACCGGATAGAACCTGGCCAGAACTTGCATGTTGTTTGTGGAGATCCTGTACCTGCGTACATGGTGTTCCGCCATGGTTGCACTGTGCTTCATGGTGACCAGGGCATTGGCGTGGGTGCTGGATTTGAAGTCCTCCCAGTGCTTGTGGACAAACTTGAAGCAGCGGACTGCCACATCCTCTGCATTGATGGCAGCCATTATGTCCTCCCAGATCTGGTGACGTCCTTCTTTGCTGCATTGCTTCACTGGGTCACAGAGGGGTTCAATGTTCTTCAGGACCATTCCCACCAGGATGCCAAATTCCTTGTAGCTGAAGTTGAAAGCCCTCTGCCTTGCTGCCATGGGGTTGCCACCCAGGTCAGAGGAAGATGGGGCGGACATGACAACCCCTGAGGCAGGTGTGGGTGGGTAAGGTGGTCCTGGAGATGGGCCGTGGAGCAGTGGTGGTGGAATGCTGAGGTGGCAGTCCGGAATAGCATCTGAGGTGGTCACAGGGCCGGAGACAGGCGCACAAGCAATGGAAGGATGACAGTCACTCACAACATAGTGCAGGTGGTCTGCAGGCACATGCACAGGACTTGCAGCAGCAGATTGCAACGTGGGAGGTAGCACAGGGCAGGAGGAGGCAGGCAAAATGGCACAAAGGCAGAAGAGTGGCTCTTCTATGTTTCACTACGAAGACAGCTGAAAACAGAGTAAAGGCCCTCAGCACGTAAGTTATGTGACACGTGCTGCATGCAGTGTGCCTACGCGACTCACAGCATTGACAGGGATACATAAGGACGTGGAAATGCATCACTGGTTGCGCATGTAAAGGAATGAAGACGGAGTAGTGTTATTTGCATGTATTTTGGGACACCATACAATCTGTTCCCTTCAGGTAGGGTACCTTTGCTTTTTGGGGGGGTTATGCCTCTGCGCACACATGCATATTTTCCATCCCCATTTGGAGGCCCAAAATCTGTCGTGTATGTAGTGTTTCTGTTTGTGCTACCTCTTGTTTCATTATCGGAAGCTATCCGGCTGTCACATACTCACTTTTTGTGTTTTTGGGTGCCAATGTGTATCGTGTAGCACATATTCTTCCACTTTGGAGTGCATTTGAGCCTTGCTGGACCACACATCTACGTCACACATCACGTACACTGTTTCCTTACTCATTTTGCCCAGTACAATAACTTGGTGTGCCTTCCATTCATCCCTTACACCTGTGACATGAGTGGAAAGGCCCCGGCCCCAAGAGGGAAAGGGGGCAGACAGGGTTGGGGATGGGGTGTGGAGACATCTGCCCCAGCCCCAGGGGGCCAGAGACATGGTGTGGAGACCTCTGCCTCAGCCACAAAAGGACATGGCAGGCCCCAGTCCACAGGTGGCCCGGCACCTGGATGCCAAATTGGTTGCAGCCATACAGGGGCTGCACCAACACCCCATGCCACACGTGGCAGGAAGGGATGCCCTGCACAGCAGGAACAGGCTCAACCCCAAGCCACGGCACAGGACACTGGCCCACAGAAGAAGAACTTCACTGATGAGGAGCTCCAGGTCCTCATTGACTACATGACCGATAGCGATCGTGACATGTGCGTGTACGCGGGGGGGGCACACATACAGCTGCACAACGTTTGGTGCATTGGCAGTTTGTCATGGACCAGATAAACACCTTAGCAGTGGATATGCGCACTGCTGAACATGTTCAGAAGCGCTGGAATTATCTCACCCATCGCACCAAGCACACGTTGAGTGTCAACCTGTCCTCTGCACTGACAACCGGAGGTGGTCCAGCAGAGGAGGAGCTGCTGACACTGCATGAAGAGGCCATAAGTCAATTCATCCACCTTGAGCAGGTGCAAGGCGTGGGAGGCCTGGAGAATTATGAGGACACATCAGTTGAGTGTCCATCATTGCGCTTCCTGTGTTATGTCAGTCAGGCATCACCCACATCATTTGTGTATTGGCCCATCTGAATGCATTTGTATGACAGCCCTGGGTAAAGCATGTCCTGTGATGTACAGATTCATGTCAAATGGCCATCATTCTGGGAGTACCCTGTGTGGATGCCATTTGTGGCACAAGTCTGTGTTGCAGGACCCATCCTCCACAGGCTACTCCCCCAGTACATGTGCACCATGTGACACCTACATGTACTGTTGAGTGTTACATTCTTGTTGCATGTCACTCTGCACGGCTAGATGGGTGTATGCATGTTAATGTTAAAGGATATTTGTACCGCACACTATCACCACTGGAGTGGTGCCCTGGCACTCTGGCGGTTCTGAAAAAAAGGAGGGAGAGGGTATGTTAGTGGGAGTAAGCTGGAAAAGTGCAAGGGAGCAGTGATGTGCTGTTGGCAGCCTCAACCCGGTAACTCCATTGGCTGGGCTTGGAGTGTTTTCCGGTCAGTAGCCGTTGTGTGCCATTGTGCACTTCATTGTGTGGTTTGTTTTGTTGTAGTGTAGTGAAGTTTGTGCGGATTGTTGTGTTATAGATTGTGGTTGTGTTTGGTTAGAGTTTGAGGGGTGTATGCAGAGGGGTGAAATTGTTAGTGGGTGGGTTACTTAGGCAAATGCCAACAATCACAGTTCCATCCAAGTGTGGCACATGCCGACCCCCACGATCCCAACCAGACGCTACGCCGGCTAATGATCACGACTACATCCAGATGCAATGCCAGCCAGTGCCCAAGACCATGTCCAGGTGTGGCTTGTAGGGAGGGTTTGCCAGGGGAGCTGATTCTGTCTTTATGAGATATTACTTGCGGCCTATCTGATCTAGCAATGTGATCTAGCATTGTCTCTCTTGTAATTGCGGGGTCTGCTTGGTCGGATCTTGGTGTTTGTCAGTGTTATTCTAATCTGTAATCCTGTTCTTCGTGTCTCCTGTTTGATTGTTTAGTTTTCAGTTTGAAATTGCGGTGTTGAAGAGCCAGGTTTTTAGTCGTTTTCTGAATTGTAGGTGGTCTTTGGTGTTTCTTATTCCTTTGTGGATGTTGTTCCAGGTTTTTGCAGCCAGGTGGGAGAAGGAGGAGCCTCCTAGTTTTTTGTTGAGGTACATTTTTTTGTTCCAGGCGGATTTTGTTGCTTAATCTGAGGTCTTGTTGGCTTGTAGATTGTTATTTTCTTTTGTAGAAATTCTGCTCCTTGTCCGCTGATTGCCCTGTGTGTTATGCACATTGTTTTGAAAGTGATGCAATGTTTGATTGGGAGCCAATGTAGCATTTCTAGTACTGGGGTGATGTGGTCTCTTCTGGAAAGCTTTACTTTCATTACAAGTCATGCAGAGTTGCATGTTCCATTTGTCACCTGTTCCTATGTCTTTCCTTGTCACAATGCCTATCTGAGCTGTCTGTCTTGTTCCCACAGTATAGTTGCATACGTGTCCACAAACCACATACACATTGACTCAATTCCAGTGATACAGAGAGCCTACTCATTGTGACACATGCTCCCTCTTACCTTTCCACATTCTGGGCCCACTCCATGGGCCACTCCCTTCACCCTCTTGTGAATCAGTGGACCTTGTTTACATCACCCAATCCACTCTTCATCTCTCTGCACTTCACGGACCTTCACTAGAAGGCACACTTTCGGGTGTACCTACTCATGGGCTTCTTCCCTTTCCACACCTTCCCGCAAGTCCTCATTGTCTCAAATTCACTGTCCCAGACCTGATTAGTGTGTCATTCGTTCACTGTGGTGTTGTCTGTGGATATGGATGTCTGGCTGTTCCCATGTGATGATGTCATTGAACATTCAAATGTCCCATGTGCATTCACTGTGCATCTGCATGACCAACCGTGATGATGTGTCCTTACTGCCACCCTTCCACTCCCCCTGTCCACATGTTTCCTACGGTGCCCTGCAGGGGTACTCCTTGTGCACACTTCTCTTTGACCTGTGCCACTTGACAATCCACTCCCTTCTACAATTCCGTGACCTGCCCAGACATGCCACTGTTCTACATGTGCCACACACATTGATTCTCATGTATCATCATCCTCTGCTGCAGCACTTCATGACGTAGACTATGGATGATCATTCTGGCCTCTTCTGTGTATTGACGCCACAGGACATGTTTGCCACACTTGATGCATGTCGGGTTAGACAAATATGTGCATGTGTTCCCGTGACTGTCTGGTTCTGTGTTACACAGTGAGGGCACTTTTCTTACAGTGTTTGATTTTGATGGTTATCTGCACCAGGGTGTGTTACATGTTCTTTGGTTTTGATTCCTTGTTCATGTCATCTGCCACTGCCAGTAAGTGAACATTGTGTGCCCACATTGTGGACCCATGCATGTGTATGATCATCCAATCCCCACAGCTTGTCTTCATCTGTTCTCCCTGTGTGAGTTGCAAGTGCACCCTGGAATCCATGAACACTTCTTGGGGCATTCTCAATCAGGGTGTGTGGTGTTTTGGGGGGTGAGGGAACAGCTGCATGTTGTATGTAAGTCCATTTGCAGTTTTGTAATACCGGGGTGTATGTTGTTTGGTGTCGGGTCTGTATATATGGTTGGAGTGGCTTCTTTGCAGGGGTGTGACATACATGGGTATTTGGGTGATTTGCATGCTATAGTGTGTGTTGCAGGTGTTTTTTCTGATGTAGAGCTGATGAGTGACCTTTCACATGTGCCCATTCTTCGCCAGTCTGCCCTTCACGTCACCCACTTTTGTCCTTCATGTACCACTAGATGTGTTTCTTGTCCATCTATGTTCTTTCCATGCTCTCCGACCAGGATGCTACTTAAACAGGTGTTCATGTCTCCATCTTCATCACTAGGGGGGATTGCCTATGCCCTCGCACACTGTGATGTCAGTCAGGTCCGTCCTCATCTCCGCTCCAGACAGTCTCCTCCTTGCAAAGTTTTTTCCTATCCCTCTCTCACTCTCTCCTGCTCCACTTCACTGCTCGTCGCTCCTCGCTCTATGTCCTGTATCCCTCTTTCACTCTGTGATCCTTGTACAGTGGGTGGTGCACGCCTACTTTTGTCATTAGTATCTATAGTTAGTGATGCGCATGGCAATAACCAGTGCCAGGCATGTTTGAAAAGGCTGAAGGCAGTGCGGACAAAGCTCTAGAAGCGGGAACGTTTCTACTCCCTACTTTTTTTAAATGTGCGAGTAATATGATTTTAGGGTGTAACCATGTACTTCCCATTCCTAGTGGGAGTGGAGTATTTTTCAGGATAATGAAATTTAGTTTAACTCCAAAACCAATATCTTTTTGTAATCAGGGCTTTGATCAACCAGTAAATAATGCAATTTAAAAGATGCAACTGCACCTTAATGTTCCCCTTCAGATAAGGAAGTCACTGAGGTGACACTCCTTTACGGTGGTGCTGCACAGCTGGTGCCGCTCTTCTGAGCGTATTATGGAGCTGGACGGGTGGAAGCAGGATCCAAGGTGTCCGTTGCTTTCTATTTTTTGTTGGGAGTGTTTTGACTCACTCATTTATGGGGTTGGGAATAGTTGCCTGGTTTTAGATAATAACAGGGACTGGCATGTTAATTCTTTGTGGAGTCGTTTAAGCAGGATATGTAAGGCCTCACTGTGGCAAGCCTTGCATTAGGTCCTCAACGTGAAGCTAAATGGGGATTTTGTGGACGATCGCCTGTTTCTTGCTCGGTGGTTTCCATCTGACTGATGCGCGCCACCACCACAGTGTGGAGTAACCCGGCAACAGCCTCCTCTAGTCCTATGCTGGTCCAACTGCTGTGCCATCTGCATGCACTCTTTGGTCTTCCAGGATCTCTTTAGTTTGCCACTTAATATTCCTCTGCCACTTCTTTACCTCTTTGGGGTCAGGTTAGCAACGCGCAGGGCGCTGATATTGGTAGCTGCCTCCCCGCAGAATATGGTAATGCTTGCCCATTATTCATGCAGCTGGAAGCCTGGTGGAAGCAATCCGCGTGCAGGTGAGAAGGGGTATATAGTGGGGGACACAGCCCGAAGCAGATTAAATCAGAGGTCTGCACCCAATTTCCATTCTAAGCAGAGGGTACTGGGAATAATAATGGGACTAACCTACCACCTGTATGTATGCACTGCGATTAATGGAGTGCAAATCTAGCTGAGGAACAATGGTGTGCTGTACAAACGAGGGGCTACAGTGGAGGGATACAATAAGAAGGGAAGTGTGTTAAAGATGCAGTCAGAAGGATATGGGGAGAGTGGACACAAAGTTCCAGGCAGTAGATAGATGGGGGTAAGAGGCCTATTACAGGGGGCCTGCTCTGGACAACCAGCAGGCCCCATGGTGCTACAGACATCAGCAAACTGGAGGCCCAGTGCCTCTGGGGGTTGGGGCCTTCTCTGGACATTCAGCAGGCCCCATGGTGCTTTGGGACACCAGCACCATCTGGAGTGGGGGCAGAGTGAGCCATGCCCCTGACCATGCGAACCTCTGCCACAGTGCTGGCACGAGAGTCCAACGGCATCAGGGCATGCAGGCATGTGCTTCCATGTGTAGGCCTGCAGGCCTACATAAATGAGAAACGGACTCAGTCGTTCCTCTTTGGGAGTCAGCAGCTGTTCTGCTGCATGTGTCTGCAGGGGCTCCTTTTATTAGCTTGGGCCATGACACAGTCATGGCCCATGTTGAAGGGCAATACACAGGGGAGGGACACATTCCCTTAAAAGGGGCAACACACTTCGGAGGGTCACACATACCGCACTCCTCCTTTTTCATAGCAAACAAACAAATGTTACTAAAACATAAAAAATCCCCTCCCCCTGTTACAAAACAACATTACTTGGGCTACTTCAGAATCTTAGGATCAACAACAAATAGGATGTGCCACAGCTGGACTAATGGGGCTCACATAGTCATGAGGTGTGGCACTGCAACCACTGAATGACACCATTGTTAGCTACTGACACCATATAGCGCACAACTACAGACTTCAGGATCACAGCTTCACCTAACTGTTCCTTACCAAAACCACTTTGAACACGTAGCTAATATGCAAGCTCACAGAATCAAAACCCATGTTCACCGAGTCCTCTTTAATCAGTTGCAGGGCTGCAGAAGACCAGTTCACTTTCCATCACTGTCCATTACTGATAGTCATTTCCACTGGTCCAGGTCCATTGATGTTACAGTTTAACAACCGGTAAAGCCGCACCTGGGGAACCAGGGGCCACATCGGCTTTGTCCCTTAACGTTGGGGTAGGCAGCGAGACACGGGCAGCAAGGTGTCCAAACCGCACCACATGTTGACAGGGCCTGAGGTGACAGGATATCATTCACCCCTCCTTTCTTGCAATCAGGAGTGTCACCATGTTATAGGGGTACAGGAGGGCGCACAAGCACTTGTGAGGAGCTGCAACCCTCTCTTACTCCTAGCTCTCCTTCTGGGTGATGGGTTTTAAGGCTGCGTGACGTTGGTTTGCCCGACACGGATAGTCGGGTGTCTGGGCCACTTCTTCTCCTCCCCCAGGCAGGAGTCACTGCCATCACTACTGCAACTGGTGTCCCAATTCGGGGCTGGCAGGAATCGCTCCCAGGGCCACATCGGCCTGGTCCATGGATGGTGGGCCCAGCAGGGTGCAAACCAGCGGCAAGGCGACAAGGCTACTTGCTATGCCGGCTGGGCGACACCGGTGGCAGGATGTTGGGGCCACTTGCTTCTCAATTATTTTCTCCCAGGCAGGAGGCAGGACGCTGCGAGCATCAGAGGGCACACAAGTACTCGCACTGAGCTGCTCCCTCTTGTGTCTTTGCATTGCATGTGCCAGTTTAGTTCTCCTATTTGCTTCCCAGCACGTCTCCTCCAATGTTTTGGTTGCTTAGAAAATGAGCTTGTCACATGCACTAGACGGGCACTGCTACAGTCAGTGGTTGTAGGTTTTTTTTCTTTCCCCTCAGACATCAACCCAACCTATTTGCAGGGCTTATATACGAATTGTGCATCCGCCCACAGGGAGCTGCGTTGCTTCCATTCCTTTCATTCGCAGCCACAGATCTGTTCAATGGCCTCACTTGTTGGTGCAGGCAGCAAGACACTAGCTAAAGGCTGACCAGCAATACTGGCCTGTTGAGCCTCATTTTCCTGGTTGGGTGCTCCATGGCGCGCAGTACCTGTTGTTTCGCCGCTGGACTGGGATCTGCAGGGGCCATCACGTTTCCTTGTGCCGGCACGGCATGTTGCTCTTTCCATCATTGCCTGCGGGCCCCAGGTTCATAGTACCCTCATTGCTGGATTTCCTGCATGCTCGGAAGTGGAGATGCTGGGTACCTCTGCATTTCTTTTCCTTGCTCCGGCATGCAGCATCCGACTGCTTTCACTACCCACCACGGGGTCACGTGTCACTTTCTGTGCAATGAGCCTTCTTTTATCCACCACTCTGCTATCGAAGCATCATGCCTTTGGAGGGGTTGCCGGATCATCAGAGTACTGCCCGCCATACCACCAAGTGCGGGCAGCTGACCGGAGAATACCTCATTCACTGGCAGAGGCCCGGAATCTCCAGAGGACCACTTACCTGTGTCCGCACTAGGCCAGCAGTCACTTTCACCAAGCAACCTTGGCAGGCCGCTTCTGTTGAATCCAGGTTCCTTTTCTTCTTCCTGTCTGACACTGTTACTACCATCTGCCGTCTGAACTTGCAGCACCCTGTGATGACACCCCAAACAACTCCAGGGGTGGTGAACTTCTCTCAGCCACGCAACACTGTCCTTTTTCAGAATTGCTACGAAGACAGGAGCAGTTGGTACTTGCTTTTGCAAGCTCTGTTGCGGTGCACACACAGCAGTCACCAGCTTTTTCTTATCCTGGGTGGGAGATCCTCATCTTTATTTGTTTCCCCCAGCGATGAGACCGCACCACCCAGGCTCATGCTGTCCGGATCTTTACTTTCCTGTCATTGCATGGGCCGCCTCTCTTCTTTCTGGCAGGACGTACTTGCACTGATGTCGGCTGAGGTCAGCATCTGCATTCCTTCCTTAGGGCAGGATATTGCCCACATTGCCGTGGTGGCGGGCGCTAAGCAGCATTTTTGGCACTCTCTTGTTATCACCATCTGTGCTGCCCAGGTTCACACTGTGGGCTTGGGCAGCCAGTGCAAACACAATGGGCCTCATTACAAGTCAGCCAGTCCAGATTTAACGGTGCCGGTAAACCCGTACTGGCACCGTTCATCGGACCGGCTCATTCTGACCCGCGATGCCAGAAAGACCATCACCGAAAAGCGGCCACCGCTGTGTCAATCGACCCGGTAGCTCTGTGGACGGAAACAGTGGGATGACTCGCTGACGCAGCCCCAATCACCGGAAATGTGCAACACCGGGCACATTACGAGTAGCACGGACACGGAAACACTGCCATGACCATGGCGTAAACACTGTGAACACCTGTGCCGGTACCGCCGGCACCATTGACATAGCATTGAACAGTGGCAGGTGAGCTGAAACAGGCCCCAGGTGTGCACAATGAGGCCAGCTGCACATCATAGGCCACTGGGAGCCTACAAAAGGGCCACACCCACACCCAAGCCACCTTCCAACACAACCATGCTGTCAGTCGCCCTAGCAGCATTTGGGATAGGGAACCTGCAAGCAGCAGTGCAGATTGAGGCAGCACCGAGGCAGAGGAGGAGTAGGAGGAGGAGGGCACTCACCTCTACATTGCCCCCCCCCCCTCTGGGCAGCACAATGTTCTCCTCCAGCAGGAGGTCCACTGTCATCTCTGCCGCTTCATTCGTCTTTGCGGTTTATAGTGATTTTTTCGATTGGCATATTTTCGAATGCCATTTTCTCGACACAATTTTGCCGAAAAAATGTTTTTCGAATGTTTATTCTTTTTATTTAATGAACCTCCCTTTTTTTAAAAACACTTTTGTTTTACTTAGGAAACCAAAAAAAACATATAAAAGAAAAAAATAATACATTCGAAGAAAAAAAATTCCTGCAAAATGTTTTCGACAAAATGGTGTTTCGAAAATAAGTTTTCGTAAAAATGACCGGATACCCTTCTTTGCAGCTGCAGTTGCCTTATTCCATTGTCGCAGGGGCAATCAAGCCCTCCCCTTTGCTTGTGAGGAATGCAGGTACCCCAACCTATCTTCTTCTGCAGCTTATGCTGCATACTAGGGCTGCGGGCTGTCCCTCTCTCCGTCCACACGAGCACCCTCCCCGCAGAGGGCTGCGACCGGGGAGTCGTCTACCGGCTAGCCACTGGGCACTCTCTACCACCTCCGGGGAAACGGGCACTCCCCCCACTTCTTGTTTCTTTTTCTTTGTTGATGTCACGCACCAGTGCGTGTACAACCCGCACAGCCACTGCTGCTTCCGGTGGGGCAAATTCTCCCTTCTGTTGCTCCACTGGAGCACTTTTTATACGGCAGATGCTGCAGGGGGGCCTGCGGGTGAACTCCCAGCCCGGCTGCACGAGCACCCTCCTCAGAGGGCCACGGCCAGGGAAGACTTGCTGGCAGGGCTCCCGCACTGTCTTTTGTTTCCGCTCCTCCTCCCTCATTTGCGGCGATGGATGCCGTATGCTGCTTTCTCTCCCCCAGGGGGGACAGCTCCTTCCCCTCCACCTTCAAAATGAAGAGAAGAGAGAACAACCAAACAAAAACAAAAAAACATGCTAACAACAGGGATAGGGAGCCCCTCGGGAATCCGACCTTCGTCATTTTAAAGGGGGCCTGCTGTGGACATCCAGCAGGCCACATGGTGTTACAGACATCAGCACTCTGGAGGCCCAGTGCCTCTGGAGGTTGGGGTCTGCTCTAGACATCCAGCAGGCCCCATGGTGCTATGGGACTCGAGCACCATCTGGTGTGGGGACAGAGCGAGCCATGCCCCTGACCATGCAGACCTCTGCCACCACACTGGCACGAGGGTCCCACGGCATCAGGTCATGCAAGCCTGTGCTTCCATGATTAGGCCTGCAGGCCTACATAAATGAGACACGGACTCAGTCGTTCCTCTTTGGGAGTCTGCAGCCGTTCTGATGCACGTGTCTGCAGAGGCTCCTTTTATTAACTTTGACCATCATGTCCCATATTAAAAGGGCAATACACAGGGGAGGGACACATTCCCTTAAAAGGGGCAACACACTTGGGAGGGTCACACACACAACAAGGCCGACACTGTCTGAGTCGGAGAGGCCTCGTTGTGGTGTATTTTAGCATCTGATCACTCGAGGGAACAGTTGTGGGAATGTGTGGTGCACTGTAGCGTACCTTGTCTTGTCGCTCCGCAAACCCTCACCTTTGCCAACAAGTAAACTAATGCCCCCCCTTCACCCTGGCAGCACCAGTCAACGGATGATGCTGTCGAATGTACATCATTGTATTAATATAAGTCTTTGGGAGAACACTCCTGCGCTTTTTTAACATACAATGTCAGTGCCGTTTAAATATCTGTTACATACCTCGTCCTCGCAGCCCATAAATTTGCCTCAACAAGCAGGCACAGTTGGGAAACCGCAATAACAAAGTCTTTGCCATTAACATCGACTTCAAAAGTGGCACCGTAATGTTAACTAGAAATACAAAACACAAATATGTTTAGACTTCTCAGTCCAGCATTGGGAAAAGTAAGTCACAGCAACGTGCCTGTCAACGAAACAACAGTGGCACCTAGTGGTTATTATACGAACAGCAGTTATGAATAAGTTTGCATCGAAGTTGCGTGCGATAATATTATATATGATCTGCAAGAAGTTTGCAATAAAGTACACTAGCGTGTGTCATTTGTACATCATGATATTTGTGGGGCGACAGAAGGCAAGCATGACACAGAGCAATAGGGCAGCATTGCACTGTCCAACACAAATCACACCGTGCAGGAAGCGTATTTAATACAGTAGGAAACACATGTGGGCATCCCTTGAAATGAATAAGTAAAGTGGAGGGCGCCACCTACGATTTCAGTTATGTGCAGTGATTAAAAAAAAAGGAGTTAAAACAGTCAACAATGCCTTATAACCTCCTATCCCTCCCACCCCCTTTCTGAGCTCTGGGGAAAAGCAGTGTAGAAAGCCAACATTCTCCCCTCCAGCTTCCTGTGCCACGTTTTTGAGGTGGGTGGAAGGATTGGAGGAGAGCTGTTGTGTTTTCCGGCTGCAAAATCTGCCAACATCCATGGATGTTGGGCTGCGTGTGCACCAATGTCACTGCGAGCATTTCTAAAAAGCCCGCCACTTTTGGTGGAATTTTTGCTTTGGGCATTAACTCGATCAGACCACCATAAACACTGGGTGGGGGGGGGGGGCAGCTGCTCTGCATCCTATTCTGATCCTTTAATTCCATGTACCCGCTAGGTAACCCCTGATCTATTCACCCCACTGTTGCCCCCACACCCCGCCCACGATCTAGATGATGTGTCTGTTACCTAAGGGACCCAACCATAGCTCGATTAAAGATCTGGCCTGGCTCAGAACTTCAGTGGAACCCTAATCCAAAGAAAAGGCCACTGTTTGTTTAGCCTGTATATGGATTGTGCCTAGCTGATTATGGTGTTCCTAAGATAACCAGGAAGTCTGGAGAATGTATGGCATTTAACCGCATGTTCTCTAAATGACTGGCCTGTGTCACCATAACTAATGGTTCCGTCTCCCAGCAGTGCATCCCCTGAACTCACCAGTTCCCAAACTACTGCTCCTATTGGTTCAGGTGTTTTCCCTGTACCATGGGATTTTTGTTTGGTACATAAAATCCCCAGAAGCCCTCGAATCTAATAAGGCCCACCGCTGCTAATGGTCCTGGCACAAGAAACAGAAGAAATTCAGGCTCTCGCATGTCCCACCAGACAAGGGAATTTCCTGTAATGTGCTGGTTTTCCATAAAAAAGTACATTTTGTCTTGTGTGCATCCCTCTTTTTCTGTGGGGGTTAAAGTGTTGTGAAGATTCCCCCGGGCTCCATATTGGAATAACGGTGGATTCCGGTGGTTTTAGGCCAGAGCTGCGGTTTTTTCTGCTCTGTTTCTTCTCCCTCCCTCGTTTGAGCCTGTTGGCCAATTGGTAAAGTGAGGCTAATGAATTCTGTTACTCTAGTGCAAGGGTGCACAACATGCGGCCCGCCGGCCAGATGTGGCCTTTCGCATCATGATTTATGTCCCTCCAGGCCAAAGGAGTTCCAGAAGAAGGTGCAGCTGTGTTGTTGTCATTTCCTCTCTAAACGTTAGGGAGCAAACGCAGCAACACCGAAATAAGAGTCTGACACATTCATTCTCGTTTATTTGTGTACATCTATGAGAACAAAATAGCCAAAGCAAGGGAAGCAAAGACATTGCAGGTATTGCTTAACTCGTGCCATGGAAAAGCAATTTGGCCTTGAATGTTAGATTCAAGTTGAATGGCAAGTGGGTGCCAACTTGACTTATTTAAATTGCAGGTGCTTTTTAGACATTTGAATGCTTTTTTCTTCACATGATTGTAGTTTATTTTTGGTATTCTAGGGATGATGCAGCGTGACACCTGGTTCACATGGAACATGCTATTGGGCAAGTGAAATGACAATGTCAGTATGTTTTATTTCAAAAAAGCCTCCCAAAATAAAGCCTGATCACAGTTAAGCGAAAAAAAAGTACCCCTCAAGCTTGGGGGTTATTTTGTCAGCATCGTTTTGTTAACCACAGGCTTCAAGGAATTTCCTCTAACAAATATTAGTTTTCATTGTGTTCTTATGAAATATTACAGGATTTTCTCAGAAAAAAAAGAAATCCAGCAATAAAGCCAATATGTACATTTCAGAATGCGCCTTTTCTCTCACTTCATTTTGACATTTTGCTGGTGCAAAAAGCCTGCAGTATCCTGAGTCTGGCCCAGCACTGAAGGCTTGAAGATTACAGCTGGCCCTCGAGCAGAGCAAGTTGTGCACCCCTGCTGTAGTGGGATGATTATCTGCTAAGTGTATAAGAGTTATTTTCATAGAGTGCATTGTCTGCTGATGTATCTGTCCTGTGGGTTGTTGCCTGCAATTGGAGAAACCGAGCAATATACATTACTAATTCTATGGACCTTTGCTTAAGTGTTAAAACCTTCATAAGTCTCAATTCAATTTTGCCGTGGTTCTGGGTGTTTTTAATTGATTTAGGTTACTGCTGTAACACCTATTAATTCAGCTGAGTCGGCATGTATAGGATTAATGCATCAGATCACATGATTACGCCAGGATGTACATTGCACGTTGCTTGATGCACTTAAGGTCGGCCATCTTTAGTGCACAATGTGCAAATGCTGGTCAGAAGACCGGCGGCTAAATATGTTTCTGGATACTTCTTTAACTTCACTTGGTAAGACTCAGATAGTATATACAAAAAGGGAATATATAAAATACGTTTAGGAACAATTGGAGACTAGCTCAGTGGCAACATGCTCGCCTTGGAAGCAAGACTACACAAACCTACACGGTCTCCATCCCCGGGTCTGCGCGTTATAGATAAAATATGCAACTAAGACAACAACGAAAAAAAAAACGAATTCTGTAACAGCGCCCCCGGGCTGTGTGAGCGCTTTAAAAATGCAAATAAATAAATAAATATGTAAGTCCATATTTGGTTCCTTAGAAATCGATGGGCAATAGAGGACTGAAACATGCGTTCTTAATGGAAAAATGGTGACCTTATTTTTATATATAGTTAGATGGTTACGTGATGCCTTCAAGGTAATGTGTTGGGAGAGACATTACTTTTGGTAACGCATACGCTTTGGTCACCAGTTGATGCAGGCAGAATTTGTTACGCCAAACATTCGGGTACTTTAAACACTCATTGTGTTGCTTTGGATTGGTGATTCTTTTGCAGATATGCTGAGAATTTACCGACTGACTACAGAACACCTTACTTGTGTGATTTAAAAGCGAGAAAGTTATTATCAAGAAAAGTGACCTGTAGATGTTTCCAGGTACTTTGTGTTTATGAAGGTGGTGGGATAAAGTTAATGTATTGCAATAAACTCAGTGGATGGGCACATTTGAGTAATGGTGTGTCACCCTTTTTTGTTTTATAGGATTGTGATTACACTGTATTGTACCATGGAGTAAAGATTTGGAATTGAATCCAAGAACAATGGATAACCTATGAAATGTTGGAATTCGAGGCTTATGGATATGCTGATAAATTGTTGAGGACTACATCATTAGGATTAATGTCATGCTACAAATAGCTGAACCCCTGAGTAATGTCCAACATTGTTAAGCAGATTGAGGGACAGAAACGTGTAGGGTGTAGATACAGAATTGTCCTTTTTGTACACATCTGTATAATGTCCAAGATTTGGAGAAGCGAAGGTCTGCTCTTGGGACATATACATTTTGAGCGTGAAGCCACATCTATGAATTGAATGTATGCGATCTGTAGTAAATCATATTGGAGACAAGATTGCATATTCATGTGCAATTTACTTTGTGGGTTTGTGTTGTGTGGAATACGGGGTGTTGCTAAATATTAGTGATGTATATATTTTACTTTCAAAATAAAGATTTTTTAATATTGCTATTTCATGTCCATTTCTAAAATAAATGTTTATAGTAATAATAGATTTGTTGATAAGAGTGAATAAGAGGTGACTTGGTTTCCACAATAATGGTGTACTCATCTTTTAGAGATGTTTATATATGACATTCTTGTAACCATGGACTCTTATCTTGAAACACAGGCTGGCGCATCCTTACACAAAAAGGACAACATAAATAGGATTTTGCTTCTTCTGAGTTAAATGTTTGGGATTTTGAGATTAAATATAACTGATTCTGTGCCAAAACAATATTAAAGGTTTTTGGATCAACTGAGAATTTGACTGGATTAGCCAATGTCAGATCTTGAGGTAGGGGAATGGTCAATGGGGTTGTGTTGCTACCTGATACCCCTGGGCCCCATATGGCTCACTATGTACTACAGTTCATTCTTGCTTTTGAGGCTGTAATTCCATCAGGTCTTAAAATGTGCACTCACCGCTAGCCAATGATGAGTGATAATTGACTTTTGGTGGGTAAGCAACGGCACACTCTTTGTATATGTAGAATTGAGGGACGAGTGACTTTTCATGGTTCGCTAGTAGTTTGACCCCTGATTCTCTGCCCTACCCGTTTTCAGTTCTCTCTGCATTTACTGGATGGCCTGTGCCATCCCAACCAGGGGGCTGTCGCTTTCCTACCCTCAGACCTTCTTGTCCTGGAGTGACAATAACACCCTTGACTTCCTCTGTCATGGGGTAGACGGGGAGACAAAACAAGGGTAGGTGAGGAACTGCCTCTTGTGAGAAACCTGCAGACGTCCTGACATCTACTCCCCTTTGGTCCTCTCCTCATGTGGCCAAGGAAAGGTCATCAGGTTTAGATCCTGACTCTGGGGGTGGAGAATTGAGGGAAGATCACCTTGATGGAGAGTCCTTGGGGAGTGGGGACGAGGTGTTCTCAGGTGAGATGTGGTATTCAGCAATCCCCTTTCAGGGAGAATCCTATATCCCAGAAGCAGTTATGGGGTATTGCTACCCCTGTCCCACTGACTATTCTAGAAGTATCAGAAAGAGGTGGAAGAAGATGAAAAAGGTTCATCTTCAGCAGACCTGCTGTCCCCCTTTCACTAGAGAAGACCAACCTAACAATTCCCCAGCCTTTATAGGTTGTTGTAAACCAGTTCCCCTCATTTTTCCACATTTTCCATCTGACAGTACTGAGACGAGGAAGAAGCAGATAGAAGTAGTGAACACTAGTAACCTAGTTCACCACTCTAGTACGGAGACGAGGAAGAAGCAACTAGGAGTAGTGAACACTAGTAACCTAGTTCACCACTATAGTACTGGGAAGAGAAAGAGGAGACTGAGAGTAATGATCACTGAACCTTCATTTTACCACTCTGCTGCTGGGACGAGGAGGATACCTGCAGAGTATGGTGAGTGTCAGTCATGTCCCCTTGATCATAGTCAGGCAAGCCCAATTGAGGATTTACACCCGCAACCTGTTAAGTGGTTGTAGGTGTATAAAGAGAGGGCTATAGAACAGCAAAGTGAGCAAGAGGGAGGCCTGTCGGAAAGAGACCACAGGCGGAGACAGCCATGGTGGGACTGGTGCAAGAGCCAGGACGCCGGCCCGCAGACCAGAGAACCTGTACAGCCCAAGGCGATTTGGACCATTAAGGCTGTTACAGGCGTGGGAGCCTCTGTGGCGAGGAATCAGCAGCAGGAGCTGTGAGGGAGCAGGAGAAAGAAGGACGCTGTCTGTTCAAAAGCAGCAGAGCTACTAGTGGGTGCAAGGCAGCCCGTTATGCGAGTGGAGCTCGCAGGAACTGGCCCGCTGACCTATGGAGCAGCAGAGAAGGAGCAGGAGCCACAGAGGAACAACTCCAGGGACGGTGAGTGTCGGAACAAGCTACTCGACAGTCGGGGCATTTCTAGCGGGTTGCAAATGCATATTGAATACCGAACTGAATAGAAACTTGAATTTAACCATATTGATTGCATATTGAATACCGTACAAAAGGGAAATTCATTACATCGATTGCAAATCCAATACTGAACTGATTGGAAACTTGAAATTAAACATATTAAATATTTATTGAATGCCAAACTGATTGAAACCTTGCAATTAAGCATATTTAATACAGAATCAAGTACCACTTTTTGGGCAAAGCAACTAGCAGAGGACAGTCAAGTGCCCATATGAAAGCAATTTATGGAAAAGAGTGCTAGGGTGAAAGATTACCATAGAAAGGTGGGACAGGAACAAGACCACCTCAAAGTGAGCTTTATGAATAAATGCAGTGCGGCAAGGCCAAAGACTGTCAAGAAGTGTGTGACACTTTATGATAGAGCCAAGGGGCTAACCAGGAGAAGCCAGAGGAGTGTAAACATTGTTATGTTATGTTATGTTACTTTGCATTTATATAGCGCCTTATTTACCATTGGTATAGTCTTAAGGCGCTGGTAGGTTAAACGCCCTCGAGAACCGAAGTTCAAGTCAGTAGAGAGAGTAGAGAGTGTCAAAGGTGCGTGTGAGCACCGTATATGTGTGCAGCTGGTGTGGCATTCATATTCGTGTAATAGCTGCTTCTTAGCATTAGGTGTGGTGATTGGGAGATCAGGAGTATGTGTTCATTCTGGCAGGTTTATCCAGACCGATTCTGACTGCGTTAGGCCTGAGGAGAACGCCTGGCTGGAGGGTGTGTAACCAGCAGTGTTTAGTTAGAGTGATGTGGAGTATGAGGTGGATGTTGGTATGAGAACAGCTATACCGAATGGTGTCATAGTATCTCTGTGTTCTAGTTGAATGGTGGTGTAAAGAAGAGAGTAAGTGTGGTGATGTGATATGATGGTTTACATGCTTTTTCAAATGATCTATGCACTCTAAACCATTCCATGTATGTTGCGTAATTCTATGCGCTCCAATCTGTTCCATGGACTCCAATCTGTTCCACGCACTCCAATCCGTTCCACGCACTCCAATCCGTTCTATGCACTTCAATCCGTTCTATGCACTCCAACCCGTTCCATGCTCTCGAATTCGTTCCATGCACGCTAATCTGTTCCATGTACTCCGATCCGGTCGGTGTATTCCAAGTTGATTTATGCACTCCATCCACATATTTCACCCGTACCTTTCACATATTATACCATTACCTTCCACATACTTCATCCGTTCCATCCACATACTTCACCCGTTCCATGTACATACGTCACCCGTTCCATGCACATACGTCACCCGTTCCATCCATATGACACCTGTTCTATCCACATACATCACCCGTTCCACCCACATACTTCCCTGTTCCATCATTCACGCATTCATCCGCTCTATGCACTTGTCCGCTGTAGGCACTCGTCCGCTCTAGGCACTCTTGCACAGAAAGCCAAGAGGCCAACAAAGAGAAATAAAGGGAACGTGACTCTGTATGCAGGGAACAGCAAACAAGAACCTGTGTGGACTGAAAAGCATAGGAATACTGGTTACCTGACCTGTGGTAGGTGGACTGTGTTGTCAGACAACTGCGCCTAGACCAGTGAGCCCTGAATTATGAGAACCAAAGACATTGTGAAATAAACCAAGGGGAAGCACTACAAGTGAACTGGTGATGCAATCCAGAAGGAGGGTCAGGTTGACCTTGAGTTGTGTTAAACCTCTTGAAAAGACTGAAACAAGTACAAGTGGCTAAGTTAAAGTCTTGGGGAAGGGAATCTGGAGACTCGAGGAGCTACAAATATTGTCTTGAGAAACAAAGCCTCAAGATCCCTTTTCTGTTGAACTGTTTTGCTTGGAACTTGGGGAAGGGAACCCCAAGGATTGTGTGGAACTGTATTGCTTTGAACTTGAGAAAGGTAATCTTGAGACTTTTGTGGAACTTTCTTGAACTTGGGGAAGGGGAGCTGAGAAGGAATCTAGGATCTGGAAGAAGCTCAGAACTTTGTGTTGATCACCATTTATTTAATTCGTGACATCCCTGCACATTGTGTAGCTTAAGTTGTGAGGACAAGGATATGTTTTGGACACAGAGAGACTTTGAAGTTGAACTCTTTGGCAAGTTAGGCCTTCTACCATCCGTACATTTAATTTAATAAAGTATTTTAGTTTGAACTTTGAATCTGTTGTCTGTGCTTTGCTTTATGGCACCTTTACACTCTTCACAGGTTTATCTTTGAGGATCATACAACAACATAGATTAACAACAATGGTCTCTCATACCTGGTCCCAGTGCTTATCCCAAAATCTGAAGATTCACCCACCCGGGAGAGGGATTGCAGCTGCGTGGCCCTGCCGGCACCTATCAGTGCCTCCCAAACTCTTGTAGAGTATGGAATGGAAAGAGACAAGATTGCAAAACCCCTAGTGCAGCCTCTAGCCCAACAGAATACAATGCACGAGAAGCCTGTCAGCAGCAACAAAAACAACACCGAGTCTCCGTGATTAACTGCTGCCAAATTTTGAACCCAAACCGATAGGCCAAGGGGGTGTAATAAACTTCTGAGGGAGCATAAATTCCCAGGTGCAGGAATGCGCTGAGACTAAAGCGAGAACTGTGCAACGGGGAACAAGATTGGGTGTGATGCAGGGGCCCTGGATCGACTGGACCGGAAAAAGTAGGACAGAGACATAGGGGTAGCAAAGCGCACCACAAAGAAGATGACAGGAGAGTGATTACAGCATGGAGTGAAAGAGAGAAGCATGTGGGTGGGAATCGAAGTAAGGAGAGGAACCCACAATTAATTGTTCTAACCGAAGGGCACAAAGTCAGAACTGGGCATGATACAGTGTCACATGCCTGGAATGCCAAACAATGAAGAAGTTGACAAGCAACTATCATTCCATGATGCTTAGAATTAAAGGATAGTTCTAATTCGGACGTGTTCCTTGTTTTTCTAGTTCATCCCTACTTGTCCTCACTAGGACCCATCTTGGACAGGTGCTGTACTTCATACAGTCCCTCATTAGCTGATGGTGATTCAGCTTACTTAAATCCATCCCCAGTTTCATTCAGACCAAACTCTCAGGAGTCCCTAGTGCCTAGCACGATTACCTCACAGTGACACCAATATATCAATTGTATTGCTAGCATGACTCGCTGTTTTTGTCTGCACAACAATTGGATTGCTAGATTGCCTCATGGGCCTCATTCCAAGTTTGTTGGTCCGGTAAATAAGGTACTGGTAAGCTTGCCGGTACCATAGGTACCGGACCGGCAAACTACGAGTTCTGCTCGCTGGTACCTTTTCACCCGCCAGGTCGGACCTGGCTGGTGGAACGGCACCCGCGAGCAGAGCATGTCAGATGTACCGAATGTATCTGAATGGTGCCAGTGCATCCGGCCTCCCCATTTCCATTTAGCTCTGTGTGGCTCAAATGGGAATGGGAAGTAAAAGTTTCTGGCCCAGGGTTGTAATGGCCCTGTATTTCCCCATTGACAGGGGCCTGAAAAATTCACAAGTTTGCCGGCAGCCTGACGGTTTTACCAACAATGCTACCGCCAAACTTGTAATGAGGTCTATTGTGCTTGCCTCCATGCCTAACACACAGTTAGTCGGACCTATTGTGTTTACCTATTTAGCACTTAGAGAGTGCACTTCACTGCATTAAAATGATGTTGCTAGATTGATTTACTGTGTCTGCCTGTATGCTGAGCGCATATCTAGATTAACTCGCTGTACTACCTGCATAACAATTTAATTGTTTGATTCACTCATTGGACCAAATTCTGAAATTGCCGGTAAACTGTCCGTAGTACCAGCGGTTTACTGGCAATCTCGGTTAACCATTTCCACAGCCTGATATCACGGTATTACTGGGATATTATGGGCTGCGGACTAACCATAAGTTCCCATTCCCATGCAGTCCCATAGGACTCCATGGGATGGGAACCACTGAAGCACCAGCACCGTTGTTAACGGTGCCAGTGCTTCAGTGAATTATCTGGCAGTAGGCGCCTGAACTACCAGTAATATAACAAAAGCAATCATGAATGACCCAAAGTCATTCTTTCAACAAACCAAACTGACCCTGGCAAGATGGCCACCAGATGCCACCTGATCAATGCATGCATTGCTCTGACATCTTTGACCTTTTCTCCGAGGACAAAATAGACACTTTCTTTATGATGTAAATGTGGCTTTTGAATGACCAATCCCCAGTTATCCACAGGAGTATCCTATGGAGCTGCAATCTCCTATGTGCAATTCATACCAATAGGGAGGGGGATACCACTGGTTAGTATACGCTCTGTCAAAGTCTCATTGCCCTCTTTCGACAACATCCCGGATTGTGAGTCACTCTCTCTGACCTGCTCCATCTCTCCCACCACATTGCTAAGCTTCCTCTTAATATATAGGCCTCCTTCCTACAGCCCACACTTTTCAGACAAACTCATTGATGCACCTGCCCACCTCTATGTGGATTGCCAACTTCTAACTGGCTGTGGCAAGTCCTATTACAATAGGATATACCAGGACACTGGATGCTGAGACGCGGTATCCCGTCCTTATAACACCTTTACTCCGTCCTACCAAGTAGGATATTTAGGAACTACAATCCCCCCTTTTACAACAGGAACACATTCTCACGGATAGCCTGCTGTGAGAGAAAACAGACTAACAACCTAGCCGTATACCTAACGTGTCCCGATACAATGGTCAGGCAAGGTCAGGCAATTGTTGACCATCACACACACACACCTGACTTCAATTAAGCTTCCCAACATGGATAAAAGGCTGAGCACGAGAGCACACTGGGAGCGAAGCAAAGCGCACAAGGAAACAGCAGTTCCAGGATGGCAGTTTAACAAGAGGAGAAAGACGGCTAAACAGAAGGGGATTGCAAGGAGGGAAATTCCCTTGACCTTTTTTCGACAAGGAACCGTTGCTTTCATGAGCCCTCGAGATTGGAAAGTGTAAGACCAGGAAAACAGGTTGAAGTATCCTGCATTGTGTCGGAGATACCCAGGGCCCTCCCGCATCAAGAATCATGGTGGGGAGAATTATCAGCCGCCGTGGTACTTTCCTTGGCTCCAACAACAAAGCAGCATCAGTGAAACCAACACAGCTGGTGAATTGGGGAGATCGATACAAGACCAGTCTGTGTTGAAGCCAAGGTTGCAAGCAGCAACATTGTATGGCAAGTGCTGGACCGAACATTGTTTGAAATACGTGTGATAAAAGATGCAAGTAAAGTTGAACTGCTGATGAGTGATTGCAACTTTGAGACAAAGATGCGATACCTTTGACTTTGTGGGTGCTCAATTGAAGGTCTCTGTAAGGTATCCAGCTGAAAAGTGAAAGAGTTGTAGAGAATCGTGAATCGAAGTGGTACTGCGATGAGTCAAGCAAAACCATGCGCACAGTCGAAAGTCTTTGATGTTGATACAGTATAGAACATTTGTGGCAAAGTTGATAAAGTTGGTCCGAGCCCAGCAGAGGGAGATCAATTGAAAGCTTTGTGTTATAGTGGGTCTGAGCCCGACGTCGCGGGATCCTGGGTGAAGCAAAAATCAACTGAGAAGGTTTTGTGTTGAAGTGGGTCTGAGCCCGGCCGAGGGGACCCAGGTGAACAGAAATTCACACCAGAATTTGTACGTGTGAAACCCTAAGGAGAAAGGAACTTTGCTGTTTATCATATTGCATCCGGCCCTCTGAAAAAGAGACTTTGAATGGCAAAGAGACTCTGGCACAGAAGGCCATGATGTTGAAGATTTGAACTGCACCCTCATGCTAGAGAAGCCAAAGACGGTGCTAAGCTTGAGTGTGCCGCCTTGTCCTGTGCGGAAAACGTGAGGAAGAGAAGCCAATAGCTTGAATATCCTGACATATCATTTGTTGAACACTTCTTTTGTATAAAATTGTTTCCCACACTATTTGTATTTAGAAGTAAGCGTGGCTACTGCAGTAAGTTATTTAAGAATAGCTCTCCGACATCGTTCAAATTTAGGACTATGATATGAATTTTAAAGTCAGCTGTCCAAGGACATATGTATGTATATCATTTTGCTGCTTTTGTGATTTTAACCATTTCTTTTACTTTGATGAATTGTTCAACATAATTCATATAAAGTTTTACACATCTATATTGGTAGATTTCAACATCTGGCTCGAAAAAGAAGACAGCCATGCCGCAAAATCACTCAGAGCAAATCTTGCCACATTACACCTCAAACAAATGGTAAAGGGTCCCACTCACATTGCCGGTCACACTCTGGATGGCATTTACTGAAACAAACATATAGTCGCTGTCTGTTCACCAGTATACCTTCCCTGGGGAGACCACTTGTCCATAACTTTCACAATTTTCACAGAGACATCACACTTTGTAAAACCATCGAGAGGACTGTTGACAATGGTGGGTCATTAGGAGTTTGCCGGTATCCCGGCACTAATTCCGGCGGGATACTGGCAAACGGTATTAACGTTCCCGCCATCTGATATACCAGAATTACCAGCATATTTAAGGCAGCAGGGTATATTTCTGCAACACTGATGCCAGTACTTTTGGATGGAGATGACCACCATTGTAACCTGGATGAGTGCTTCCTAATATTTTACTTGTGCCGTGGTCTGTTAGGTCCCCTATAGTTGGCTAGTCTACTACTAGGGCTTTTGACTCTGTAGTTGGCAGGCTTGTTGGAGTTGTTGTTGTCCATCGGACATGGCTTTGATCAATGCTTCCATACCGTGTTTGAATTCCTGCTTCTGACAACACTTGAGGAACTGGTCGAAATGAGGCACCAACAGAGATAGCTGCTCCAACTGGACTTCATTCATGTTCTGTAGGAAACTTACATGTTGGTTGGATTTCCTCTGTACTTCTTCTGTATTGAGTAAGATATGGACAGCTTCTCTGAATTCTCTTTCGGTGTGTCTTCCTTAGTGCATGAAGATATTGAATATATGTCCAGGTGTAGTGTTTTATGCCATGGCCATCAGGATTCTAGAAGGGAACTGAAAATTAAGCAAGGTCAGGGCTTGTCTATCTTTTATAGGCATATTCAAAAACATACCTCTGTACCCAAATGGCCCTGTGGAAAAGGTACCTTATAACTATCTTGTTGTCTAGATGTATGGAACATTCAATTGCAACAACAAAAGAGCAGAAAAGTAGAATTTCCATTGTGAACACTTAACTGTCATTCTCAACATATAGCACATGTACTTGTTATGTACAGAAATTCAAAGAGACATTACAATATAACATGTCACATAATAACGTAAAGGTCAAAGGAATGTCAACCATTAAATTGTGTTTCATGTCAAAAGTCCATATTTCTTAATTCTTTTCAGAAGGACTGGAACCCTGACATGTTTTGGTTGCAAAAGTAAGAATATTCAGAGTAAGTTATTGCGTTAAGAGTACAGGAGATGAGTTCCTAGGATGCTAAAAAAAAGATTATTCAGTCCCTGCTACTGTATTTTATTAGTAAAAAATTTGGTGCCTACATATGTATGAGTGGTCACATCAAAACATGTAGGCAAGTAAAACCTCTCTTAAAACCTCGCCTAACATCTTCAAGGCGAGGAGAATTCCTCTTCCCAAAGCCTCACTTGTAACCACCTTTTAAGAAGCTGAAGCAAGGGAATTTGCAATACTATAGCTGCACAAATTCTTACCATGTGCTGCTGTCAGGAGATGAGGGAAGAAGCATGAGGGTAGGGAAAGGTAAGGTAAGAGGCCTTATATAACGTCCTTCTGCCAATAATGTTGGCCTTGCCGTGCATGGCTATGGGGTTGTTAGTCGGAGAGTGAGAAAAACAGATGCGGAAAACCTGTGGTGTTGATGAGTGCCGGTAAAAAGTACCCATTTGCCAATATGAAAATTCTGTGTTCTTTGAATAGGGGTGTATATAGGCACAAAAGAGCCATAAGGGCGGGCCCTTAGTTGTGAAGCATCAATTAAAGTGGTTGTTGATAGAAGATGGCTAGGGTAGGTGTCTTTTAAGAACACTAAGCATGGTGGGTCGTCTGATGGAAGTGAGTGAGATGTAAGGATGCAAGATTTTAATAGTGAGGAGTTAGTAGAGGAACAAGTGGGGCAGGAGTATGTGGAGGGGTTAGGGTTTTGTTGCCTCCTGTAGTTTAGATCTAGATTACTTTGAGAGGTTATGGTGTGGTACAACGTCATGCAGAAGTGGATCCACAGACCTTATGAGTGAAAGTCTGCAGTGGTTTGCATCACTTGATGTATAGAAATCGAGATTCCAAGTAGGATTTCGATTCAGAGGATAATGGAAATATTTTATTGAGAAATGATGGATCCCAAACCGCACCTATACATGTTAAGGTGTGAGAAACAGAGTGTGAAGGAGCTTCACTAAATTGGAGGGAGGTAAAAGAAGGCTGCCCACTCAATGCAGCGTGCTTGTGTGACGGGTTGGACACCTTGTTCTTTTACTCAGCGCGGTGCAAGGTTTGGTAGGATATTTGTAGTATAGCTCTTGGTTCATTGCTGTTTCTTCCAAGTTGGTTAGTCAAAGAGCCAAGTCTTCTGCTGCTTCCTGAAAGGTCAGGCACTGCACTGCCAGCTGGAGATACTAAGGCATGGTGTTCTAGAGTTTCATGGAGAGTAGGGTAGGGAGAATGAGGATCCTTCTTGACATTTATTATTGACGTTGGGGAGTAGATCTAGTGCAGCACTACTGAACCGTAGTGTTCTGAAATGAGTGTAGTGTTGGAACTTCCATCTAAAGTATAGTGCTCCCATTCCATGGTAGGAGCGATGGGCATGCCACAGGGTTTCAAAATTAATCACTTTCTTGGTAGATAGCCAATAGAGAATACACAATGCTACTGTGAGATGCTCGAATCTCGTCATCCTGAGGAGTAGCCTGGCCTCTGCCTTTTGGACTCTTTGTAGTTTCCTCATCAGGTCGTCCAGGAGCCTGAGACACAGACTGTTAACATGGTCCAGTCTAAATAGTACTAGTGATGTCTCAGCCCTGGTTCTATGATGAATGCTAAGTAAGGTTTGATATGCCACATGGAGCTCCGAGTTGGAAAAAGCAATTCCTGATGATGGCTTTGATCTGCGGTTCAAGTGTAGGGAGATTGTTCATTGTGGTCCTGAGATTCCTTACTATGGTGGACGGTAGTGAGCATGGGCTTTTCTCATCAGGACAAGAGTTGAGGTGGTCTTAGAAATTGCTGGATTGCAGATAATCCGTTCTGTTCTAGTAGGGTTGAGTTTCAGTCTGTTTGCTGTTATCCATGTGTCCACATGTGCAAGGCATGTTTTTATATCTGTAGCATTTATTGACGGATTGTTCTCAGGTTTGTTGATCATTTGTGTGTGATCCACGCACGGGTGGCAGGTGATGCCAGACCGTTTGATGTGTGCCAGTAAGTGTATCAGGTAGATGCTGAAAGGTGACAGCGTAGATTCTTGGAGTACTCCACAGGTAGGTGGGCGTGGCTGGGATATGTTTGTGAGCACGAGAATGGATTTGGTTATGCTCGTGAGGAAAGAGGTGATCAAGCACATAGTTGTTCCTTTAATTCTAATATCATCCAGTCTTTTTAGAAGGATCTTGTGAATGATTGTGTCAAAAGCAGCTGTGATTTCCAAAACGATAAGTGTGCTCTAAGAGTGATCATATGCATTGTTTTTAAGTGAGTACCAAATTGAGCACACAGATAGCTACACACCCTTGGATGATCTAAAGCCATGCCTCATCAAGGAAGTTGTTTGTTTTGATGAAGTCTGGGAGTTGAGCGTGTATGAATTTTACCAGTAACTTTCTGATGAAATAAATATTTGAGATTGGGCGATAGGTGGCTGGGTCATTTGTGTCAGCTGTAGGCTTCAGTGCTATGTTCTCTGCTTGAGGAAGTAGTTGAGCTCAGAGTTTCCTGATGTAATAGCCTTGTACAACTACGAGAGTGAAGCAGTTGGAGGAAACCCCTTATGTGAATTGGGAGATTCAAGCACTCACCTAACTGCCCCAAAGTCTTTCAGGGAGAGGAAGAAAGTGAGAAGGGCATTGTGGATGAATCAGGGAGAACAAGTACAAACAGACTGGAAGATAGACTCCAAAAATCAAAGTTTTTGTAGTGCTCAATTTAGCGATTCCCTTTTGCAATATGCCAGAAAGAAGGCTGAAAAGGAAGAAAAAACTTCCCTTGATTCATTAAGGAAAAGGCCTCAATTATAGAGTCCTATTGGCCAATAACAGACCAGCGGCTCGACAGATACACCTCCCACTGGGAAGCAGTGTTACAGCTGGTCCATAGTCACCCAGGAAGAGGTCATCAAAGAGCTGATGAGATCCAACAGAATAAGTTTGAACATTTTTATGGCCAGATAATAAACAGTGGGGTGAAACGCTACTGCCAGTTCTGCTCTGCATGTTGAAAGAATCAGGCTGCCACCCCTAAGGCACCCTTGCAACAAATTTCGCTGATTAAGGAACCATTTTATAGGATTGTTATGGACATGGTCTGACCACTAGAACCAATCCTTTTATCCTCCAATAGAATCAATCCTTCTCAGGTCACCCACCCTCTGGAACTGGCTCCCGGTATCAGCTCGGAATGCCCCCACAATTCTCTATTTTCACAATCGCTCAAAACATGGCTTTTTCAACAACACCTGACCAAGGATTAATCCCAATGGACACAGAGTCTGACGCCCAGGCCACAACTCATAAAACTATGCTACTGGGAAAAGATGTCAGCCCGAAAGTTGGGTACCAACACCCTGCATGGTGTTCCACTGCTCTCGAGCTAGATCTGCATTTTAAACAATAAAATATAAATATATAAAATAAATAAAACTAGAACTGTCCAATAATTGTTATAATTCTATTTCGATCCTTGTTGACTGCACAACCAGATATCCATGATCGTTTCCAATGTGAGGAACCTGTGCCTAGCAGATGTGTTTCCTCCTTATTCCATTTTTGGCTAGAGTTGGCCTTCACAGAGAGATTGCTACTGATCAGGGTTAGAAGTGTATGTTGACGGTGATAAAGCAAATCTACACACCTCGGTGTACCATCCCAAGACCGATGGACTAGTTGTAGTTGAAAGGTATAACCAGTACATCAAGTCATCAGACCATTAAGTAAATAATCCAGAAGACTATGTGACCCTAGTCGTGAGTACTCATGACTTTATTGTAGACCAAAGGAATTTTGTCATCACTAATATTCCGAAGGCTGAAGGTCCTCGCCTGGCTACCACAGAGAACAGGGCCGGGTGTAGTCAGATTGTCTGACTTGAAGATTCTTGATAGGTTGGACCCGAGTGACTCATGCATGCAACCAAATAGTGACTGTGTCCTAGTGGGTTGTCGGGGAAGCACTGTACCTGCTTTTTTAAGACAGTGTAAATATCTTCCCAGAGGGTCCTCGAATTGCAAACTGATATTTTGATATGTCCCGCCTTAGGGGGGTTTCTCTTTTGCTTTTTTTTCATTATGCTTAATTGTTCCTTTTAGCTCTCTGCCATTTGCTTATGGTGAGATAGTCTGGCTGTGTTTCATATATCCACGCTGATCTCATCTTGATATATGCAATATTTATGTTTTATGCTGTTTGTATTGTATGCGCCCTCATGCCTCCGGGTTTATTGGTGCGCAGTATAAGTGCAATAAAGTAAAGTAAAGTAAAGTAGGGAAGCATTGCCTGTAATTGTGATGGCCCTCTACTGATTTGTACCTTTTGACCTATTGTGTGGCTGGGACCCATGAATCCTCATATACATCCTTAAAGGAGAATTGGAGCAGGGCGACACTGTTGGAAGGATCTCTGATCACTGTCAGAGCGTTTATGCCATGCTGGAGATAGCTGTTGGTAATTTGCCAAACACACAGCATATACAGCAAACATATTACTATGAGGGAACAAGATTGAGGACCTCCCAGCCTGGAGACTGTAATATGGTCTTGTTACCAACAAAAGAAAGTAACCTGATGGTTCAGTGGGGTAGTCCTTATGGAATCAATTTATCCCTAGAACTGGTGTACTACAAGGTAGACCAGGTGGATCAGAAAACACCCTACACAGACCAATCGGGTCAGCCTACTTAAAAAATATATGGATCATGCCATCCTAGTGGTAATGATTATACCAGAATAATCTTGCAGAGAAATGTCTTCTTCCCAAGAACACATGCATTTGCAGGACATAACAGGCAGCACCTTAGCACAGAAACATCAACAAGAGCTAGGGACAATGCTAAACAACAGGAAGGAGAACTTTTCAGCATATCCTTTAGGAACCTCCTGGTAGGACAATGCTAGGCACACGTTGCCAGGCGTCATAGTCCAGTTGCAGCCTTTTAGAGTCCCAGCAGCCAGAAGAGTGGCGATACAACAAGGCATGCAAGAGATGGTACAGTTGGGAATCACCAAACCATCCACATGCCACTGGTGCTCTCCAGAAGTGCTGGAACAAAAGCAGAAGGGTCTATCCACATTTTATTGGACTTGCGCTCCTTGAAAAGCGTATTCTGATATAGACCAAATGATTATTGTTAGGAGCGGCCAGATAGATACATTGGCACTAAAGACCATATGAAAGATTACTTGAAGTGAAGATCCCCCTGCGCTTCTGAGATTGGGAAAAGAGGGGCTTTGCTACCCCACAGGTTTTGTGGCAGATAGCATTGCTTCCCTTCGAGTTGCACAGAATCGTACCATAAGTTTATAAATTGAGTGTTCCAAGTCAAACATCATATGCCGCTGCATACGTTGATGCTACCATTGTATATAGCCGTAGATATGAAGAACACATGGTAGAATTAGATAGTGCCCTTGAAACAATACAAGGAGATGGCCTGAAGTCACTCTAACAAAACCATACTGGCTACAACACAAAGAACAGAGAAAGTATCTGGGATATACTGCCAAGAACATGGTCACCCGATCTTAGGTAAACAAGCCATTAAAGAGATACCCTTCCATTAGAACAAGAAGTGGATTGGGGGGTTCCATGCATTTGCCAGCTAATATAGGTGATGTATGCCAGTCTTGGCCACAATTGCAGGCTCCCTGACAGACCTGCTTAAATTGACCAAACAACAGCCCTCCAACTCTCAGAAAGAAACCTTCCAGTCCTTCACGGCAACGGAGGAGATGTGAATCACAAAGCTCAGTGCTGAGGTGTTCCGACTTCCAGGCTCCCTTCTCTTTTTGCAAACTGATGCCTCTGGAACCGGACTAGGAGCAGTGCTGTCACAACAGACAGCCAGAGAAGTATGCAGAGGGGTCTTTATCAGTCAAAAACTGCTCCTGCATGCGCAACTCTATTTAACCATTGAGAAAGAGTGCTTTGCAATCAATTGAGCTGGGGGTCCCTTCGTTACTACCTATAGAGTCGGGCATTTACAACATGTACCTACCACGTAGATTCAGGGAACGGTAGTTCCCAAAGCAGATTTGTGCCCCATATGTGGGGTTGGGACATCAGGGGTCATTTCTAGTATTTCTTGGGTGCTGTGTGGTGTTTGCCGCCCCTTTTGAGGGTGTTTTCCTGCCCAAATGTCTTTCCAGCACTCCCACATGACATGAGTCCCATACACGTCTTCATCAGATGCACTGATCTACTGGTCAGAGCTGGGGGCCCAGTGAGGATGACAATGGTTTCCTTCCTGCTCCATCCCCGGGCTTCTTCTCCTCCTCCTAGGAAGGAAGGAGGGAGGAAGGAAGGAAGGAAGGAAGGAAGGAAGGAAGGAAGGAAGGAAGGAAGGAAGGAAGGAAGGAAGGAAGGAAGGAAGGAAGGAAGGAAGGAAGGAAGGAAGGAAGGAAGGAAGGAAGGAAGGAAGGAAGGAAGGAAGGAAGGAAGGAAGGAAGGAAGGAAGGAAGGAAGGAACCTAATGACAGGGCAGAAACAATTGTGTTGGTGTTGCAGTTGCAATTTGTGTTGGCATTTTGGTGCATGTCGATATTTTTTCTCATGTGAGGCACAGTGTACTGTATGTAGCATGACAGTAAACCTCTTGGAGTTGCCACCTTCCCACACATCAAAAACCGGCTATTTGGCCTTGTTCAATCATGCCATCATTCATGTGGCATACTGCATTGTATCTATTTAAACAAAAGAAGGGACACATACATAATCATTAACACGACATGTTACCCTCAGAGCTCAGAAACAAAACTCCCACAGCCATTTAGCAAATATAGGCTGTGTGTACTATAATTAATAACATATACAAACAGTTTACTAAAAATATTGTTTTTAATTCATTTCCTTATTCGTAGCACAACTATCAAAAAGCATCAAAAAACAGAATACACCACATAAAAGTATACAATGTTAAAAGTAGTTTTTCCACCACAAGATCAAGTTCACAGGTGCTTGATACACAACGCAGTATTCTACTGCGTACAAAAGAGCCCAACCTATATAAGTTTCTGTCCTCGTTGTTGTTAATAACTGGACATTCTTCAGGGGCAGAAGTTAGTCTTGTGCTTTTCTGTGGGCTTCTCAATTCTTTTCTCTATGGTTCCGGTTCATATAACTGAGGGCACATACAAAACATATACATATTACTGCATGGGCATTATTGGTTAATTTACTGAACCTAGCCATCCCTAATCACCAATAGGGTGCATCAGGTATACCAATTCTTAATATACCTCTGCCAACTGCATTGTATAAAATAAATGAATTACATAGATTTTTGTTGTTGTTGCCATGTAAAGATTAGAAGGTAATGTGATTTCCCATGATTGAGACTCAACCTCCTGATAGGGAATACCTACCCTTCACCAGCTTTCTTTGAGCAAGGATGACTTCCATTTCAAAGTCCCTTGAAGAATGTTCTCAATCTTGCTTCCATAATGTTCTCTGATTGCTTTTAAATGACTCCTGTGCAGATAAAAGGTCAAGGGCCTGGTTTCCGCCATGGAGGGAGAAATTGGACATCCTTGGTGGCAGCCGAGATCTGATTTCTAACCCTGACTTTTTGCAGCAGTCACGTTCTACATAAGAACTGCTCGCAGCAAGTTAGAACGTCTTTCATCTCTCGATTCTTCTGAAAAGCCTGAACAAAAATAAGCAAGAAGTAAACAAACTGATTAAAATTAAAATCCAATCTCTGACTCTTTTCAGGACAGACTGATCTGCCCAGCCTGTCTGTATCACGATGTGCTTCGCCTCTGTGGCATAGGTAACAACGTTTTGTGGGGTTGAATGTTACCACCCCCCACTAACAGCGGCTGGGCACCATCTGGGAACATCTGGATCATCAGAGCAGGCATTAGCGGGACAGGTGTTATGTTCCCAGGCAGTGCCTTGAGTTAGACCAGAGGTCTGCAACCTTTTGTTCTTCAGATGTTTTAGGCTGCAACTTTCAGGTGCTCTAGTCAGCAGAGTCAGTGGCGAGGGATCATGGGTGCTCTAGACCAAAACATCAGCCTAGTCAATGGTGAAGGAGCATGGGTGTCAAAATCGAAAAGATCTGGCGAGCCGCAGGTTGACAACCCCTGAGTACGATGAACCATGACTTTTTCACCATCTATTTGTATTATTTATTTAATATTTGATTCATTGGTCACTTGTAAGGCGCCTATACACAAGTGTTTTGAGCAATCTTTTTGGGAATAGCAGCAGAAACGGCAGTGATTGGGTGGGTGTTTAGAAGCGGGTGGGAAAATATGAATTCCAAAGCAGAAACCTTAGCCCCCATTTGGTTAAACAGTTTGACTGTTTGCACGTATGTAAAAAAAAAAAAAAGGAACTAGATTCATAGCTTTACTGCTTTCTCTCCCTGCAGTACTGCCTGGTTATATGATCTCTGATGTTGAAGTTATGTTTCTGTGTTGTCCCAGGAAAACAACATCGCAAACAACAAGAATATATCACGCTCTATTAGGGCACAAGTAAATGTATTGTGTGAGACTGACAATATCTGACATACATGGTCCAGTGCTATAGTCCTTGACTTGTCAATTCACAAGAGTTGTCTGTCAGTTGTGGTGCTGCGGTGTCCTCATAACGTTGCCCTAGATAGAGTTTACAATTCGCTCATGAAGTTGTCCATTTAATTTGGACCTCACATATATTTATTCCATTTTGGTACATTTTGAGTACTCTGGTCATCAGTTTGGTTTTCCTAATCCTTGAGTACTCGGATTCACAACTTCTCCTGGACTGTACTTAGGATATACTTTATGTATCGCTAGCAAAAAGTACCCATACTCCACATGGGTTCTGTAGACAGATATGATAACACTCTAATCAATAGTTTAAAAAGCAATGATCCTGTAGGTAGATGTTTCGGGTCGCTTATCACTTGATGTGTTTTGCACTCTGTAGTAAACTGCACTTAGAATGGGCATGTCCAGCTGGCTGATAAATCCCGGAGCAGACGTGGAGAGGTGGCGAGAGTTGGCCTGCAGCAGCAAACTGGGACCTTCTGTGCGTTCTCCCCACCTGTCGCCTCACACTGGTGCGGTGCAGTGTGTTGCGTTGTGGTACAAATATCTCAAGAATGGTGCATCCTAGGGCCTTGAACCCTGTTTTTCAAGGTCCCTAGACCTTAGAGTTTTGTTCCTCACGTCAAGACGCTTAAAATTAGCTTTGTCCGGTCCTTCTACGACCACATTGATGTTTCACTGATTTCAGGCAACCGTCTCAAGTTTGAAGGGGCTGAAATCCGGAGAACAGGGTGGGGTGTCCAAATGTCATGTAGCCAGAACATGTAGCCAGTAACGTCCAGAGGGTCCTAACAGGTAACTATGCAAAATTTGGATCATATTAGTGAAACGGCGTGGAATTGTATAAGGAACAAGCTAACTGATTTTCTGCTTATTTTATAGAGAGATTGTGAGAATTACTGTTTCTTTTTTTGTAGTCTTTAATTTCTGAGGATGATTGGTAGTATTGTCCTTGATTGTGCTGAAAGTGATCTCTTGTTGGAGTGTCTGTGGCGCATGTGTTCTTTGCATATGCATGCATCGCTGAGATTAGCTGGAAACATCTTCCTTAATTGGTTTAAGGCAAATGGGTTGTTGTTTCTCCAGTATGAAGATTCAGATCTGTGGTCCTTTCTAGTGTGCTTTCTCGGGCACACATTAGGTAAGCTTTGCCAGACATGATTTATGAAATGGATTTTAAGTCGCCCAAAACTGTCAATGCTACTCCAGAAAGAACAGAAAGAAATCTGTTGCCCATTAAGTCCTATCTCATGTGTTTTAGGGTGAGAAGGATGTCAACGAACAGGTGAAGCTATGGCTGGTATGTTGATGATAGGTACACCCTGCTTCTATGAAATCTGGCAACAGACAAGTGAATAGACCCAGAACTGTTTAACATTGATCTGTTAATATGATGGGGCCAGGAGCAAGAAAAGTGGCCCGGCCAAGAATAGATTCAAGAGAATTATCAAAGTCACAGGAGGGTCAACAATAGAGAGTAAAGAACTGTTGAACTGAGGTGCGGGCGGAGGGGCATAGGAAAGTGGAAGAGATCTGAACATTTGTTTCTATGGGGAAGAGAATGTGGAACAGATGAGAAGAGTGTATTTCAGAGAGCGGAGAGGAAGAGTTTGTCTAAGTGGCGGCCTGGTCGTCCACCTATGCTGAGGCTGCACAACCAGAACTAGCCGTCTCTTCTGCGGGGAGCTTGAAAGAGGAGGTCATCAGAGCTTTCTGATCCCTGCTGGTGTCCTCATGATAGGCAAGCTGGCAGAAGTGGTTTGGGGCATCCAAATAATGCAGCACGCCAGTTGTGCAGAGGTCACACCTTGTCCCTGCTCAAGTTGGTGCTTATCTTTTGCCGGGCACTCTGCCTGACCTGCCTGACGAGCCTGCAATTTACGGCTCTCCAGATGTTTTCAACAATTCCTATGAGTACATATGCTGCCATAGGCTGATGGGAGTTGTAGTCCAAAACATCTGCATAGGCCAATGTTGCAGACCCATGTTCCATCTGACACCATTCTGACTGGTAAGGAAGGGAATAGATGGCTGCCCTTAACAAGCATCTTACTAGCCAATTATTTTAAGCCTGACATTAGAAATGTAGTAGTGTGCAGTGCACTGATTGCACTGCCCTTACATGAGCAGAAGCGATCTACCTTACACTTGATGATACGTCACTTGAAAGTGGGCCGGAGGCATTTGTTGTATCAGTCAACACTAGACAAGAAATTTAATATGCTGGCATACTGTTGGCTCTTGATGGGAAAGGACAACAAGGGAGGCAATTCTACCAGGTGGCTGAATGAACGTTGCACTAGGAAGTTCAAGCACCTTGTAGTGACGATGCACAAAAAGACTCCTTCTTTGCATGACTGTTAATTAAATGCCACCAAGAACCTCAGGTCTTCAGACATGTTTTCCTGCAGGTCTTGCGTGTTCAAAGACTCGGCTTAACCTCTAAGTACTTCATGCATTTGCATAGGTGGTGAGATCTGGAGACTAAGCATTTTCTCTGCTCACCTTTGCAGTGTATCTTATACGTGCCCTTTGCACTTTCAATCCATTCAACGTTTGAGGAAAACATGTGAGGAACTTGCAGTCGTAGAACTGGAAGGCATAAAGCTATGAAATCAATTATATAAGACCTTACACCTATAGATTATTATTATTATTTAATACTTATAAAGCGCTACACGCCCGTGGGCCTCAGATCGCACAACAAGACAAGACAAGGGGAACGTCAGTAGGAGTTGGGAGGCAGGAGGGTAGCTTCATTAATTAATCTGCCGAGTTGAACGGGAGAGTCTTGATGGTCTTCTTGAAGACCATCAAGGAGGATAAAGCTCTTATGGAAGGTGGCCGTGCATTCCATTCCTGTGGGCCATGGGTTTCAAAACTTGTTCCTTCAGATTTTTCCAGGTGGTAGCATGGTTGTTCAGGTCATGATTCCCATTGGAATGCAGTGTCCATGTGGGTTGTCTAGAGTTAAGTCTGTTAATCAGGTATTGTGGAGCTGCAGCATTCTGACACTTGTAGGTAAGGGAAAGGATTGTATGCCTGATTCTCTGTTTAATGGGTAACCAATGTAGCTTCTTTCTAAAAGTCGAGACACAGTCACGCTTGGAGAGTCCATGGATAGCCCTAACCACACCGTTCTGGGTAGTCTGTAATCGGTGTAGGTTAGCTTGTGAGGTCCCCGGGAGTAGGCTATTACAGTAGTCCACTGGGAGTTGACTAATGCAGTGGCCAGCAAGGATCTGTTTTTTATGGAATGATAAGGTCTAATTTGGTGGAGTCATTTGATCACATAGCCGCAGGAGGAGTGTATGTTAGAGACATGTTGCTTCATTGACAGTTCGGAGTTAAAAATGACTCCCAGTGTTTTTACAGATTTACTGAAAGGGATCAAGTTGCCAGAGATGGCAAACTGGGAATACTTAATGCCAAGTTTCTTTAGGCGAGGGCCTGAGGCAATGATAAGAAGCTCTGCCTTCTCATTGTTGAATGAGAGCGAGTTGCATGCCATCCAGGCTTGGATTTCCGACTAGACGTTATTCAGGGTCTTGACATCGGTGGAGTATGTCCCAGTCAATTTGAGTAGTACTTGGGTGTCATTTGCGTAGTTAGCGTTTTGGACACCCAGTCCATCGAGTAGATCTAGTAATGGACTCATACAGATATTGAATAACATCAGGGATAAGCAAGATCCTTGTGGAATTCTGGATGTGGAGGAGGTGGGAAATGCCTAGGCATTTGCAAAAGCCACTCTTGATGTTCTAGGGCTCAGAAAAGATGTAATCCATTGGGACGCATTCTCTGAGCATTTAGCATTGTTTCTCCGCCTTTCTTGAAGGAGGTTGTGATCAATGAGATCAAAAGCAGCAGAGTTTGAAAAGCATTAATAATGCTGGGTGGCCTTTTTCTACAATCCGTAAGATATTAGATTTAAGATCTAAGAGAGCTGTGTCAGTTCCATGCTGGGCTCTGAAGCCATATTGCTGGGTACCTAAGATGTTGTTGTCCTCTATGAACCTCTGCAACTGCAGGTAAGCTACTCTACCGATGATTTTCAGGAGGTATGGCACGTTCGTTATTGGATGATCGTTTTTGGCTAGTGCTGGTCTAATGAGTTTTTCTTTAATAGAGGAGTTATCCAGGCATCCTTCAACAAAGCAGGCACTGTGCTATCCTTTAATGATAGATTGATCATCCTGGAGATCCATGGTGTGAGGACATCCAATGAGTCTTTCAAGACGTTGGTGGGGCATGAGTCCCCTAAACAAGAAAGAGATTTTAGGTTCATAATAATTTCATGAACTTCCGATTTGGTACAGTTTTGAAAATCGAATTTATGGACCACGCTAGTCGAGTTCTCCATAGTGATGGTATTAGAGTTGTTCAAGCTTTCAATAGGTAACAGAAGAGACCGCTGGTTCGCAATGTTCAATTGATGTTCAGAGGTTTTATTCAGGAATTCTTTTTGTATTTTTTACACCATGTTGAGTCTTTGATAATCAGTGGAAATGGGGAGTTATGACTTTCAAATTACTTGAGGATTTTGAATAATTCATTGGAGGATGAATTGGCATTGTTAATGCATGTATTGTAGTTTTTACTTTTGCTTTCAGGATAGTCTTTTTCAAATTGTGTACTGATTTTCTGTATTTTCCTACAGTGATGGGGCAAGGGTGTTTTCGCCATTCACATTCTAGTGCCTTTTTCATTTGTCTTGCTTCCAATATGTCATCACTCAACCAGGATTTGTTTATGTTTTCTGTTTTCACTATCTTTGTCTTAACAGGGGAAAGGGTGTCGATGGCAGTATTAATGGCATTGGAAAGGTGACACACCAGATTGGAAGAATCTTCAAATGTTTCTCCTGTATTCAGCCTGGAGGAGAGTAAGGTGGAGAAATCAATTGCCGAGATTTTTTTAAAGGATTCTACATTTTATCTCCATCCTTATATTACTGTCCAGTCTGGATGGGGCATAAGGTAGTGATAGGGACATATTAACTAGACGGTGGTCAGACCAAGGACAAACCTTGGTGTCAGTAGAAGTACAAAGTAGGCTGTGGATCAGAATCCAATCCAAAGTGTGGCCCCCTTGGTGGGTTTGTTTTTTTACAATTTGTGAGCAACCAATAGTTTCAAGGGCAGATAGTAACTTTGGAATCAGATGAATCTTCGGCCCATAGACAAAAGTCCCCAAGAACAATTATCGGGGAGTTGGGTTTTATTATGCTCTTCAGCAATGCAAAGAGCGTTACTTAAACAGGGGCAGATTCTGTGGAGGTTTATACAAGGCAAGTATAGTCATAGAGACATTTTGATTTACTTTGAATTTCATGGATAAGTTTATAGTATAAGGACTGAGCTGACTATTCTACGGTATTATAGCTCACCAAACTAATCTGTGTCCAAGAAAAATAGTGCGGAAATTATGTAACCAGAATTTTCACAACCACAGATTAAGTAAGCATTTAGTAGCAGGATTCCTTGGATAGGGTTATCATGCGCTTAGTCCTACATTATAGGAGAGGGCATGAACTAAGCATCTACAGCTTTTCTTCAGCCACTCTGTTTGGAAATCATGGTTATGGAATGCAGTTGTAGCCCATGGCCCAACTAGGGCCCTGCTAGGAGGGTTAGGTTGCGCAACCCCTGAGGGAATTTAGGGGAAAAAAAGGACATGGACACAAGGGTGTCAAAATGGTTTATCAAGGGTGTATGTGTTTTTGAAAAATATGTCTTACCCGTTTTCTTTCCAAGGACTGACCCACTCCATGAGGGCCCGCTGATGGACCACATAGAACAGTGAGGGAGAAGAACAAGCTTGAGCCCTCGGGGCCCTGATGACTCAATAAGCCAGGCCTTACATATCAAGAGTGGCCCGGCGTGGAGAGGAATTCCTAGGTTGCATTCCCGGTGCCTCCCGGGCACCCAAATGGCCTGCAGGTGAGTCTGTTGTTGTCCAGGTGAACATAGGGCAACCCAGCACAAGCAGTGTTAGCAGGGCAACCCGGTATCAGACAGCAAAGCCTCGGATGCAGACGGCCCATGCTGGGGCTAGTTTGGGGCAGCCCAGAAGATGTATTCTCTCGGCAGCCTGGGTGAAGGTGAAGGTGGAGGTGGGAGCTGGCCAAGTATACTCCAGTACCAAACTGGGCATTGGGGGCCTTCCCTCACTGCGCCGCACAGATACAGTGAGTGGAGGGACAAGACCTGCCCAGCCCCTCCCCAGGGGTGATCACCCGACACACCACGAGGGCACGTTGTGCCATGAGGATTTAAGGACTCATGGGCTGTTGGCGGTGATCACACTGTGACCCACAGGCACACAGGGTTCAATTTATGAAAAGGAGGGGGTTTGGTGCTAAGCGTGGCATACTGGTATCCCCAGAGTCACCCGCTTTATCAAAGGGCATCCCCTGGGGGTGGGCTATCCCTCAGAAGCAGCAGTGAGAGGCAGGCCTGCTTCCATCAACATAAAGGTATTGTGTTTTGGGGTGCCAGAGCCCTAAGGCAAGACATAGAAAATCCCAAAATTGAATTGCTAATAACCTTTGACCTTTGGCAGATTTGGCTGATATTGGCTGATATTGTGCAAACACAAGGTTTTCCGTAGGCGCTAGTCGACCTGGCTAGTGGGCCCGACAGACATGTAGAGTGGCCACTGCCGAAGGCCATCACCAGTGCCCTGTAAAAAAATCTATCCCTTAAAATTCACTGAAAAAGGCTTAGTTAAGGTCCAGTTAAATTGTGCAGATTCAACGCAACAAAACCCTTCAAATTCAGCAGATGTGGGAAGTCATAACCAGATTAACTTGGTGCATTCCCGTTGCATGCCTGTGAGCACATACATATTATAAGAGAAGGGATACACAATGACATCAAAATGGCAGAATGGGGTACATCAACTGGAATGTCAAGGGGTTTGTTGCGTTGAATCTGCATAACTGAACTGCACTGTAACTAAGGTTTTTTCAGTGAATATATATATATATATATATATATATATATATATATATATATATATATATATATATTTATAGTTATGTGTTTATTTGTAGGTTAGGGGGTATTGTTTACAGGGGTAGTGTGTTTAGGGTAGTGTTGGGCAAAGGCTAAGACTTTGAAGGGGTAAGGTTAGTGAGGTGTTTACAGGGTGGCCTGGAAGGGGGGTCAGTGTAGGTGATGAACTGTCAAAGGCCATCCTGGGAGAGAGGGGTCACCCACAGGGTCCATCCTCTGCCCCACTTCTTGGTGGGTGGTACAGGATGGGAAGGAAGGGTCTGGTCAATCAGTTTACCTTGGGGCTCCCTCCATGACTCCTTTACGGGAAGACGGCGGGCTGACCGAATAGGACCCCTGTAGGAGGGTCAGGCCATGGCAGGGTATTTAATAAGAGACATCGAGCAGTGAAGCAGGGACATAGGACAGGATAGGATTATTGTTATTATTGTTATGTTTTATTAAAACAAAGGCACCCATTGGGTTGATAATGTCACAATGGTGCCTTTTAAAACCTGTGAAATGGAGAGATATAACACAGCATGGATCGGAACTCGGGTGAGTGCAAGGGTCATTTTGCGTTTTGCTGCGGGAAATGTAAAGAAATTAATGAGGTTGGTTATGTGGAATGGAGTAAGTGTACTGGGGTTTTGGCCATCAGTGAGATGAGCAGAAAGAAGAAAAAGGAAAAAAAAACATGCTGCCGCTATGAAATTGAATGGTCTGGAACCTCAGCTTTTAGTGGACACTGGAGTGGATTAAACAATTGGAAGGAGTTCAAAGACTATATACTGGAGGCCACCAGAGGATGCACAGCAGATGGCTGCCTTACCCACTCTGCTCCAGGAGTGGCGGACGTAGAGGGGTGTTGAGCCGCCCCTTTAACCCCCTCCAAAAGCGGATCAAAGCCTGGCAATCGTAAGACCACCCTGTGGGGAACATTTGCCCCAACTTTGGAGAAAAACTGTGACTCGGCGCAGGCGGTGGCTGGCAGTGTTGCTGGAGCGGCCAAGAGAGGAAGATTTTGGTGTCGCCGAGGCCCTGTATGCTTCTAGGTGATGCAATTGCTGAAGGGGCTAGCTGCGGTGCAGGATCTCCCCTCGCCCCCTGGGGATCATGGGAAGCTCGAAGAAGGCGGCGTGGTCCAAGGACATTGAACTGGTGTCTCCCGCACCAGTGCGGGTACAGGCAGTGATTGCTGGAAGGGTGAGACTTTCAGATTGGCCAGCGGGAGCCAGTCTGACTGGGGGTTGCGGTCACTGTGGCCCCCCAGGATGAGCGGGCCTGCCAACAGTGGAGTTGGCAGTTACTGGAGTTACTGGAGGTCTCCCCCCCACTTGATACAGCCCTCTTTAGTGTCCTCTTTGCCCCCTTGAAATCCTTGGACTTTCTCGTGGGGGGCCCATGTAAGGCATATCGTCAGCTCTAGCACACATGCCAGGGAGCCGTTGGTCTAGGGAGTGAGTGTGCCTGGGGGAGTTGGCACCGCCTGGTGGGCCTTGTAATCTTTGAGCCAGGAAGGAATCATGTGGCAGGGGAACGTAAGTGGTGGAGTATAGTGGTGGAGTATTGAGGACGTGCTGTTGATGATGCCTGCATTTTGCCCTGCCCCTGATGACCAGGAAAGCATCTCCACAAAAGTACCATTTTCAGGTGCCTCAGTCCGCCCCTCAGATGCCCCTAAAGGCTCCAATGGCAAGCATGGCTGATGAACCTGTTTCCACAAAAAAGGACATAGCTGTGCTCCTTGAGGAGATCAGGGGCATTAGGTCGGACATTGGACAGTGGCTGGACAAACTGGATAGACGGATTGACACACTGCACGATAGGATCCAAGAGCTTGAGACTAACCAGTCATCAGCTGACAGAATGGAAACCCAGATTGATATGAGGATCTTGGAACTCAAGCATAGGGAATGCAAAATCACCCTCAAAATTGATGATTTTGAGAATATAGAGCACCGTAATAACCTCTGTTTTTTTGGCTTTCCTAAACGAGAGAGTGAGACTGAGAGAGATATCAAGAGGGCCATCATTGTTGTTGTCATAACCCTGTTTGGTGCAGATTCCACAGATGAACCTACAGTTGGGACAAACTCCCAGGTAGGTTTGAGGGCTACTAGGAGTTTGCGGACTCTTGGAAGCCCAACATCTTCCCCCAAGAGTAACATAGACCCAGCCAGACAGCAAGTTCAAACTGAGGTTCATTACAGCAAAACCAACAGTGATCAGTACAAGGATAGAAGAAATCCGAGAACCACTAAATGTCTCCTGGCTCACAGGCCAGTTTTGTCCCAAACTTGCATCATATTGATGTCACAACCTAGGCCCCTCTCCAGAAAACCTATCACACTGCTGGATTGGGTACTGAGTAATAGTCCACCCATGTTGGACACTAAACATGTTAGTCTACTGGCTCTCGCATATCAGGAGGCTGGCCTGGTCCGTCCCCAATTGCTATCTCCAACAATGTTGCAGTGTGAGGATCTTACCATTGGTTCTTGCCCGTTTCAACCCACCCTTAGGAGCCTGAACTGTGATTGGCTAGAGCTGACCTCCCCAGAGCAGGGATCCGCAAAGGTTTTAAGCTCTTAGTGTACCTTCTCAAGGTAATACCAATGACCATGTGTCTGTATTGTAACTCGTGTCTACCACCATAGATTATGAGAGTACTCGCTCATCTCGTGCAACACTTGTCCCACATTGTAACATCTTTGTTGCAAGCTTCTGTCTGGTGGTGTGAGATTGGCTTTCTTTCTCAGCTCTGGTTTGTGTCCATTGTCTGAGTGGGCCGGGTCATGTGATTTGGAGCTTCTGCAGCTCTGAATTATGAGAAATTATTTGCATGTATTGCTGCTGGTGTTACTGTCATTCTGGGAATGGAATGCCGTTCATATCTGGTGGCCTTGGCAGCAGTCCTGTCTCACACATTTACTCTCTTCCAGCCTGAATTCACTTCACCTCAGCTCTTGCTGAGAGGCTTGCGGCCTACAGTAATTTTCCTAAACCATTATGCAGTGCCTACAGTGTCCATGCTATTCTATATTCTCCATATGCTAGTCACACTTGGCTCTGTCATGTCCCATAGGTGCTCCTGCAGTTCCATAAGGTTAATTGCATCTAAGCATCTGCAAGCTTTGTTCAGGATCTCTTGCTTCTTGCGGTTTCTGCATTGCTGCCTTAAGCTAATAACAAAATGATAAAAGCAATGGCAATATGTATATGTATCTGTCCTTTAACTATAGAATTATACACTGTGCTCTTCATGTCTAAGTGTGCATGTGTGTCCCGATGTGCGAATGGCATGTGTGCTTCCTGTCTAACACTGCTAAGTCATGGTGTCTCTAACGACATCAGTGGCTTTGGCTTCTCAGAGCTTTAGTCAATACTGTCGATTGAGGTCTCTTAAATTGCAGCTTGGGGCTCCTTATCAACTCTGGCGAAGATTTGTACGGCTCCTGGTCTGTAGGACTGGCTGAGTGGGTACCTCTCTGCATACTTATCGATCATTGGAGTACTGGGAATTGGTCCGAAATAATATGGGCGTTCACGGTATCTCCTGGCCTTCTTCCGTGTCATGCACATTATAGGAGGGGGAGGAGTGGGTGAATTTCTCCATCCATCTTCAGTCCCCCTCTAGTCGACTTGGTGACCACATCCTTATATGATGGTCCTTTTGCTCTAGGCTGCCATATCTTTTTTATTCCTCTGAGGTGTCCATAATAGTTGGTGTGGTCAACAAATGAGCAGGGCATATAACAGCATATTCCTTCGGGGTTGCACCAAACCCCCTTCCTGTAATAGAACATTGGATCATGGGGATTGTCCAGCTTTATAGTCCCTGCTAGAAATAGTTCACACTGCGCAATCTTCGTTCTTAGTTTGTCTCGTTCTGCAACAATCTCATCTTTTGTTCCTCCTATGTTCACATCCACCAGGATCTACATTCCAATAGCCTCTTCTGCTGTTTTCTTGAACCGTGCCATGCAGATCTTGATCCCACACACTGATGCTGCTCTCCGCATGAGGGCTCCTGCTATCACCTTCAGTCCGTCTGACAGCCATGATGGCATCTATGACCATATATACATTAGCCAGCTCTTGTCCTTCCCTGTTCCTCGTGCTTCATCTTCCATTTTTGCATGCATCTGGGCCAACTGTGCTACTGCATCTGAGAGAGTTCTGTTATCTTTGTCGTTAGCTGGTATAAATGTGCAAGAGGAACTCCCTAGCTTTACACAAACTCCTCCTTGCATGGCTGTGAGGTGATCCAGAACATACCTATTCTGGAGCGCCACCACCCTTTTTGCTCGGAGCTCTTCTTTAATGGAATTGAATCCATTCAATGTAGAGTTACTTGTTACCATCATCTCCCAACAAGTGATCTGTAACCACTTGGCATTTCTGTACGTCTGTATTCCTGGTATTATTGATGCAAAGAACATTTGTGTTCTGCTGGGATCTCTTCCAGTGCTGTTTCTTATCCTTCTGAAAGTAATTCCCCCCTCTTTTCACTCTGCTCAATTCAGCCTTCTTCTCCGCCTTCTCTGTCTGGGCTGTTGGGGCCACCTTGTCTGATCTCTTCCTTCTCCTGTTGTTTTTTATCATCTTTGGGAAGTCATCGAGCTTCACATCCTTCTTGGGTACAACCAACGAAGGCATGTGGATGTGTACCAATGAACATACTCCTCTCCACTCAGGTGGCAGCTTCTCATACGCCTTTGATCCACACGCCCAGTAGTGATCCATCAGCACTGCCGTTCCTGCTCTCATTGCTGTGAGTTGTTCAATTGTTTTCCATCCTACTTTTTCGCAAACTTCGACATCACCATTGTTCTGATAGCACAGGGCTGGCGTCTTCAGGGGAATTATTGGCATTGGTCCAGCTACATTCTTTACCCATGTCAGCAACTTTGCGCTCGCATTCCCATTCCTTCAGGCACTTGTCATTTTCTTCCTGCACCTTGTTCACTGATGACTGTGTTAGTGTGAGTGCCTTACTTCCCACCACTCCATCTTGCCATCCATCGTTAGTGTACACTCGTCAATACACTAATATCTGTGGCCTTTCCCAGCATCCAGGCTCTTCTCCTATCTCCTTCTCTCTTGTCCAGGGACATGGCAATTCCTTCAGTGTGATAGTCTTTGTTTCTCCTTTCTCTGGTCCATCAGTTATGTACTGCAACCCTTCGTCTAGCCACCAATAGTTGTTAATCATTTCCAGTTTCTTTATAAAATTGTTTTAATATGGAATGTCCCTTTGGAAATCCATCTCAATGTTGCTGTCTTCCCTTGGAATCATCCTCGTGTTTGCACCATCGCGAGATACATAAGGCACTGTGCCTTTGCTGCTAGTATTTCAGTTGCTATGAACGCTCTGGAGGCACCTATGGCATAGGGGATTAAGGAGCAGACATAACCGCTCTCCCTGATGGTTTCCTTACCTACTTTGGTCATGTGTCTCTACCACATGTTGTTAGATACTCGTGCTGTGTCAGTAAAGTACACGTCAACTCCCTTCATGTCTGTGACAACACTGCGCTTACCTCTCCTTACCTTTTCAGCAATCTCTTCTTGTCCACCTGACATGGTTGTCCCTCCTGCTTGGTGTCATGTTAATGTTAGTATAGGGTACAGCGGTAGTGCTAACAACAACATATAATTGTCAAAATACAAATTAATAGGCACGCCATGATAATAATGTTCTTTATTGTTTCTTTCATACCCACTTACGCTGCTTGATCCTTGCAGCCTGGTGATAAAGTTGCCCGCCTGAAATTCGCAAAAGAAGGTGTTAATATGTTAGTATTTGTCATTATCCTCAAGCCCCGCGAACCAAATATTCACTAATAGCGAAGGCGAAGACCTCCTCCCCGACCTTTCTTACTGAGGGTTCTCTCACTGTAGGCAACACTGTGAATTCACTGTGTTCAAGTTGTGGGTATGCTTGGGCCAAATACTCTCCAAAGACTTATATAGTGCACAAACTGGTTAGAGAAACTTTCGGGGTGATGGATGAGTGGTAATATCAGGACAACAACCTATACAATCCCCACAACATCTGCATCAACCTGAGTGTGCAGAAAGGAACAATAATAAACAGACAGTGTTTCTTTCATCAATCTGTACAAGTGTTTTAGTTGCCACTTCTGCTTGGGATCATCTAACCATGGGGTGGCCTTGTCTCCCTAACTCGGCGAGGACTGCACGCACTTGTAGTTCATCAAGGTCTTGAACATGGCCTTGTCGGCCACTGAGACTCTGTTGCCAGGTGAGGTTATTGCTTTGTAAGGCCTGACGTGTTGAAGGTGATTCGAGATGGACCTCCCTACTAACTTAACAGCTCTGTCTGCTACAGCCTCAACCACGTGAGGGCCGGTAAACTGAGGCACGTTCCAGCACTGCACGAAGTTGCACAGGAGAACAATGTCTCCCACGTTTACACAGGCTTTAGTTCATTGTCTTGTGGTGTGTCATCGCTGTCAATGTCTTTGCTTCTTCTGGGCGCCCATGTATCCACTGTATCTAGCGAGAGATAAAAGAAGCAGTAGAAACCAAACAAGCAATGTACTCATACATTTCCTGTCCTTACACATCTGCAATGTTCTGACAATCTTTCAATGTTCTTGTGGGAGGAGCCAGGGAAGATGCATGCGCCGTCCTGTCACCACCTCATGGGGGGGTTAAATGGTGGTTGGACCCTGGCTTATTGCACAATTCAAACAAGGCCAAAGGTAAACAATGTAGCATGTTTTTCTTGATGCTGTGCTGAGTTTTGGCAATGCACTCCTTTAGGAGTCCATTAAAGCGTTCACGCATCCCATTTGCTTGTGGGTGGTACACACAGGCGAATTTGTGCTTGATGTCTAGCAAGGTTGTGATGTGCTGAAATAGTTTATTGGCAAAGTGAGGGCTGTTGTCCGACCACAGGACCTCACACACGCCCCATCACGGGAAAACATCCCTGACCAGAAACGTAGCCGCTCTAAGGGAGTCAGCATGTGTCCAGGGCCCAGCCTCTATCCACCAAGAGAATGGGCAGACAACCACTATCATGAAGCGGTAACCTTGGCAAACCTGAACCATGTCCACGTAGTCCACGTGGAGATGCAGAAATGGGCCTACGGGTCTTGGAATGGCTCCTCTCACAACTCACAAAGTGTGCCCTGCTGTAAACTGCTGGCAGGTTAAGCAGTTACTTATGAAATCAGTTACATGTTCATTCAAATTTGGGCAAAACCATGTTTCTCCAATGTGTGTACCAATGACCTTCTTCCCTGTGTGTGTTGGATAATGAAATTGTGCTAATGCTGTCTTCAGCAATGCTAGTGGCATGACCACGTTTCCTGAATTGTTCTGTCGCCATAAGGCATCTGTGGAGACATGGAGCATCCTCTCCTTACCCACAGCTCCTTATCCTCCAGGGGTGCAGCTCCCTGCAGTTCCATAATCTGTGTCTCTGGTAGTACATTGTAACCTTCTCTCATCACCATGTTCCTCACTCCTCCCTGAGCCTATGGTCTCTCCTTCAGTTCCCATAATTGCCCAAAATACGCTGCGCACTTTGCCTCATAATCTGCTGCTTTGTTTCCGCTTGATAGGGTGTTCCCCTTTTGTGTGGGCCAGGCACTTCACTATTGCTACTTGTTTTGGATATGCAATCACCGCCATCAATTTTCCCAATAATAGCGCATGTTGCACTGAAATGAAATGATATTTTATTTATATCGCACTCATACACAAGTGTTTCAGAGCACGACCAGACAAAAAAAGAGGGGAACAAGGGAGAACAAAAAAGAAAACAACAATCTTACTAGGCCCAGTGACATTTAAGAAAATGCAACTGCAGGAAAGGGGGAGTAGAAAGTGCAGAGCAGATGAGAGAAAACAGAAATGAGTATTAAATAAAATAAATAATAAATTAGGGCGATAAAACATTGTACAGCCAGCAAGTGGCAGGTGAAAGTTAGTTAGATACGGTATATCTAATAAGTGCAGAAGAAATGTGGGAGGGGGACTGTATGGGTACAGATACAGAGCCCTAGTGCAGAGGGTAGCCTGGAGGCAGTGCAGGAGGGTGGCAGGGTGAGCAGGTACCTGGGCCCGATTGACAGAGGGTGACCAGGTGCACAATGCCAAGAAGAAGAAACAGATCAACAGGGGAGAAAGGGAGCAAAGGCAGAGGCAAAGAGGAAGGTCTTGAGATGCTTCTGGAACCGGAGATGGTTTTCCTCAAGTTTCAAGGTGGCCGGGAGGCTGTTCCAAAGGGAGACACCAGCCAAAGACAGAGATTTACCCCCAGCTCGTTTCTTTACAAACCGACTAACCCAGAGGGAGTTATAAGTAGAGGAGCGAAGGGCTGGAGACGGGAGGTAATTACGCAGGGATAGATGAAGGTATTTTTGACCAAGGCTCCAGAAAGCCTTGTGGACAATGCAGAGGGTTTTAAATGTAATCCTTGCATCCACTAGGAGCCAATTAAGGGATTTCAGGGCTGGAGAGATACGGTCCCAGGGCTTGCGGCCAAGGACAAGTCTTGCAGTCCTGTTCTGGATTAGTTGTAGAGGGCGGAGAGTGGAGGCAGGTAGATTTAGAAAGAGGCTGTTACAGTAATCCAGTCTGGAAAGAACAAGAGCTTGGGAGACAGTGAGCTTTTGACGGAAGGAAAGGAAAGGCAGAGTACCTCTAAGGAGGTGCAATAAAATGTTTGACTTTTTGGAGACATCAGAGATGTGTGCGGAGAAGCAAAGTGTAGAATCAAAGATAACACTGAGGTTCTTGGCTGCGCAGGTGGGTATAGGAGGAGGGCTAAGGGATGCTGGCCAGAGAGTGAGAGGAAAGGATGGAGATGGTGTACCAATAAGAAGAATCTCGGTCTTGTTGGCATTTAGACAAAGGTCGTTAGTGGCACACCAGTTTTGAATTGCGATTAGACAATCAGAGATGAGGGAAGGAGAGGAGGAGGCTGAAGGAAGCGTCAATATGAGTTGGGTGTCCTCAGCATAGCACTGGAAAGTTGAGCAGAAGATGCAGATGCAGTAAGCCAGAGTTGCCAAGTATTGGTTGAAAAGCCAGGGCGAGAGGTAGACCCCTGAGGGACACCACATGTGGAAGGGAGATAGAAGATAGAAAGGACCCAAGTTGTAACTGGGAGGGTTGAGCAGAGAGAAAAGAGGTCAGCCAGGCCAGAGCCTGATCAGGTTGTCACAGAGATGATTGAGCTGGGTGGTATGATTGACCGTGTGGAACACAGAGGAGAGATCAAGTAGGATGAGGACAGAGGGAATGTTAGAATCGAGATTGGAAAGAAGGTCTTCATGGATGTTTAGGAGAGCAGTTTCCGCGCTTCTGGCAGCTCTGAAGCCAGATTGGTGGTCGCCGAGGAAGCCAAAAGAGTCGGAACGAAGGTTAAGCTGAGAGATGGCCAGCTTTTCCAGGAGATTACCCAAGAAGGGAGTAATGGAAATTGGGTGGTAGTTTTGCCGGACATGATGGATCAGCAGTGGATTTCTTGAGGAGAGGATGCACAAGGGAGTGGAGTGCTTAAGGGGGGAGGGGAAAGAGCCAGAGGCAAAGGAGAGGTTGCAGAAATCTGCAAGGACCGCAGCAAGGGTGTCAATGTGGTCCTTAATGGTTTTAGAGGAACAGGGATGGACCTGTTTTGATGAGGTTTTCATAGATCGGACTTGTCTAGCTACCTCATCGGGGGAGAAAAGAGGAAAGAAGGAGAAAGTGGGAGGGGGTGCTGAGGGAGGGAGAGCAAGCCGAGAAGAAGAGGGAGGAGGAGGAGGGCGAGCCGAGGAGACGGTGGGTTTTAGAGATAATGTGAGAGGCAAGGGCATTGCAAGGAGCCTGGGAGGCGAGAGGAAGGATGGGGACTGCAGCAGGGTTGGCCAGATCTTTGCAGATTTTGAAGAGTTCAGCCGAATTGTTAGATGCCGCAGAGACGCAGGCTTGTATGTGGACTCTCTTCTTAGTGCGGACAGCGAGTCGGTATTACCTTTGGAGGAGGCGGTAGGCCAGTTTGTCAGAGGATGAGCAAGAAGTCCTCCATTTCCTCTCCGCCGCCCTACACTTCCATTTAAGTGTAGCTAGGTCAGAGTCATACCAAGAATTGTACTTGGCTTTGGACTTCAGCCGGATCCTCGTGACAGGGGCAAGAATATCGAGGGTAGCAGAAATAGAAGAGTAAAGAAGAGAGAGGGCTGTGTCAGGGTGTGAATCAGCCTGGAGTGGAGGAGGTAAGGAGAAGGTTTCAGCGAAGGCCTCGACTGACACACGCTTCATGGGCCGGATATCCGAGAAGGTGGGTGGCAATCTATGAGTGGACTTGGCTTGCAGGGAGGTGATGGAGCGATGAGAAGAGAGGAGGCAGTGATCACTCCAGGAGAGAGGAGTAGTAAGGGGGTAGAGAGGAGGAGGTCAGAAGAGATCAAGACATCAAGTGTGTGCCCAGCAGAGTGAGTCGGGCTGGGGGAAGGATAGAGAGAGAGAGGGAGTCGCAGAGGTCACGAAAGAGTGCAGATGAGGGACAGGTAGAATCAAGATGGATGTTGAGGTAAACAAGGTGTAGAAGTTGAGTGATTGAGGCCAAGAAGGAGGAGGAGAGGTCAGCCCACTTAGAGAGAAAAGAGGGGATTTGGCCAGGGGGCCTTTAGAGAGTAGCAACAGTAAGAGAGTGGCTAGGAGAAAGAGAGAGTCTGCATACTAGGCATTCAAAAGAGGAGTAAGCTTAAGTGGGAATGAGGGAGGCAGGAATCCACTCAGGGAAGATGAGGCTACACTCCCTCCAAGCTGGTTGGATCTGGGGGCTGAGAGCATCTTGTAGCCGTCAGGGAGGAGAGTGTCAAAACTTGTGACAGAGCTGGCAATGAACCATGTCTCGGTGAGATTGAGGGCATCAAGGTCGAGTTCTTCTAGGAGGTGACAGATCTCAGAGGAGTGTTTAACAGCCGAGCCAGAATTGAGAGTGGTGAGATGAAGAAGGTTGCCAGCCTTAAAGACCTTCTGGGGAGGGGTACAGATCAGAGGTACGCCCTGCGGAGCTGTGGAAGGAGCTTGAGATGAGGCAGAGGAGGAAGTGGAGGAGCGCAAGGTAGCCAGGGGAAGAGAGTAGGGGCAGCTGGAGATGAGAGGAAGTTGATGAGAGACGGGGACCACCTATCAAAGAGGAGGAGATTAGCCAGAGGGCCTTGCACCATGACAGTAACTTTTAGACAAACATTAATGAGGACTCTAGAGGAGTCAAAGAGATGCATAAGGACTTCCCAATGGGTGCCACCATTAATGGGAGAGGAGGAGACAGGGCAGAGCATAGAGATCATATGAGGGGTCCAGAGATCTGGAGAGGGAATGAAAAAGAGGATGTCATTGAGGGTTTGTCTGGCAGAGAGGCTGGAATAGGTATCAGTGATGGGAGACCTAGGTTGGAAACCAGGATATCCTTTTTGAATTTCTTCTTACCAGACTTAGTGAGAAGGGTAGGATAGTTAATAGAGAAGCAGTTAGAGTAGATAGGAGGAACAGATAACACCATGGGCAGGTAGAGTGAGGAGGGAGTAGGAGAAATATACAAGATCAGAGGTAAGAAGCAGTCACTGGGCTAGTAGGTTACAATTGGGGGCCGAAGTAGGGTGAAAACGCAGCCACAATAAGTTTTACAGAAACACACCCAAATTTGACTTTTCCGAACACACCCAAATTTGACTTTCCCAAACACACCCAAATCTGACTTTCCCAAAACACACCAAATTTGACTTTCCCAAAACACACTAAATATGACTTCCCAAAACACAAGCAAATTTGACTATCAGAAACACACAAACACACCCAAATGTGACTTTCAAAGCAATTGCTAAGGCAACAATAGGTAAAAGAAATGAGGTAGGATTATAGGTGAGTGCTTAGACGAGAGCATGAAGGGAAAGACCAGTGTACACAAGAAGGTAAAGTGAAGGTCAATGAAGTGAAATTGAAAGGGTAGACAGAGGGAGGGAAACTAGCCAAAGGAGGGGGAAGTGAGAGAGTCTTGGAAGTTCAGTTTCATAGTGGAGGGAGCTGGCAGTCCCAGGGAGGGTCAAGCTGGCGAAGTGGCGTCATGTAGCGTCCCGGTAAGCGGACAGGTAAGCTGACAGGGGCCTCAGAAGTGGGCCTTGGAGGCAGGGGGCCGGCTAAGCTTGCCGGTCCCTTGTTGGTGATTCAAGGCAAGCTCCACCACCAATCACTGTGCTGGATGTGGGCAGGCGGCAACAGCAACAGTGCCCCAAATGGAGAAAAGGCTTGGGTGGCCATGTTCAAAGCACCGCATGGTGCAAAGGATTTGCACGCAAAAGGCAACCCAGGACAACGTTGAAGGTGCAGAGCAGCAGTCAAATCAAAAGCAATTAAGCTGCCCAGAAGCACGATGACGATGCACAATTTTCAAGGCAAGAAATGATGAATTTGTTTTTTTTAAAAATAAGTTACAAAAAATTTAAGTATTTCCCAGAAAGTGCCCAAAGTTCAATTAGAGGTGTAGGGGTGCAGGAATAATTGCCCCTACCTCAAACACATGCCAGAAAACCCCACTGTTCCTCACACGAGATCCGGGGATGAAAGACAGGCTGAGAGGGAAACAAAGCAGGACCACGCACTTCGTCGCGTTGGTGAGAGTGAAAACAATGCAAATGAGGGGTGGGGCGGCTAAGCCTGCCAGTCCCTCGTTGGTGATTCAAGGCAAGCTGCACCACCAATCACTGTCCTGGGTGGGGGCAGGTGGCAACAGTGCCCCAAATGGAGAAAAGGCCCAGGCGGCCATGTTCAAAGCACTGCAGGTTGCAAAGGATTTGCAGGCGAAAGGCAACCCAGGACAACTTTCAAGGTGCAGATGGTCCCATCTGCTCTCCTGACCCTCTCCTGAGTGCACTGTTGACATCACGTAGGTGGAGTCAGAATAAATTGTGACATACTTCTCTATGCTGTTTTCTAGTGCTAATATAAGAGCCACTAGTTCTCCTGCTCGTGCCACATAATAATGGGAGCATAATCGCGCACTCACAACCACCTCGCTTGTCCCGTCCTCCTTCAGTCTTACTACTGCATTCCCAGTCTGTCTGATGTCATCAGTTTGATCAACTGTCGACGAACCGTCAATGTACAGTACGTCTCCCCACTCAAGTGCATCTACCTCCACCTTGTGTATTGAACTGAACATCTCTATGTTCTTTGTGCAGTCAGGTGCGTAGTCTCCTGCCTTGAGAACATCTGCCAAAAATATTGATGGATTTAGAGTTTTGCATTTTACTATTTTCAGTCCCACATTGGATAGTATCACCTTATACCCTAATGCTCTCTGCGTTGTCAGTGTGCTCTTTGGTGTATGCAGTATCGCAAAGAGGGAGTCCTCCACGTACAATGTGGCAGTGCACCCCATTGTCACTGCTGATGACTTTTCCACTCTGAAGGCCGCAGCTGCCAATGATTGTTTGCACGGAAAATGTCCTCTCATAACTAAGTCAAGTTGCCCACTGTAGTGAGTAATCGGATTATGGTGCATGCTTGTGTTCTGAGTCAGTACCACCTTCATCACTACACCATCAGTGTGTGAAAATAAGAAAAATTCCTTCTTATAGTCAGATGTCTCTGACACTGGAGCAGTACTTATGGCTTCCTTCAGTTCTTCAAAAGTCTCAGCCATTTCTGTGGTCCATGTCAGTGTCTTTGTTCCCCTTTGTTCCTCTTCAGAGTGTCCAGTAGTGGCCTGGTGTATGTGCTGAAGCCGAAGACACATGCTCTATGGTAATTGCACAACCCCAAATGTTGTTGTTTCCCTTACCATCGTGGGCTGGGGTGTTTTGTGTATTGTCTCTGCTCTCTTTGGGGCAATGTGTTGGCCGTCCTTATATATCATCTGTCCAATGTATAGCACCTCCTTCTGGCAATACTGTAGTTTGGCCTTGTTCACCTGGTACCCTTTGTCAGCTAACTCTGTCAGTATGTGCACTGAGTCCCTTCTGCACTCGTCTTCTGTCTCACTGCAAATCAAAATGTTGTCTACATACTGAGGACGGTGCTTTCTGTCTGTATGTTGCTTGGATCCATCTGGATCACTCTGTTAAAGATAGATGGTGACTCGTAGTACCCTTGTGGCAAACAAGTGTGTTTCCACTTCTGGTTTCTGTAAATAAAGCTGGTCAAGTCCTGTCAGTATGGGTGTAATGGCACTGAGAAGAATGTTTTCTTCAAATCAATGACGGTGAAACAGGTGGCTTCTGCTGGAATGCCGCACAAAAGTGTTGCTGGGTTTGCTGCTACAGGATACTCTGCTTCTACAATATGGTTAAGAGGTCTTAAATCCTGAATAAAACGCCATGAACCCCCATTGGCCTTGCGCATGTGGTACGCTGCTGTGTTGCATGGAGATTTTGATGGTACCAGAATGCCTCTGTCAATCAAAGCTGTGATTGTTTCATAAATGCCTTCATCTGCTTCCTTAGTTAGAGGGTATTGCTTTACCCTTGGTAAAATCACCTCCTGGTTTCAGTTTAATCTTCACTCCCCCTATGCTCTTTATGCAGCCCACGTCATAAGGACTTGTGGTCCATAAACTGCTGGGCACTTTGGCCATGTCCTCCTCCCATATTGAGGGTAGTGCCTCCAGCGCCATAGCCATTCTCTGTGGCACCTCCCTGTATCTGTAGCCAGTATGTTATACTCATTTTGATCACTATCTCCAATCCCTGTCTCTCTTCTCCAAATAGTTAATCGTCTGTCACTGTGGTCAGCCTGCACCCTTCTGCAACTGCAATTATTGCTCTCCATGCCCTCCCTGTCATCCACTCCATGTACTGCAATCCAATCCTCCCTTACCAACACTGCCTCTATCTCTATGGACACTATTGTTCCTTCTGGCTCGTCCAATGGTGTCTCTGGGCTGAACAGGTATTCGCTTGGAACTCGACACACATTCCCTGCATTGCCTGGCATCCATGCAAAGGCAATGTCAATCCTATATTGAAACATCTCTGGGTCCACTGACACCCCCCTGTGTACCGTGCGTCCAGAATATGCTTGGGCATTCAACATGTGCATGCTTGGTGTTGAGCACACTATGCCTTTGTCTGGGAATGAGATGGTCATGTTTGGTCTGCTCATGATGTCTCGTCCCAATATGTTTACAGGTGGCTGTCAAGAGTAAAGTAAAGGTAGTGATAAGTCGTGATCATTATAGATAGTGAAATAGTATCAGTAAAAGTAGTCACTTCCCGAGCCCCAGAGAATCCTTGAGTGTTCATGGAATCGTTTTGTAACCTATCGCCACCCCTATGCAAGGTTCCTCCGCAGGGTTGGGTGTGATCGACAGGATGGGACACATTCAGTTCGTCTGTGAGCTGTCCTATTTGGGGTACATGGATAACCCATTCCCTGTAAAAGGGTTGTTCCCCACCATTGTGAGCCCTCCCAGTCATTGGATGGGTACTGTTGGTTCTGTGTCCACCTGTGCTGATGCGCTGTCATCTTGTATCTGTGTCAGTTGTTGTGCGCTCCCCCTTATTTGTGGTGCTTGTAAATACTGCGGTATCGGTGCTGCCATCTGTGGTACTTGTATCTGTGCTTGTCGTTGTGTGGTGCTGGTCACAGCACTGTGGTGGCTCTATCCCTTGTCCTGGAAGCCCCCCTGAAAAGTCCCCTGGGTTCTGCTGCATCTGCTGTCCATATCCCCGAAACCTTCCTGAAAATTCCCCTTGGTTGTGATGCATCTGTGACCTGAAGCCACAGGCCCTTTGTAAACCTCCGCGGAATCCCTTTTGTGGGCTGCCCCGCCCCATGTACCCTTCCCCATGGGTGGTGCAATCTGTTGTGGTTGTTGATACTGCGGCTGTGCCTGTGGGGCGTGGCTGGTTATGACTGCACCTTCCATCGCGTACTACGATAGCTTTCGCTGCACTAGTTTGGCCTCATCTGCCTTCCTACCTTCTGCTTTTTGCTTAACCTACTCCTGCCATAATCTACAATGATGTACTATTGTGAGCTGTATTTCTGGCCATCCCTTCGCTTCCATCCCCACCAATTTCTTCAAACTCTTCTGTACTGGTTCTGGTAGTCCCTGCACTAAAATATTGATATTGTTTTATCCCAAGTTTATCGAGTTTTGAGGTGCCAAAGCTCTTGAATCTCCTGAATGTACTGCACAGTATCTTCATCTTCCCTCATCTTCTGTGACATAATCGCCCCAATGTCTGACGTGTCCGGGTATTGTGTCCATAATGCTTGCCAAACTGCTGACCTGCAGTTTGCAAATGGCACCCCATCATGCTCTGTGTTCTGCGTCGTCACCCCTGGTGATCCTGCCCTCTTCCATACATCATCAGCTGCGTATCCTAATATTGATACTAATAGTCCCTTTATGTCACCCATTGCTAGTCTGTCACCAGCTGTCATCTTTTACATCTCATAAAACCATTTCCCCGCTCTTGCGCTCAATAATGGTAACCTGCACTTCACATTCTTCTTGACTGTGTGTTTCCATGGCACATACTGATGTCTCACCCCTCTTCTTTCTAATAAAGGCATCCGTGAATATGCCTTCACCTCCTCAGGTGTCCTTCGATATAGTCTGATTTGTCATTGCTCCCTCTCGTCCTCATTGTCTGTACAAATATATACTGGTTTCAATGTGGGCACTCTTCTGTTATCATCATAGGCTCTGGACAATCGTTCTGTCGAGCAGGCTATGGCTGTCTCCCCCTTCCTTCATCCCGGGAGATCCCTTAGTCTATTAACATATGTGTTGTGTGTTCTGCAAATGTCGCTTATCTGCTGTGTCTGCTCGTCTGGATCACCCCCTCCTTCTCCTTTTCCGTGGTTCATAAATTCCCATGACACCCAATTGTCTGTTCCTGTGGACTGTGGCTGACCCTTTTCCCCCTTCTCGTCCCCGCTGTGTTTGTCATCATTGTCGGATCCTGTGTCCATGTTGCTGCAAAAATCATCAGCAAAACTTAGTCTCCTTGATGGCAAGTCTGTATTAGGTTTCATGCTAAGATCGATGTCCACTAAATCATATTTGCTGCCTCCTGCCCAGTCCCCTAGGCCTGCTCCTCTTCCATCTGTCACGCTCCTGCTTCGTGAGTTTGCGCTGTCTGGTTCTGTTTGTCTGTCTTCCTCCCGTTTATTCCCTTCCCTATCCACTGCACCCTCGGTCTTCACCGGCCTCATGGCTCGATTGTCCTCCTCCCTGCGCACTCGTTCTCTCACCTATCTTGCCAACTGCAACTTTCTCTGATCCCTCTCTGATAACTCGCATTTTTCTTGCTTTGATATCTCTCTCCGTCTCTCCGCCTTCTCCAGTTCTCTCTCCCTTTTCGCCTTCATTTCCCTTTCCACTCTCTTCCTTTCCTTGATATCCCTCTCTATTGTTTCTTCTCGTTCCTTTTCCAAATGTTCCTTCTCTTCTTCCCTCGTTCGCTCCCTGTCTACCTGCTTCAGCTTCTCCTCTCTCCTTCTTTCTATGTCCTCGCGCTCTAACCTCACTTCCCTGTCCTTCTCCCTTCTATCCTCTTCCATTTTTTCTTCCCAATCTGTCATGTCACTGTCCCTCTTCAGGCTTTCTATCACCTTGGTCGCCCCTTCTGCCTCCCCATTTGTCTTCCCTTGAAGCTTTAAGAGTACCTGCGCTGCTATCCATTCGTTTGTGCTTATGCCCTCAAACTCCTCTTTCACGCACTGCTGCGCCTCACTACTCACCCTTGCATCACAAACTGGCTATCCTGCGCCTTTTTGCTTATCCTCTTTAGTTTATGGTGGTGGTTTATATGTCGGATTTAAGTACTCCTCTGCTGCCCTTAGTTCCCTCATTGGATACATTCCCTGTTCATTGTCTGTGTCATCAGATACTACACTTGGAGGGGAAGGGGGAGGTGCAGAGGGATGGGTCCCTTGGTCCTTCACCTCCTGCTGGCTTAACATCCACTGATGCCTCGCGGCACCCCTCACTCCTGGAACATGCATCATAACTCAAATATGGTCATGCATTTGGTCAACTTCTCCCTCTTGTAAGCACCCTGTATGTGTGTCAATAGCAATTGCTGAACGCCCTTGGAGAAACTCCCACAAGGTGGCCATGGTTTTGTTAATTTACCTTCTATACTTTTGTACCATTCTATACAATATATAGATATGTGTCCTTGTAAGGCTGAAGTGTCTTACACAAATGCTGAAGGGGAGTAATCCCCCCATTGTTACCTTGATATATTTCAATACTTCTTACCTGACCTCAAGTCGAGGGTTTCGTTAATCTGCTGTTCATGAATAAAAGTTATAAATCCAACGATGATACTATCCAGTCTCTAGAAGCCCCTACGGCCCCACAACTTATGAGCGGGGCTCCGGGCACCACCCCTCCTTCACAATCGCTGCCTCCTCAGGCACACAACCACAATCCTGAGCGTGCGCCTTCTGCACACCGCCACTGGTTCACCTCATCTGCCAATCCCAAATTCTCAATACTAGCTCCTCGCCATTTCAAGTTCTCTGTGTCCTATCCAAGTGAAATTGTAAATCATGTTGCACCCGTGCCCAATGTGCCTGTTACTGTTCCAAGTGGTACCTTAAATCATGTGGCACCCGTGCCCAATGTGCCTGTTGTTCCAAGTGAAATTGTAAATAATGTTGCACCCCTGACCAATGTGCCTGATATTGCTCAAAGTCAAATTCTAAATCTTGTTGCGCCTGTGCCCAATGTGCATGTTACTGCTCAAAGTGAAATTTTAAAACGTACTGCACCCATGCCCAATGTGCCTGTTATTGCTCCAAGTGATACCTTAAATCGTGTGGCACATGTGCTCAATGTTGTGACTAGGGGGTTGTCCTTCCCTCTATGGTTTGGACAAATTGCATCTCTGATTTAGGTGCATGCAAATTTCTAGACCCTTTTCGGTGCCCGTTTAATTGGGGAGGTCATTGTTAGTACTGACGGTCTTATCAGTGGAAGTCACATATTTCTTACTCATATGTGTAGACTCCACACAGTTAAGCTACCAAATACATTTCCTTGAGGAAATAGTTGAAGAGATTACAGCAGAACACAAATAATTTGTGATTTCAAAAAATTATATATTTTAGTGAAAACGTTAAAATAATTGCAGTGGAACAACAATCATTTCTAATTTCAACATTAAGTTTGCTATTCAAATACAAAGTATCAATCTAACAAGCAATGAAGATAGAAATACAAAGAGATGAGACATTAAGCATAGGTCTCCGTTGCCCGGCTGGTTTCTGACCTCACATGGTCTACGTCTAAGTAGAATGTTAGAGGTGTAGGTGCAGCGAAAAGAATAGTCCATACAATTTCTGGGTATATACACTGCAGACGTTTCAGCAAGGTAAGTAAAACGCCTTCTTCTGGGGCCGAGAGATTCAGAGAACTCACTGGGGCTAATGTGACTGTCGCCAGATGAGCCGAATTGTTTTTTTTCAATGATGGTCCATGTGGGAATCAAAGGTTGGCCACTTCGAGCATGAACGGGTGGCGCCTGGGGGCCTGTGGGTATGGGTTCAGGTCTGGTGATGTTGGCGTCCAAAATGAAAAAGTGCTCTGGTTCAGACGGACCTGGTGGTGCAATAAATGCTCAGCGATGTTGAAACGGGAGGTGACATATGATCGGGAGTTTGTTCAGGCTCTGCTACACAGAGGCAGTGGGTGGAAAGCGATAGGAGCAGCGTCTTGAAATGGCGCTCAATGTGCCTGTTACCGTTCCAAGTAATACTTTACATCTTGTCGCACCCGTGCTTTCCCCCTCAGCTGCGCCCTTATCAACACCCGCTGGCTCCCAGCCCATGCACTGAAATTCATGATTTAATTACTAGCCATAATCTTGATATATTAATCATTAGCGAAACTTGGCTTCACGAAGCCTCAGGACCTGCCCTCTCGCTAGCCCTCCCGCAGGGCTACACCATCTTCAAGCAGGATCGCCCCCTCCAGAAGGGAGGAGGTGTAGCCCTGATAGTGAAAGAGACCATACCTATTAGGAAAGTGCAAGAAGAACTGGGTTCCAACAGAGACTACCTGCTCCTCAAAGTCCACGCATCCCCAAGCTGTACCATCACCCTCCACATTGTTTACCGACCTCCAGGCCCAATTACGGACTTCCATGACGCCCTATTACATGTCATATCCAATAACCTAAAAAAATAACCTTTAAAGCCATCCTGCTAGGGGATCTCAATCTTGGTCTTCATGACCCGTCAGACTCCCAAGCCGCAACCCTCAACAAATCCTTATCCTCCCTAGGATTCCAACAAGCAGTTAAAGTGCCTACCCACATCAAAGGTCGCACCCTGAACTGGGTGGCACATCACAACTGCCCCCCTACTATTACAGCTATCACTTCCATTCCATGGTCAGGTAATCATTCCATTTGTTTTGATCTGAACATCGCCAAAGAGCCACCCTGGCCGGTCAACCCACTCCCTCCTGCCGTGTGCAGAAGCTCCCATCAGCTCAATAAGGAAAGGCTACTCCTCTACCTTTTGATGCCTGCCTTCAAGGCTCCATTCTCCAAGGACACAGAGACCTTTGCTTCCACCTCTAACGATACCATCACCCATGCAGTAGACGCCATTGCACCTCTTACCATCAGGAAAGCCAAGGATAATAAACATACAAATACCTGGTTCTCCTCCGAGCTTCTCGAGATGAGCGCCAGAAAAGAAGTTGCACACTCCGCCTGGTTAGCCAAACCTTCTGACTACCAAAGCAGCATTCAAGTATATTTCCAAAGACTATATCAAAGGCCATTATCGAAGCCAAGAGCATTTCTTTTAACACTAGGGTAGCAAACGCCAAATCCGGCACCAGAGAAATCTTTGCTATTTTTAGAGAATTGGAATCACAAGCACCCACTCCACCGTCCACCTGCAAAAATGCAGACTGGTGTAACAGTATCCAGGCTGCCATGTTTCACAAGCTCAACATCTTGCAAATCAAAATCATCGCCCAGCAACAGGCCCTAAGCCAACAAATGGCTGACCTCCGCTGTAGGACCTCCTATGACTCCCCCTTTTCCTTTAAGGTAATGAATGAACAGGAAGTCATCGCCCTCCTCAAATCAATCAAACCGTCCATCTGTAGAGGTGACGCCTGCCCCGCACAACTTATCAAAGAATGTGCCTCCATCCTTCCCCCTTTCCTGACCGCTTTTATCAATGCCTCCTTCACATCTGGACTTGTCCCGGCAGGCCTCAAAGTAGCCTGGGTACGCTCTCAATGGGAATGGGAAGGCCGGTAACACTGGCACCGTCAATAACGGTGCCAGCGCTACTGGGTAGGTCTGCTCGGAGTTCGCAGACTCTTGGTAGGCCCAACATTTTCCCCCAAAAGGAACGTAGACCCATCCAGACAGCAAGTTCAAACTGCGGTTCATTACAGCAAAACCAACATGGATCAGTACAAGGATAGAAGAAATCTGAGGCCCACTCAACGTCTCCTGGCTCGCAGGCCAGTTCTGTCCTAAAGTTGCATCATAATGACGTCAAAACTTGGGCCACTCTCCAGAAAACAATGCTGGATTGGGTACTGAGCAATAGTCCACCTATAGTGGACACTATACATGTTAGTCTACTGGCTCTCGCATGTCAGGTGGCTGGCCTGATCCGTCCCCAAATTGATATCTCTAACAATGTTGCAGTGTGAGGGTCTTACCATTGGTTCTTGCCTGTTTAAACCACCCTTAGGAGCGTGAACTGTGATTGGCTAGAGCTTTCCTCCCCAGACCAGGGATCCGCAAAGGTTCTAAGCTCTTAGTGTACCTTCTCAAGGTAACACGAATGACTATGTGTCTGTATTGTAACTCGTGTGTACCACCATAGACTATGAGAGTGCTTGCTCATCTCGTACAACACTTGTCCCACATTGTAACATCTATGTTGCAAGCTTCTGTCTGGCGACGTGAGATCGGCTTTCTTTCCCAGCTCTCTTTTCTGTCCATTGTCTGAGTCGGCCGGCACGATTTGGAGCTTCTGCAGCTCTGAATTATGAGTAATTATTCGCATTTATTGCAACTGGTGTTACTGTTGTTCAGGGAATGGAATGTGGTTCGTATCTGGTGGCCTTGGCAGCGGTCCTGTCTCACACGTTTACTTTTGTGCAGCCTGAATTCACCTCAGCTCTTGCTGAGAGGCTTGTGGCGTGCTGTAATTTTCCTAAACCATTATGCGGTTCCTACAGTGTGCATGCTATTCTTTATTCTCCATATGTTAGTCACACTTGACTATGTCGGGTCCCATAGGTGCTCCTGCAGTTCCATAAGGTTAATTGCATATAAACATCTGCAAACTTTGTTCAGGATCTCTTACCTCTTGGGGTTTCTGCCATGCCACGTTAAGCTCATGACAAAATAATAAAAGCAAAGGCAATATATATGTATCTGTCCTCTAACTATAGAACTGCATGCTCTTGTTCTTCATGTATTCGAGTGTGTTTATGTCTCGATGTGCGGGTGGCACTTGTGTTTCCTGTCTAACACTGCTAAGTCATTGTGTCTCAACGTCAGTGGCTTTGGCTTCTCAACGATTTAGTCAATACTATCAATTGAGGCCTCTTTAGTTGCAGCCTGGGGCTCCTCATTCACTCTGGAGAAGATTTGTACTGCTCCTGGTCTGTAGTGCTGGCTGAGTGGGTACCTCTCGATTTACTTATCGATCATTGGAGCACTGGGAATTGGTCCGAAATAGTATGAGCATTCGTGGTATCTCCTGACCGTCTTCCATGTCATATACCTTATAGAAGGGGTAAGAGGGGGTGAATTTCCCCATCCCTCTTCAGTACGACAGACCGGGCTCACGAGGCAGGTGGTACCTCGAGGGGTCCCAGATCAATCTTGGCCCAATTCCACTGCTATGCTGAGAAGGCCAAGATCACTGATAATGCAAGGAGAGAGGGCCCAATAAGGTACGGTGGCACTCATATTACTATCTTCCAAGACCTCTCTAGCTTTACGCTCACCAGAAGAAGGTTGTGTGCACCTCTTACCCGGTGGATCAAGGACAGGGGTGTGAGATAATGTTTGGGCTTCCCGTTCTCTCTGTCTTTTGAATATGGATTTCACAAATATGAACTGGTATAGGAACACGACATACAAAGGGTGATAGATGAATTGGTGGGGGACAAGGAGATACCTGCTCGGGCAGCCGATAAAGACAAAAGGGCCACGCAGAGGAAAGATAAACCAGGAGATCGAAGACGAGTTCTGGGTTCCCAAAAGTTTTTAAAACTCAATACTCCCCCCTCACCCACCCCCCCCACGGGGCAGACGTGAACTCTTTGTTTTACTACACAATGGTTTAGAGTTGCCATTTGGCTCTGCAGTATCTAAAACACTGCCCCTCCTTTTCCGACACAAATACTTTCGCACACCACGAAAGACAACGGACTAACACCAGAGCTGTTTACTTAACATGTCCCAAAACCTGGGTCAGACAAAGTCAGGCAATTGACCAGAATCACACACAACTGACGGCCCTTTCCCTTCCCCACAGGGGTAAAAGTTGGGGCACAAGAGCACACTACGAGCAAGGTAGATCGCACGACGAAACAGCTATCCAAGCACAGCAGTTCAAGAAGAGGAGAAAGGTGTCAAGAACCAAGAGGGTGACAAGGAGAGAAGCGAACTTGCCCTTTCCATCCCAGACCCGCAAAGCCTCCCCAAAAGGAATTGTAAGACTGCAAACAATAGCTAACGTGTGTTGTAGTAGATGTCAATGGTACACAGAGCACGCTTATGCCGATTAACAGGTCAGAGAGAGAAGCCTGCTACCGTGGTACCATCCTTGACGCCAGATACAAGAAACGCCAAGTGGTTTATCACAGCTGGTGAGTCGATGGGAGAGCCGATAAGAACCGAACTGTGTTGAACGAAGGCCGCAAAGTAGCAACTTAAGGAAAGTTAAAACTACTGTTAAAATAACAGGGAGACCGGCTGCAGAGGGATCCAGCACCATGTGGTTGCTTACTCGAGAGACTCTGGTCAGTCCCTTATTTGTTGAAACTGCTGATACCAGAAGGCTTTGGGACAGCCGCAAGGGAACGTTCAAAGTGATCATACAGCCTTCTCGCAAAAGGCTCTGTACAGTCAAAAGTCTTTGAGAGCCCAGAAGAGGGGGACCCAAGGGTGAAGAACCCTCACCCTAAGTGCCACAAGGAAGAAACTTTGAACTTTATTGTTCTGTACATATCAGAGCCTCGGGAGCATTGCCAAAGACCCTGATATCGCTAAGAACTTTGTACAATCTGACCCCAGAAGAGGGGATATTCAGGGTTGGGAAGCCATCACCCAAAAGTGCAATTGGAAAGTAACTTTTTTAAAATTATTTTCCCGACCCTCGAAGGCAAGAAACTTTCAAGTGAAAAGAGACTTGGCCATTGAGGCTCCTGATAAGTTAAGAACGGAACTGCCTTCTCGTGCTGGGGAAGCTCAAGACTGTGCTGTGCCCAAAGGTCCCACCTTGTCCTGTGCCCAAAACGTGGGGAAGGGAGACCCCGACTACTGCATCCTGACATGTTATTTGTGAACACTTCTTTCTTTCTTCTGAATCCTATCCCACAATCCTTTATATGTATTTGCACGCTTTGCAATAGTTTGTTTTAGTATAGGCCCTTTCTGATTTGACAAGACGCCACAAGGACTGCCTTATTTTTCATTTGATGGTCGAAGCTTGCTCCCATCTTAGATTTAGGTTTAGATTAGGCGTTTATCTCATTCACTTTTTCAGTTTGATAAACATCCTTGAACTGTGATCACTTGTGTGTTTACTGTTGCCACCATGAGTACCTTACATTTGGTGTCAAAAGTGGGATGTGACTCAAATTGAAACTAATTGGGGAACCCTACACTTTCAAAAACATTGTCAGAGAGCCTCTAGCCCTTCCATCGCCATCAAAGGATCAATAGGGGTTTGATATCTGTAGAAGTAGGGAAGCTATTATTCCTCCTGGGAAAAGAGGAATGATTCCTACAGACGTAGTTTCGATGCCCACTCCAGGGTGCTACATTGGATTAGCCCCAAAATCCGGCTTAGCAAGGAAGTTCAGGATAGATGTCTTAGCAGGCGTTATTGATCATGACTTCTGGGGAGATGTGAAGGTTCTCTTACAGATTCACAATGAAGTCCCTTTTGAGGTACATTGGGGAGATCAAATTGCCCAGGGAATTTTGGAAAGAGCTCTATGTCCTCAATTAAAGAAAGCGACCCAAATAAAACTGAAAGAGGTAACCTAGGCTTTTGGGAAGCTGATAAATCTCTTAAAATTGAAGAAAGGAAGGGACAAGAACCCACCATCTATCCCAAACTAACTCCCCAGCTAAATGATCCAGCCCTTGCTGAAGCTTTTTTACAAGCGATTCCGGAAGAAGAAGGCACAGAGAAGGTAAGTCCCTTTTTCTTCTTAAAACAAGGTTTACTTTACAGAAAAGAAACATCCACCAAAGTTTTGGTAAAAACCCAATTGGTGATACCCAAGAGCCACCAAAAGGTGGTGCTAGAGATCGCACATTCCCATCTTACCGGGGGCAATTTAGGACAATTTAAAACAAATGCGCACATCAGTGGGAAATTGTATTGGCCGGGTATCCACGGCAATATAAAAACTTTCATCTAGACATGCGAAATATGTCAGAAGACCAGCACGCACATCCCATTACCTGCCCCTCTGAACCTGTTACCAATCGTAGAAGTCCCCTTTTCAAGAATTAGCATGGACATGATAGGACCTCTAGAGACATCTAAATTGGGCAATAAGTATGTCCTGGTGATCGCAGATTATGCAGCCCAGTATCCTGAGGCATTCCCAATGCAAAATAATACTACCCAACCGATCCTTAAACATCTTCTACTGTATTTCTCCAGGGTTGGCTTTCCCAAAGAAATACTAACAGACCTGGGTTTGAATGTTATGAGTAAGCTTAAGGCCGAAGTCAAAGAGCTACTCCACATTACCAGCTTGCGAACTTCTGTGTACCACCCTCAAACCGATGGTCTGGTAGAAAAATTCAATAAGACCCTGAAACTAATTTTACGCAAATTGGGAGACAAGGACGGAAAGGACTGGGACCGAATGATCCCATGGGCATTATTTGCCATAAGGAACCCCCCAGGCTTCCACAGGTTTCTCTCTCTTTAAATTGCTATATGGAAGAGAACGAAGAGATGTCTTGGACATGCTATGGGAAACTTCGGAAGAACGAGAGGAGGACAATCTTGCAAACCGCCACTTGAATGCGAGAACACATGAAAATAGTCAGAGACTTAGGGGCTTTTTTCATGGAATTTGTGCACCGAATAACTGGGATTTGTGTGCCATTCTGCCCGCAAATACCCATTTGTTAAACAGGGATTTCTCGGCATAATGGCACACAAATCCCCGTTTTTCGGCACACAAATTCCATGAATCAGCCCCTTAATTTGTACTCATATGGGGAAAGCCCAGAGCCAACAAATGGCCAATTATGATAAAAAAAGTGAATTTAAGATCATTTTCCATAGGACAGAAAGTACTGGTCCTCTTACCCACCTCAGAAAACAAACTTGTCTCCAAATGGCACAGACCTTATGGGATAATAGAACAAACGGGAACCTGTACATATAAAATAGCCCAACCGGACAGAAAATAGAAAGTTCACTTATACCACATAAATCTATTGAAACAGTGGAAAAAGAACCCATCAGTCACCCATGCCAAAGTACTAACCTGTCTGGTTCCTGAAGACATAGATAACTTTGACTTAATTCCTTCCGAGTTATCTATCCAACAACGAGAAGATCTAAAAGACGTTTTCGGATGTATTCTCAGAGAAACCAGGAAGAGAAAAGGTACATACCACTATATTAAAACACATAGAGGTAAAGTGGTTAATTTAAAGCCATATCAACTACCAGAAGCCCATAAACAGTTAGTGATCGAGGAAGTCAATAAGATGTTGAAAGCCAATATCATTGAGCCCTCCTGAAGTCCATGGTCATCTCCTATCGTGTTGGTCACTAAATCAAGTTAATACCATCTCGGATTCCGATGCCTATCCCATGCCACGCATCGATTACCTAATTGATAAACTTGGAACAGCCACCTATCTATCCACCCTAGATTTAACCAAAGGGTACTGGCAAGTTCCCATATATGGACCAGATAAGGAAAAAAACGTGTTCTCAATGCCTTTAGGATTATTCCAAATGAAGGTCCTCCCTTTAAGCCTACACGGCACACCAGCAACTTTCCGATGCCTCATGGATAAGATCCAGCCGCCCTATTCTGATTTCTGTGGAGCTTATATTGACAATATCGTCATTTTTAGTAAAACTTGGGAGGACCATCTCTTCCATATTTATACCATCATGAAAGTCCTCAGAAGCCCTGGCCTAACTGCTAATCCAGCTAAGTGCAGATTGGCCGAATCAGCCGTAAAATATCTTGGCTTCTTCGTAGGGAGTGGGAGCGTAGAACCTCAACTGAGAAGGTAAAAGCTGTCTTAGATACACCAACCCCTAAAACCAAAAGAGACCTTAGAGCTTTCCTCGGGTTAATAGGATATTACCGTAGGTTTATCCCCAACTTTCTGGAATGACGAAGATGAGCTATGCTATAACATCTTGAAACAGACTGTGCTAGGACCCAATCCTGAAGGTAGTCGACTTCTCAAAGGAGTTTGTGTTGCAGAGGATGCCTCCCTTACAGGGTTAGGAGCCGTACTGTCCCAAATTTGCAACAGACTAGAACATCTCATACTATACACCAGTCACAAGTTGTTCCCACATGAAAAAAGCTACTCTGTGGTGGAACTAGAGGCCCTAGCCATCAAATGGGCCATTATCCATCTTAGGCACTACCTATTAGGATGAAAGTTCACACTTGTTACCAACCACTAACCCCTAGTGTGAATAAGCCAATGCAAAGACTCCAACCCTCGAGGCATTCAATGGTTTCTAGAACTACAACCCTTTTGTTTCACAGTGGAACACCAAAAAGGAAAAGACCAGGGAAATGTAGATTTTCTTTCCTGGTTCCCCTGTGAAACAAATGTGGCTACATCGCATGGAGGAAGGTTATGTGAGAAACCTGAAGGTGTCTCCCTAACTGGTCCTTGGGGATATGTCATCCAGGTGGCCAGGACACAGTCATCGCTATTGGATCCACTTCCTGGGGGTGGACCAGTGTGGGAGGATCCCCTGGATGGGGGGGGGGTCCTCGGGGAGTGGAAGTGGGACACAGACGGGTGAGACATGGTATCCCCCTTCTTTCAACACCTTTTCCCCCTCCTACCATGAAGGATATTCCAAAACACTGCCCCCCCCCTTTTCAGACATGAACACTTTTGCACACAACGAAAGACAACAGACTAACACCAGAGCCGTCTACCTAACGTGTCCCAATACAAGGGTCAGGCAATGCCTGGCAATTTACCAGAACCACGCACACCTGATGACCCTTTCCCTTCCCCACAGGGATAAAAGGTGGAGCACGAGAGCACACTACAGAAATTGAAACAAGAGAGTGGTGTACTACGACACAGGTTTATGTTACTTTACATACACGTTTTCTGCAAAGATTACAACATTTAGCATGCTTAGTATTTATGGAGCTGTATGATTTAGCTCATTTGCATCAATTGAGAGGGGAGCAAAAAACACATGTCGAGTGAGCTTTAGCTTATTTATTTAGCCAAAGTTAAAGGGGTGCGGGCTCAATTCCGCATTGTAATTTTTAGTTTTTTGACAAGGTCTGCATGTTAATTGGCAGACGTATTATAAGGAAAAGAAAAAGGAAAAGTACAAACACAAGTATGTTCAAATCACTAGTAAATGAACATTAGCATAACAATATAAATACATAAGTGCAAAACAGTTATTAAACAGTGAATACTTTTAGGGTTGACCTCTATGTACATCACATTTAGATACTATAAATGTTTTACAGAACAACCAATAAGTAATATCGTAACAATAATGTATGAACTGTAGAAATCTAGTTCAAAAAGTCATCACTTGTACATCCTTCTTGATGTTTTAGAGGTGTACTAAGTGTTGAGGAGTGACCTAGTCGTTGAGCACACTACGAGCAAGGCAGATCGCATGACGAGACAGCTATCCAAGCACAGCAGTTGGAGAAGAGACGAAAGACGACAAGAACCAAGAGGGTGACAACAAGAGAAGCAACCTTGCCCTTTCCGTCCAAGGCTCGCAAAGCCTCTGCAGATGGAATCGTAAGACCACGAACAATAGCTAACGTGTTTTACAGCAGATGCCAATGGCACACAGAGCACGCCTACGCCGATAATCAGGACAGAGAGAGACGCCTGCTACTGTGGTACCATCCTTGACTCTAGAGATAAGAAATGCCAAGCGGTTCATCACAGCCGGTGAGTCGAGGGGAGAGCCGATAAGGACCTAACTGTGTTGAACGAAAGCTGCAAAGTAGCAATTTAAGGGAAGATCAAAGAACGGTTCAAATAAAAAGGAGACCAGCTTCAGAGGGATCCGGTACCACGTGGGTGCTTACTGACGAGACTCTGGTCAGTACTGTGTTTTTTGAAACTGCTGATACCAGAAGGCCATAGGAGGGTCTCAAGGGAACAGTCAAAGTGGTCATAAAGGGGTCTATCAGAAGCCTCTATACAGTCAAATGTCTTTGACCGGCAAGCCATTGAAAGCTGCGGGAGACGAATCCCATTTGATGAGAGAGGAGAAAGAACTGTATGTGAGACAAGAGTGAACCGGATGCAGGGATGTCGACAGTTTGTTGTTTAAAAATAAATTAAGATTTGTGATTGCAACAGATAAAAGTGTACTGCATAGAAGCGAACAGTCGGGTCTGGCCCGGAAGAGGGGGACCCGGAGGTGAAGAACCGTCACCCTAAAGTTGTGTAAATAAACCATATTGAACCTGATGGAGGGAGGCTGAGATTCGAGAGGGGTCTGCGCCCGGAAGAGGGGGACCCAAGGGTGAAGATATCAGAGCCTCAGGAGCATTACCAAAGGTCCTGACATCTCTAAGAACTTTGTACGATCCGACCCTGGAAGAGTGGAGACTCAGGGGTGACAAACCATCACCCAAAGCGCAATTGGAAAATAACTTTTTGTTTGTTATTTTCCCGACCCTCGAAGGCAAGAGACTTTCAAGTGAAAAGAGATTTGACCATTGAGGCTCCTGATAAGTTAAGAACGGAACTGTCGTCTTGTGCTGGGGAAGCTCGAGAGCTGTGCTCAAAGGTACTACCTTATCCTGTGCTCAAAACGTGGGGAAAGGAGACCCTGACTACTGCATCCTGACATATTATTTGTGAACACTTCTTTCTTTCTTATGAATCCTATCCCACACTCTTTTGTATGTAGTTGTAAGGTTTGGCAATAGGTTTGAAAAACACTCCCTCACACGTTCTCAGGACAGTCAGTCCTATTAATGCCATCCTAATACAGAAAACAAATGCTTTCCAGATTTGAAAAGTGTTTGTTTGCAGTATTAGGATTGCCATTCAAAGGACTGACTGTCCTGTGAACGTGTTATTTAATTCTCTGCTCTCCGGCAGCAACAAGCTTAAGCTCCCAGTAGGGGACTCCTGCTTAGTTACTGCTGTGAGAGCAGAAATGAAAAGAAACCAATGTAACTGTTTCTGTATGCTAAATGGATGCCTGCGAGTCAATGAAAAGCAGGACCTGGAGGCAAATTTTGAAGCAGATTTTTCATAGAAACTTAAACATATGTTAACATCTATTTTTAAGTATGGGAAATATTTTTAAACAATAGCATTTTTGAGTAAACTTCCCCTTTGAGAGAATGTGTCATGCCTGCGCCATGGGCGCATTCATTGGCGATCAATATGGACTAATTATTATTCATTTATCTGCGGAGAACTCTTGGATCAACCGTTGTTCACTTTTTGGACCTTGTTTCCCATGTGCAAGACTTTGGTGCTTTTCTATTTTTCCCAACAAACTACACTTACCACAATGCACTTGGCTATAACCATCTATTCCTGGCTATTCCTATTTGTCATCCTCGGAACTACAATCCCCAGAAGCCCTAGGGATCAGCTCTGCTTCCACCAGCTCAGGAACAGAGAGGGAGGAGGCAGATTGTATGCAGGTGTGCTGATCCAGGTGCAACCAATTAGCCTGCCTCTGTGCTGGGCAGGGCGGTATAAAAGCTGCTGCCTGCAGGAGCTCAGGCTCTTGCATTTAGAGTCCTTCAGGCACCTTTTTGCTTCAAACTACGGATCTTTGTATGCAGTTCCTCACTACTCCGGCTTTGGATCCAGTGCCCTGCCGGGCTCTCTGCTTTGCAGCCGATCACGTTCCGCTGCTACCTTCCGCCATTGTCTTCCAGGCTCCTACCTTGCAGCCGATCACGCTCTGCTGCTTTCCAGCCTCTGCCTTTGCCCTTCCCGGCATCTGCCTTGCAGCCGATCATGCTCCGCTGCTACCTTCCGCCATTGTCTTCCAGGCTCCTGCCTTGCAGCCGCTCACGCTCTGCTGCTTTCCAGCCTCCTCCTTCCAGCCTCCGCCTTTGCCCTTCCGGGCTCCTGCCTTGCAGCCGATCACACTCTGCTGCTTTCCAGCCTCCGCCTTCCAGCCTCTGCCTTTGCCCTTCCGGGCTTCTGCCTTGCAGCCGATCACACTCCGCTGCCTTCAACCTACAGCCTTCGTCCGCTGGGCTTCCAGCCTAACAGCCCTTGTTCTCGGGGCTTCCTACCTTGCAGCCGATCACGCTCCGCTGCTTGCTACCTACAGCCTTTGTCCGCTGGGTTCTCAGCCTAGCAGCCCTCTACAGTACTCTGCAGCCTTCTACAGTCAGCGGCCCTGCTCCTCTGAGCTTACTCCTTGCTGCCAGGTCCTTCTGGCTCCTTGCCGCGCAACCTGCATCTCTCCGCTGCCAACAGCCCTTGTCCTCGGTGCTTCCTACATTGCAGATGATCACACTCCGCTGCTTGTTACTTACAGCCTTTGTCCGCTGGGTTCTCAGCCTAGCAGCCCTCTACAGTCCTCTGCAGCCTTCTACAGTCAGCGGTCCTGCTCCCCTGGGCTCACTCCTTGCTGACCGCCCTTTCTGGGCTCCTTGCCGTGCAGTCTGTTTCACTCTGCTGCCCTAAGCCCTTTCCCTCTGGGCTCCCTTCCTTACAGCCCTGCTCCTTTGGGCTTGCTCATTGCTTTCCTGCTCCGCTGAGCTCTTAACCTTGTACCCTACAGTCCTCTGCAATCCACTACAGTTTACCAACATTATTTAATTTCAGTTATTGCAGTCCCCCTGTTTCCTTGTTCTTTATCCCAATCCAATCCTGTTATACGACTTTCCCTTCATTTCCTTCTGCTAGTTTGCTATCGACTTCCTTTTTCCTGGATTTGTCTGTTAGTGTTTTCTCTTGTTCTGTTTGTAGACCCCTTGTACAGAGCTTGACTGTTGGTTTCCGTCAGGCAACCTCTGCCCTTTCCCTTGTCTCGTTTCTGTGTTACAGACACCGATAGCTGTTGTTCCAGGCCATAAGCAATCAGTGTGGGCCTCTGTTATAGCAAACTGTGCAGAAGGCTAGAGTTTTTCCTAAGGTCCGTGGAATACTCTTTTCCTATATCTGCATACACCCCTAGAGGGAATCCATTCTGTTGTACCTTATTTCCTTGCTACACTTGCCTACTCTTCGTTTTCATTACTTTCAGCTGTGTGTGTACTTATCTGTCCAACTTACTTCGGCACAACCACCCAAAACCCTACCTCGGTGTCCTGTGCCACTCTTTACAGAGTGCCTGAAAACACCAACAACCCTCTAACAACCCTCTAACTAGCCAATGCCGGATCCATCTACAAGAATGAACAACTACCCATCAATTTTGACATAATAATTCAACAGCCTAGTGAACAAAAGCAACAGAGCTTGCTCTCCAGCAGACTCCTAATCACCAGACATATACAAGACTATCCTCACCCAGAAAACACCTAAAGAATATTTCTTCAACCACTCACTAGCAACAGGAACTGTACCGCAAGAATTCAAATCAGCGTACATCAAGCCTCTCCTTAAAGAACCATCGGGAAACACTGAAGACCTAACCAACTATCGACCAATCTCAAACATTCAATACCTGGTGAAACTCCTAGAAAGCTACATGTAGAACAAGTCCAGGAACATGTGGAAACAATTGGGTACTAGACCAGGCACATGTCAGCTTCAGAATCATGAGAGGAATGGAAACTGCCTTATTATTGATATGGGATTACATAACATCCAAACGCAGACTCCAACGTCAAATAGGCACTAGTACTTCTTGATCTATCAGCAGCCTTCAACATAGTCCACCACAAAACACTCATCAAAGGACTCAAAGCTATAGAACTCGGCAACACAGTGCTCCTTTGGCTAAAATACTTCATGGCAGAAAGAATGGATAACCGCCTTCAACTCAACAACCAATACAACTACGTCTGGAGTCCCACAAGGCTCATCCCTCTCACCCCTGCTATTCAACATGGTGGTAGATACATGACCCCTCTCATCAACTTCATCAAAAGACATGGCCTCACCTGCTACTATTATGCAGATGACACACAAATCATCTACAAAATCAATGCTAGCGAAGAACAAAACTCAACCACTACCAACTGCTTCACAGAAAGAAACCATTGGATGAGTACCAACAGCCTTAAACTCAACCGGGACAAAACAGAAATCATGATCGCGCCCAATGACCCATTGAGCCAACATCACATACCATAGACTAGTGAAATGGTAAACTGACCGTAAACCATCCAAAGTGGTTATACATCTCAGAATATGAATGGACAATGGGCCTCATTACACGGTAGGCGGTCCCGTAATGAATGGTGTCGGTATGGGACCGGCACCGTTCATTACGGGCTGCCACATTACGGGTCTCCTCGCGGGTGGAGGTAAGGACGTTTGGTCCAGACCAGACATCCTTACCGGCACCCGTGAGCAGACCAGGATGCTAACAACGGGCCCATCATTAACAAGTCCGTTGCTAGCATCCTCCCCATTCCCATTGAGCCCTATGGGGGCTCAAATGGGAATGGGGATGTGCTGGGTTCCTGGTCCGGAGAATGGGAATTACCGGGCCTGCCAAAGTCAGCATGGCCCGGTAATTCCCTATTTTCGGGACCCGGACCCGATACCCGGTTTGGGGGTAGCCATGCCGCTAAGAGCGGCATGGCTACCTCCAAACTCGTAATGAGGCCCAATGTCCTGACACTCGAAACAGGTTGTTGAAGTGCTTTGAAACACATTGTGTATAGGCGCAACTATCACATCATATCATATCACAAGTCAATGGAGTAGTACAGAAGTTATTCTTCCACCTACATACAATCAAGTGGATACTCCCCTTGTTCACCTTTCCACGTAAAACACATGCCGTCATTTCTCTTGTCATGTCAAGGATATACTACACTAACAGCATCTATCTTGGAATGCCAGACTACCTAATCAAAAAACAACAATGAATACAGAACACAGCAGCAAGACTACTCCTCGGACTAACTAAGAGAGAACACATCACACAAGCGCTAAGAATCCTACATTGGCTCCCATTAAAAAAAAAAAAAAACTTGTCTTCAATACGTTCTGCATAACAAACAGAACAATCCACAGCCAAGGAGGAGCAGTATTCATACAGGAAATAATGTCCATTTACAAACCAAAACAAACACTCAGGTCCAGCAACAACATTCGCCTCAAACCTAAACAATACTCAAAGCAGAAATTTGGGGGAACAGCATTCTCATACACTGCTGCAAAATATTGAAACTCGCTCCCAAAGGAAATGCTAACAACAGAAGATCACCTAAAGTTCAGAAAACTGCTATAAGCATGGCTCTTTAACTCATTGAGCTAAACAGGAAAAATGCCAATACATCACATTAAAATAAAACAGTCCACCACAAATCACCATAGAATAATATGAACTCGACAGATAAACATAACCATACCACAAAAGGACACAGATGAATCTGCACTAACCCTACTAAAAACTCTCCAATATCCTGCATACTCACCCTCAAACACTGAACAAAACAAACTCCTACCTCTACCACAGCAAAAACCTAAAACAACCACAAACTGCGCACACTGGCAACACCCAACAGGAAACTAAACCAATTACACACAAATCACCCATACATACTCATACACAAAACACCACATAACGTCTACCAACTAAAAACAGACCAGCACATAGTGACCCATTTTTACGAACTGAAGCTACTGTAATGAGTCAGATGGTATCATCACTCCTTTCCCAACGGTGACCTCTCTCCAAGTGGCTAGGGGACAGCAACCGCTACCTATCCTGACCCTGGGGGTGGCAATATGAGGGAGGATAGCACGGGGGAGGCAACCCTCAAGGGAGGGGCACAACATCATCAGAAGAGACATGGTATCCCACTTTTCCTTCTAGGGATATCCCCTCCAATCCCCATGCCTTAATGGCATATTTTTATGACTCCCTTCACATCCACCCCTCAAGAGCTACTGAGAATACCTTTCTATACTCAGCATACAAATCAAGAACTGACTTCTCTTCACCTGGATGTAAAAGTACTGTGATGAGGAAGCTGAGTGGAGTTTTGAAGATCGATAGAGGTCAGAAGCACAAGCTGCACTCTAGTGGTTGAGAGCTCATACTTGATGCCAGAACATTTAAACCGCAGAGACAGGTGACAGAAGGACGATGCTGGCTGGGAGAATCTCATCCTCTCAGTACCGACCGAGGGACCGCTGTGCTGTTGAGAAGTTTGTGGAGCTAACCGGCTCACAGATGAGGCTGAGGAGAGCAGACTGCAGGAGCCGGTCCACTGCAAGGTCGCCACAAGAGGAAGAGAAGGGAAGACTTTCTGGTGTATGCAGGCACCTAAAAGCAGCCTTCATGCTGCTCGAGCAAAGAGAAATCCAGAGCGGGAAGGAGCCACGAGGGACACAGAAGCCACAAAGCAGAGGCGGTGAGGCCAGGAAGAAGGAACTGGGCGCCGAAGAGCCTCTGCATGCTTACCGCGGGAGAACCGACGCTCGCCATAAAGAGCTGGTGCATCCACCCAAGGGAAGCTAGAACACTGGGGTATGTCAGCAACCCTACTGAAGGCAAATAAGGATAAATTAAGCATTTGAGAAAGAATGGGAGACTCAATATTTCCTAAAGAGACATAATGGAATGAATACAAAATAAATGTCAAGTTTGCAGGTGTGCCCAGTGAAACATTTGAAAAAGTCCTGGCATCAGAGTGTACCGGGCAGATTCAAGTTGCAAGTGTGTTAAGTGAAGCACAGAAGAAGTTCCTGGTGAAGAATATATTAGGCAGATTCAAGTTGCAAGAGTGTTAGTGAAGCATAGGTGAAAGCCCTGGCAGGAGAGTATAGCAGGCAGATTCCAATTTGCAAGTATATCGAATGAAGCATATTAGAAATCCCTGGCAGGCGGGTGTACCAGGCAAAGTCAAGAGAGACTGTGTAAAGTAAATCACATGAGGGAGTGTTGATAAGGATACATCAGGCCTAGCCAAAGACCGTGTTGAAATTATACTAAATAGGAGAAGAAACCTGGTAGGAGAGTACACAAGGTATCCTATCAAATGTAAGACTAATAGTCAAGTTGTTTTGTATACAAGTTGTTTTGCTGAACAAAAGAAGGCCAAGCAAACTCATATACTTAAAGGTTTAATGTGCAGTAAATAGAAATCCAGAGGAACTTTACCCATATGGAACTTTTGTGTTGGAATCATGCCTTTTCTTTTTGAACATTGGTACACTTTCAAGGTCAAAGACATTTCCCTTTTCAGCTTAGAGTTTATTGTTAGAGTGTGGGGGCCAGAATAGTATTTCGCACAAGGGACATGTTTGCTTTGGACATCTTGACATTGGACAGATCCTTAGTCTTGCATTAGGTAGGGACATGCCTCCTAGAATAGAGATAGTGACACATTTTCCAACTCCATCTTGTTTCAATAAAGGTTTATGGCCAGAACCATGAGGACTCTATGTCTGCGTCTGATTCCTGGCTCCTCACACTACCAACAGCACATCAAAGCTCTCTTGCACGCTTTTTGCTCTCAATCCCACTAATTAAGCCCTCCCAGCCGTCCTTCCTTTTAAAATCTGCCAGAGCACCCAGAGACCATGTAAATGGCAGTGGTGTGGGGTATAAATCACAATAACATAACATAATATTATTTTTATGTGTTTGGACTGCTTTGAACCGTATCACTGCTGTCAAAGCAAGGATTCGAACCGAGGATCAGGGGTGAAGCACGTAACGACAAGCCCATCCCCATCCAGTCTGTCTTTTCAGAAGTCTGAGAAATGGTTTGTTAAGATGGTACTCTGCAGGAAATCAGGAATATGCAAGTACAGCTGTAAGGTTTAAAAGGTGTGCACCATTCAGAGTTTACTTGCAACATTATAGGAAACGCTGTGCCCTTGAGTTATATTTCTAGTTGTTCTTGATTAACCTTCTGAGAGAGTAATAGTGATGTGGGGCACAGGGTGGGGGTTTGAATCATACACCACCGACCAACCACCACTCCCAGTATCACCACAACTGTCCCCGATGGGATCCCACAGTATAATAGTGAAAGACAGCACTGAGCGAAAGACAATACCTAACCGATGCCCTGATGCTAAAACAAATCTACAGTGGTCCCACTTTGTGCACACTCGTACTTAATATTTATATTTGATTTGTATTTTCAAAAATATCTTGTTAGGAATTAAATAGAACCATTACCTCCACACCCCTCCTCCTCATCCCAGTACTTACCTATGGGGCTACGCTTGTCAAACAGGAACTTTTCTTTTCTTTTCCTTGGAGGTACAATAGCCACTCATTTACTCACAATCCTTAGTTCTTTCATTCCTGTGTCTGACAGGGACTGGTTCATTCCTTGAAGTGGGGCTCTGGATTGCGCCTGGCTGCACCATTCCGAACAGCATCTCCAACGGGGCGTCAGCGTCTGTCCTGTGGTGAGAGGGCTTCAGGGATCCCTATGGGACTTGGATTCTAAGTTGAGCCGTGGTGTCCATGATCTCCCTCTGGCTTGCAGTGGGGCTTGTGGATTTGGTGGTGGCCGCTGCTTCCAGTGTTTCGATCTGGCAGTCAAGGCTGGAGCCCCAAGGCGGGGAGGGGGTTGGTAAGGTGTCCCTTGCCACCTTACTTGGGCATGGCCGGTCACGCCCATGCCTGGTCCTAGTGCTCAGGCGATGGGCAGTGTTAGGGGCATGGGTTGCTCTCTTGCATCTATGGGCAGCAAGCGGATTGGGTGCCGCATTTGCCCTTCCTCCTCTGGCTGTTGAGGGTTGGTAGGGCGGTCCTTTTAGGCCACAGTATGGTTGCTTGGTGATCACTTTTGGCTTATGTTCTCTGGGCATGCCTGTGGCAATGTACCTCTCACTGGCTGGCCACCTAGTTGGGCTCCGGGTTCCTGAGGATATCTCCATCACCCCGGTTTATGGCCAAACTGTATCTGTTGAAAGGTGGAGACTCTTTTTCTTCCTGAGTCAGTGGAAGTGGATGATATCCTGGCCAGTTTGGTTGGCCAGTCTTCAATGGCGACAGAGGTGACAGCAGTTTGTGACCTGGTTAACCGCAAAGCTTCCGTTCCCGTTCACCCAACATCAGATGTCCTGACAACCACTGCATGCCAGTGGGGGCAGCCTCTGGGACTTTGTTCTGGTGTAGGAAAGGTAGATCTCGGATGTTTGGGCTCTCCAGATGGTTTGGTATGGTAACCATATCGAGTTCCTTTCTCCCGGGCCCAGTCCTGTTTGACCAGGACTACTGTAACCAGGAACCCTTCCAAGAGGTTGGCCATGTCTCCGACCCTTGTACAACTGTTGCACAAGAGAACGATTGTGTGATTTTCCTAGAAGCTCTGGGGTCGGGGATTCTATTCTCTGGTCTTTTTCATCCGAAACCCTCTGCGACGTTTTGGTTGATATTGGACTTGCAGGCCCTCAATGTGTTTGTCAAGTGGATTCGATTCAGGATGGAGACTTTGCAGAAGATCATTCCTTCGGTGCCGCACAGGGACTGGTTTGTAGCCTTGGATATCCAGGATGCCTATCACCATGTGGCCATCCTCCCATCCCATCAGAAATATCTCTGGTTTTCAGTGGAGGGTGACCATTGTCAATTCCAGGCCCTTCCCTTTGGGCTGAAGTCGGCTCAGAGGGTCTGTACAAAGCTGGCATGCCCACTGAGAGCTTATTTGCATTTACTGGGGGTCAAACTTTTCCCCTATCTCTGCGACTGGTTGATGAAGGTGGACAACAGGGGTACTGTCCTGGTCCATCTCCTCCGTGTCTGTTCTTCTATCCGGGTGTGGCGGTTTCTGGTCAACTGAGGGAAGTCCCAGCTCATCCCTTCCCAGTATCTGGGTTTATAGGAGCTTGGTTCTGCCCCAGGCAGGGGAGGGCCCTCCTCCCTTGGGTATGGGCCCTTTGTCTTTGACTGGGGGTTTCTCTGGGGTCCTTTATGGTGCAGGGATGATGGGATTCGGAGGGGCTCTGCCGGTCCTCCAATTGGAGGGAATTGGCATCAATTTCTGGGCTCTGCTGTGGTTCCGACTGACAATTCCTCTGCCATGGCCTATGCCAACCATCAGGTGGGATCGGGGGCCCTCAATGACTTGGCGGGTGCATAGGGTCTGTCAAGGGTTTTGACCCATGTTGAATCAATAGACTGGGTAGATGTGGGGATGAGCTGTCGCCGCCCATTATTCTATCCCAGAACAAACTAAATCAATAGACTGGGTAGATGTGGGGATGAGCTGTCGCCGCCCATTATTCTATCCCAGAACAAACTAAATCAATAGACTGGGTGGATGTGGGAATGAGCTATCGCCGCCCACATTCACGCCAGAATCCAGGAGAACTGCGCAGTTGGCACAAGACCACTCTAAAGATTCAACCTTCTTGTGGGGGGGGGGGGTTCCACATAACCACTCTAATGTCAGGATGCCTATCAGGACAATAGCAAAAATCTCCTGTCAAATTCAAGACAACTCAAAAATGGATGCAGTACCGACAAATTCCCCAAGGCGGCGCTAGCGGTCTAAACTCTGACAGGAGAACTGGCTGACAAAGGGACCTGAGTCAACAGGGACTTCAAAGCATGTTGGTTAATTGAAAATCTTAGCCACCTGCTGTTCCCAGAGGCCAAGAGGCTGGGAAACCTTAACACCTCAGAGATTCCCACACCAGGAGGCAGGATATCACACGACCCTGTTGATTGATTGAGGAGAGACTTCCAGGCAGCCTGCTGGAGCCCACACAAAAGGCTCTTTCAGTTGAATGGGGTATGTTAATTTTCAGTGATAATTTATTGTAACCAAATGACAGGAATGTACAACTTTGAGAGTCTTAGTATGGAAAATGCCCTCACAATTTGAGTCCAAACTCCGATTTGTACCATGTTCTGGGGCAAAACCCCGCTAATTATGATTATTGTAGACACTGTATTTAAGCTAGAGACATGGAAAGTGACTGGGATATATGTGGAAGGGAAATGTACCTTTGTATAATTTTTGATGAAAAACCAATGTTGCAAAACCCACTAAAATCGAAAATAAGTTGCCATTTTTGAATGCAAGCTCCTAGAAACGCCAGAGTCAGGACAGGGACTATCTTTAGTAATATATGATGTGTGTATGTGATGTCAAACAACTGTGTACCTGGGAAATATGTATTTGGATCAGGAATAGATTTGTGTGCACATTGACCAGGGGAGTGTCATTTCTGCAGGTCATAAAAATGACATCACTCTGACACACTATCCCTTCCCAAATCAGGGACCAAAGAATCTATTGACCTATCAAATCAAGAGAGGGGCAGGCTTAGTGATGCTAGCCTCTCCACCCACTTTTTAAAACACATAAAAAGAGACCGCTGGGACAGGTAGAGGGATTCATTTTCCATTTCTGCGGAGCATTTTGACGGCCGACATCCCATCCAGACAGAGACCAGAACCAGGCACCCATAGACTACAGAACTTTGAACCTAGAAGGCCCACTGCAAGCAAAGGTATTCTCAGCAGGCCTTCAGAATCCAGCAAACCTAACCAAACTATTCAACAGCCGGGCGAGCTGTTTGAATTCTTTGCCAAGGACAATTGCCAGAGACCAAACCAGAGATCCAGAGAACCACAGGCCGCTGTATCCAGAGAGCTGACCCAGACCGCTGTGAGCAGAACCAGAGATCCGGATCGCTGTGAGCAGAACCGGTGCCTGATTAACCCGCCGAGCAGAGAGAACCACCGCAGGATGTGTTGACCAGATCCGTGACGAGGCCCATTCATTTAAAAAATATAGTGTGAGTACTCATTGTGCCAAAACCAATCTCTTAGTTTAAAATAATCTAATTCAAGCTATTTTAACCTAAGTAGAACTGCCTCCTAGAAATCGTGTCATCTGTCATTTTTAAAGCTGCACAACTGTCACCTGTCAATTCTGAAGCTGCAAGCTGTCACCTGTCATTTTGAGTTTTACTTTAAATCTGAAAATCTACCTTTATTAAATCGTCCGTATCTCTTGAACCGTTTGGGCTAGGAACAAACTTTCATTTTAAAGCTGTGATTCTAGGCTTTCCAACGAACCTAGAACCGACTTCCTACTCCCTATACTTTTTTGTGATTTAAGCACTCGCAAAATTTACCGCGATTTGCGATTTGGCTCAATTTCTCCACTTGTCAAAATAGCAGCTCCATTCTTTCCTTTCTTAAAATCCGTTTGCAACCTGGTAATAACTCATAGAGCATTGCTAAAGTGAGCCTGAACTAATACCAACAAGCATCTCTCACTCACCCTGAATCTCTAGAGGGAATTAAAATCAGTTAGCACATTTTCCCATCCATTGTCATCACATTAAAAGCATGTTGGGCCTGTGTTTCAAACGTCTACCTGTTTCCTCTAAGCTTGCTGGGGGGGAACTGAATTTCGTATTGTATTTGATTGCTTTCCTGAGAACTGTGTGCTCCTCTTTCCATCTCCTTCCATTTCTTACATTGCATGGGGGGGGGGGGGTGAATTGCCAGAGAAAAAGTGATTATCTTATCTTTTGCTAAAATCATATCAAGTATTTCTGTACTGCATTTTATTCCTCATTGCTTTTCCCTTGAAACCATAATAATATTTTTGCTACCTTATCCATTCTATACTAACTCCTCATTGATTGTAAAGAACTATGCTACTGTAGGATTACCTATTGCTGATTACTGCTCATATTCACAAGTGTACTATCCATTATCAATTTATTTATAGAAGTGTGATATATATATATATATATATTGTTTAATTTTAAAAATAAACCTTTTAAATTTGCAAAACAAATCTACTTCTTGGCTCAGTGGGGAAAGGGGGAGTCTCAGAGAGGGGTGTTATACAAGGGTTCATCATCCAGATTATAACTTGCCATAAAAATATATAAATAAGGGTTTCTATCAGCATCCCAGACTAGGCATTGACTTAGCTGTAGTGTTGAATTGAATCCGCTTACAGAGTGGGGGCTCGGAGCCGGGATATTCTGGGTTAGATTTACCACTTGTGCAGATTAATACAGTGTGCCAACTGACCAGATACACATATCCGGTTAGATCACCACGTTGTTTTACACTGTGAAAGCAACCCTCAAAGGAACGCTCTAAGGAAACGGTCTGTTTTGCAAAATAAAATACTAACTGTTGTAAGTCAGGAGGGAGATCAATCTCCAGCATGACGACCATGGTGGATATGAAAATAGCGAGGGAGCACCTCTTACATAAGCTATTTGTGAGAGGTGAGTGGACTCATCAGGACCAGGCGGTCTGGTTGCAGGCAATCGCGCAACAGGTCACTGAAACAGGGTCAGATATATGGAGAGATCAGGGTCCCCTACATGTGGCCCTGAGCGACCTATATACGGCCCCTAAGGCAAAAGATGAACACAATAAGATTGCCAGGATAGCGGCATATTTGTATCTATATATGGAAGTCATGCAGGACAAATGTGCTGAAGGCCAAGATCTGGAAAATAGGCAACAGATGGCGTTAGAAAAGGCCCAATCTGACCTGGTCTCTTCTGAGCAGAGGCTGCAAAGGAGCCAGGAGTCCGAAAATGATAGTAGACAGTACATCACTAAAATAAAGGAGGATATGGATGTGCTGCAACAGGAAAAGGCTGACCAGAATACCAGATTTCTGGCCTTGCAGAAGGAGTACCAAGAAGGTTTGGACTCCCTACTGCAGAGCCAGAAAAAGCTGGAGCAACAGTTAGACTTCATTAGGGCATGTTCTGAACAGGTAGTCACCCTGCAAAGCCACCTAGATAGGGAGAAGGCAGAGAGCAATAAACTGATTTTGAAAGACCTGGATACCCAGGCAGAGTTTGACCAGGAGCGCCAGAAAGCTGGTACCTTCCAAAGGCAAAGGGACGACCTGGCGGCACAGATGCAGGCTCTTAGTCAGGAAAGGGATACATTAGGCCAGGAAGTCTGCCACTTAAAAAGGAAAATGGAAGAAAATCACCTGGCCCTCCAGGGACTGGGTGACCTCCAAAAAGAACACCAGAACTTAGAGCACGCCAGGAGGGTGGAGGATGCTCTGGCAAGAAAGGAGCAG